>NC_136524.1:46650486-46850486 GCF_053919585.1 Euprymna scolopes | reverse complement strand
CTAATCTGCAGAAGATAAAATCTAATGTGAACAGATATCTTGCTGTTCAACTCTCCACAGTACAGTTTTTATCCACCGCAATGCTTAAATACTGCCCTGTGCTGTTGTTGAACACACCAAACCTGCGACGATATACATTCACATGAAGACCCTCTGCATAATTATACTGGTGTTTGTTCAGAGATGTACTGCCGATCTCCTTTCACATTGTGTTCCGCAGTCCTGAACATGGTGCCTCAGAATTGTGTGAATGAACATGTATCACTGTCACATTTTGGGAATTCTGTATTGTCTAACCATCATGATGTTCCTAAGTTTTATGCATTCCCTAATTAGCTTAGTAGTCTCTGCCTATAATCTTATTTTATTAACTCTCGTCTGTGTAATTCGTTAAAAAAATCTATTTGTTTTACAATGTAAGTATGAAAATCCGATAACAAAAAAATAAAAACGTTACTTCCACTAACCATTATAGCGCCAATGCCCATCCATAGAAATTGACATAGAAAATAGTAAATACACAAAATGATGGCGTTGCTGTTATTGTGTAAAACGTCAGCGCTTTATACAAAGCTGTGAAGATGCCTGGACCGATGTAATTTTTGGAATATGACATCTTTGTTCTGTAAAGAGTAGGTACATGATAAAAGTTTTTCTTCGTTTTTGTTTATCGCCATAAGTCCTAATCTGCATTTGCACCAAATATTTGGACATATACTACAATTTGCCCTTCATAGCCAGTTGCTCTGACGAAAGAATATTTTTGGCACTTCTGCAGTATGCAAACGGCGGCCATTGTTAGGGAGCGATAACTTCAATTTCTTCTTGGTCAAATAACACGGCAAATAAATAACGAACAATATTTTTTTTTTTTTCGAACACAAAAATATTTGAAAACCAAAACATTTATTGTCTAAAAGTACCGCGCCATCGTCCTCTCGTCACTCTTATACGGTGCAGAAACTTGGCCAGTGTACAAACTGGTAGCCCGCAAACTCAACACCTATATGATGAGACACCTCTGGCAGATTTTAAATGTCAAGTGGTATGACTTTGTCAGCAACAGGGAGATCCTATCACAAGCCAACCTCCCAAGCATGTATGACCTGCTCATCCGGAAAAACCTGAGATGGGCTGGGCGCGTAAACAGAATGGAGAACTCCCGACTACCAAAGCAGATACTGT
This sequence comes from Euprymna scolopes, assembly GCF_053919585.1. NCBI lineage: Eukaryota > Metazoa > Mollusca > Cephalopoda > Sepiida > Sepiolidae > Euprymna > Euprymna scolopes. The sequence goes on along the minus strand of NC_136524.1, from coordinate 46,849,301 downwards.
TTTCACAACTGGAGGATGGGGTACGAGGCATATACGTCAAACGAAATCTAAAGGACAGGTCGATCCCTACTGGGACCTGGCAGACCCTCAGTCGCGACCGTGACAAGTGGAGAATGATGGTTAACAGGAAGTCGTCTTCGGACACAAAGGACAGTACATGATGATAATGTCTAAAAATATATCAATATATAATTGTAAAAACATTTATTTAAAAGTCTGCGTAAGAAAATATAATTTTAATAAAACAATTTTTGAATTAAAGCAACATTGGATTATTTTTAAATAAATAGTTTTTTTTTTAATGTTTTTTCTTTTTTCGAACAAATAAATGTTTTTAGTGAAACATTTGTCGAATTAAAACAACTTTGAAGGGCCAACAACAAATTAATAATTTAAATCAAACATTTTTCCGAATTAAAGCAACATTGGATTTTTTCTCGAAACATTTTTTTTAAATTGAAGTATAATTGTCACCTGTTCTTTGACCGAGAAGCGCCACCTGGCGACAGCTTAGTGAAACTCACAAAAAAAAAGATAGCCGCCGTCCGCATACTGCAGAAGTGCCTCTCTTTCTCTCTCTCTCTCTCTCTCTCTCTCTCTCTCTCTCTCTCTCTCTCTCAATGGGTAATTTTACTAAAGGCATCCACTTCTTTTATTCATTTTTTTTTTAAATTCCCCATCAAATATTTTTATTCATCAGTTTACATCATGGGTACAGAAAAAGAAAAGAAATATTTCATCATTAATAAAACTAAAACACGAAATAAAACTTGTGTACTTCCGTCAGTCAGATGCTTTAATAAAAAAAATAATATGGGGACATTTTTTCTTTTCTTTTTTTTTTTGTTTTTTTTTTTTTACTATAGGCAACAAAATGAAAAAATGGTTAAAAAAAAACCAAAAAAAAAACCCACGTATATAGCCAATAAATGCTAATATGATAGTTATCAGGGGGGTTTCTATCGTGTGAATTTTTCGATTTTTCAGCGATTATTCAACTCTTTCTTGTTCTCCCATAACAGACGATACTACTTTTTCTTTTTTTTTTTTACATAGGCATCACCACATTATCAAGGCCAAGAGGCCACTCAAGGATAAGGGTTAAAGCATATACAGTAGAAATTGGACAATATAGTAATCGTTAGTAATGAAAATTTGGTAAATTTAATAACTTATATGGAACGGCTCATCAAGAACTTATTTACGTTAGACTTGAACACAACCATATTGTAGTCAGCCGGAAAACAGGAAAACGGAAGACAATTCCACAGGCGTGTTGATCTTGACCAAAAGGCCAAGTTTGTATTTCAATGATTAGCGATATAACATTGAAATATATATATATATATATATATATATATATATATATGAATTTTTATCTTGAGACCACAAAATCAACAGAGATTAGACCATTCCTGTAATGATCTCGCCCCTGTTGATTTTGCAGTGGGAGTTTAGTTCAGTGCAGTTCTAGGAAATTCCCACACCGGCAACAACCGGGCTTTGCCTTCTCTCTTTGAGAAGGGGTTAGTTTATTGCTAATCGCCTGATGCGCCCTCACCGGGGCTGTCCAGCCACTTTTTTTGCAGGTCAGGGTGCCCCTTCTCTGAGACGCTCACTTCTCAATCCTACTTTCCGACCCTGGTGTCTAAATTCTTGCCGTACAAGAGAACTAGACCACAATTGACAAACAAAACATCATTTCAGTCCGGTTAGATTAAAATTCATTACAGAAAAATTTTACTCCTTGAAATTGTCTAACTTTAGCGTTTGAGTTTAAGAGGTCTTAAGAAGAAATTCAAATCTCAGGAAATCTTGTTTAATTGGTGTCTTAATGATTAAAGATCAAATTTAATGCAAATTTCAAATATTCAAACTTTCAACTAAGAGGTTGTGATCATATTATGCTCTCTAGAACCCGTTTAGAAAAAATAAATAAATATACTTTTGGATCCATTAAAAATCAAGGACCTCAGAAAAAAAAAAAAAATTTTCCTATATTAAAAAACAACCTTTAGGTCTAAAATCAACCAGCATAGACCTGAAGTCTTCCCTTTCATTCTGTTTATTTTCTGGGGTTCTTTAAACCTAATTGATCCATACTTTCTAATCCTGATATTTTATTGCAAATAATATTTACTGAATAAATAGAAAGATGTGACTTCATTCTAAATATGTTTGTAAAAATGATCAAAATGCCTTTCAAGGTCATAATAAGTTGACTGGTTAGACATGTTTATTCTTTGATATTTTTTCTTTCTAAGTTCAGCCAGAGATAAAATTTACAGATGTAACATAGTTGTTGCATGTCAACACTCGGGACCCACACGTAGTATGAGGACAGTTGCAAGGAAACAAAGACAAGGAAAGAATTTGACTCACTTTTTTTTTTCAATTGAAACAACAGACATTTATTTACAGGTACTTCCAGAATAACGTCTTGTCTCTTGTTCAAAAGTCTTCTCATACTTCAATGTGCTTAACAAGACTCTGCCGTATCGAGCACATGGTATTCTGTCTTTGTATAGACATGTTTAGGACACATCTTTACCTGTTACTCTTGGGCCATGCATGTAACACACCTATTTCTGTCCTTCTCAGGCCATGTTTTTCTTTTTATAATCTTTTTATTTTCTTCTTCCTTGCTGTGACGGCATCTCACACACGGCTTGGTCATTTGCATACGTTGGCTGTTGTAGAGCTGCTGCTGCTGCTGCAGATATACACACATCCGCGCTCTGTTACAAAAAGGCAAATACATCTTAAGGTGGAGTATTGTTCCCACTTTTGGAAAGGAGCTGCTCATAGGATCCTTTCCTGCTTAGACAAAGTACAAAACCTACTTCAAAACCTGATGGACAATGGCCTTTTCTCTTCTCTGCCACCTTTTTTCTCACAGAAATGATGTTGCGATCCTATTTCTGCTCTAAGATTATCTTTTATGGCAAGCGATCGACTGAGCTTCAATCTATGCATTCACAGCAAACGCTCGACTAGCAACAACCACTATAATCAATTCTCCTTTCTCTCTCTCTCTCTCTCTCTCTCTCTCTCTCTCTCTCTCTCTCTCTCTCTCTGTCTAAAACTAAACGAAAAATTCAATAAGCAGAGCCTTTTTCTTGAACTGCTCATCTGTGAACACAATATTGTAGAGCTGCTTTCCAGCTGGCTATAACACTCTCAAGTCCAATGTAAACAAGTTCTTATGAGTCACTCTCTAAAATAAATTAATTCATATCAAACTTCCACCATCACCGATTATCACGGTGTTATCTCACCTGACACCCATTAACACTTATCCTTGAGTGGCATCCGGGCCTTGATAAACATTGATTCTATAGTAAAAAAAATCCTGATGCTCTCCTTACTCCCCTTAAGGACATATGGCATAATACCATGGGCTCAATCTAAGTGTATGGATACTCTGCACTAAAGTGGTTTCATTTTTACATGTAAACACCATATGGTTCCAGTATGACCTAATTTCTCATTCTGGAGGAAGAATTCAGGGTGTTCAAAATAATAAATGAAATAAAAGCAAATAAAATATACTGTTTCTATACAATTCATATTTCAATTGTCACCCATATTACACTGACATATATATATATATATATATATATATATATATATATATATATACTAGCAAAAGTACCCGTCGTTAACTGGGTTCAAAAACAGCCTACAGAAAATGGACTCTGATTTATGAAAGTATGATAGGTTATGAAAAGGAAGGGTTGTAAAGAGATAGCTTCGAATTTGGGGGTATCAAAACCAAAGCAAAATATGATGAAAGTAAAAATAAAATAGATAAACCCCATAATTTATTATACCATACCTGTTCACACTGAAACACTTATCACAATATTATGTGGATCTATATTAAAAAACCTTGTTAAACTTTGTGACATATTTCCATTCTATGGAGGTCAGGTGCGAACGAGCACCACCCCATAATTTTATTATACCATATTTCTTCAAACTGAAACATAATTATTAAAGTATACTTACACACATAGATATGAAAAGTCTTTATTAAAGTTTGTGCCTATTTCCATTCTATGGAGGCCAGGTACTAACGCAGACCCCACAATTTTATTATATCATCCCTATTTAAGTTAAAACATACTTATCAAAGTATTATTATGTACATCTATATCAAAAACACTTGTAAACGTTTTTTTTTTATTTTTTATTTCCATACTTTGTGGACCAGGCGCAAACGCAGACCCCACAATTTTAATGAACCACCGTTCTGCCAGATCAAACATACCCATTCCTGTGTCTCGATATATCTTCTATCATTATATGTGATCAGTTTTCTATAATAGTCAATCATATAGGAGCCTATTTGTGACCACACACACACACACACACACACACACACACACACACACACACACACACACATTCAGCTTTATATTATAGATATATTTATATTTATATATATGAGAGAGAGAGATATATATATATTAAAAGGAACAAACCGAGCTATGTGTTCATCAACGTTTCATCTTTATGTTGAGACTTCTTCTAGACGAAATAAAGACGAAATGTTGATGAACACATAGTACGGTTTATTCCATTTTATTTCTCTATTTTGTCAGAATACTATTCCCATTATTCTCATTATATATATATATATATATATATATATATATATATATATATATATATATATATATATATTAAATATAAAATAAAAGCTGTTTAAGCTATACAATGCCATTTTTATTTTTTTTATCTTAAATTTTTTGTTATATGGTGTGTTAGTGGTGGGGCAGAAATATCAAGAAATATATATACTCAAATGTAATAGGTCCCGCACTATCGCCCAAGCTCCAGCTTCTTTCCCATCACTGCAATGCTGCATCTCTGTGCCTGTTTTACAAGTATTTTAATGGAATGTGCTCTGAGGAACTCAATGTACTTGTGCCCCCTCGACATTTATACTCTTGACTAACTCGACAAGCAACAAAATCCCGTCTCTTAACTGTTGAGGTCCTTAGATGACAGAAAAACTAAACTGCATAAGCACATTGGTATTTGTTCAGAGATGTACCAGCAATCTTCTTTTGCATTGTGTTCTGCAGCCCTGAACGTGCTGTCTCAGAATTGTGTGAATAAACATGTCTCGCTATTAGATTTTCAGAGTTCTGTATTGTCTAACTATTGTAAAGTTTCTAAGTTTTATGCATTCTGAAAAGAAACCTTTTAACCTATCTGAAATCCATCCCAGGCTGTCCAAAGTGTTGACGAAGTACAACTTAGAGCAATAAAGGAAACTATACAAAATCTGAAAAGAGCCCTTGGATACTCTGCAATCGTGGGTTAGACTGCAACTTAGACTCTGGGCTAGGGTCCGTTGCACCATACAACCCTGGAAACAAGAAAAGAAAAAAAAAAAGAAAAAAAAAGAGAACAACTGTATTATTGTATATTGTAGACTAGCAGGGCTACCCAACGTTATATGGGGCCAAAGTGTAACACACTTCTATTAAATCCTTTATCTCTCTACCTATCATTCTCATTTTCTTCCCCCCCTCTTCTCAATCTGTCTTCACCACATTGATCAAAGCTCATTGCTTTCCGAGTGTCCTCGGCAGGAAAGCCAAGCAACTTTGCTTCATTAGTTTCACTTTATTTATACTAAAAGGCGAACAAACATGTGACCCAATGGAATAGCACAAATTTTATAAAAGTCAATCAAAATAAATCTAGATATGACATCCGTTTGCAAATCGTAAATATTATGATCTAGGAGGTATATAAAAAGTTCTAAGACATAATAACCCACAGAGAACCACGGAAAAAAAAGCCTTTGATGGACATACAAAAATGTATGCTCTGCTTTTGCCTTTTATATAGAAGATAAAGATAAAGATAAATCAATGTTGAAAATAATAATAATAATAGTTTTATAATAACATTGGCATAATAACACTTCCCTGTGGCACTCCAGCTGAGGCAGGAAGCTCATCCAACAAACAGCCAGCAACCAAAGTAGCCTGCAGAGAAAAACTTGCTTTGGACACCAAATAAGGGTAGTTTCTGTTGCAGGACCGTTGATGATCTAAAAATGCCGAAATTGTGCACTTCTTAACCTCACGCTCTGAGGTCAAGTGCTGATAAACACAGCCAGCTTGTTCCGTGGCAGAGTGCGATTTTAGAAAACCAAACTAAGACGGATGGATGAGCTTCTTTTCTGTGATGAAACGTTATGCAATCGTTCACAGTGTGTTCTATGATGTTACGAAAGCAAGAGATCAGAGAAACTGAACGCTAGCTAAGTAACTTCGATTTATCACCTTTGCACTTACAGACCTGAACCATGGCGGAAGTTTTCTATAGAAGAGGCATGTGACCAGATACAGATTAAACAAATGAGCCAGGGGTTTGGATAATGAGCAACAATACCAACTGAGTAGAATATTTGGAGTATCATCCGGCACTATACTCTTTCCAGTGTCAAGTTTATTCAGTTCTGCAAAAACAATATCTGGCGTGAACCGAACATCAGCAAGTAAGGATGCACTATGGTGCACTGCACTCGAGAGAGTTGTTCTTAAATAGCGTCACTTTATCAAATGATGTACTGATAGTGACTGTTCTGTCAGGTAAGTCAGGGATAGCATCAGAGGCAATAGAGAACTTATAGAATTTTTGGTGCTTATGCACTTATCGAACTGCGCTATCTTTAAAATAGTATTTTCAAATTAAATTAAAGTTTTATGATTTTTTTTTTATTAAATTGTTAGGTGAAAGTACAGAATAGTTACATAACACTCTCCTCTCCCCATGTTAAGAATGGCTTTCTGAATAATAACGTTATCATTTCAGCACGGATCAATAAGTGCATAAGTACAGAATTTTTTGGCAAGTTGCCAACAATTGCATGACGAGGGACTATCAACGATCTTGTTGGTGTGTTGGCGATAACTGTCTGCCTTGATGAGTTTGTTTTGTGCATTACAAAACAGTTATAGATCGTACTCAGAACCATGTGATCAATATCAAGACTTGGCAGATTTCTTAATCGGGGACAAGCATCGAATTCTGGCAATAAGTAATTATAGGATCTTGCAGTATGATCGAATATTACTGAACCAAGCCGAGAGGTTACAAGATTGCAAATAATATCAGGATTGTCATATTCGTAAAATATATCCCAGGGCAGAGCATTGATTGCTGAATCAGAGACCAATTGGTAACAGAGGCAAAGTCAATACGTTCTGGTATGTCAGAATTTTCAGTTGAACTCATAGCGTCATTTAAACCAAAGAAAACAATTGTATGATATGATCCAATGTACAGAGGGGTCAAATAACAGCACATTAAATATGTCAGGCACAGATGTTAAAATACCTAATAAAGATAGCTGTCCAATAGGATTATCAGGGGATCTCGTTGTAGTCTTTACAATTTAGATTAAACTAAAGTCGATACAAAAGTCAGTCAGTGCCAGGGCCGCTGCGAAAAAGATAGGTTCTCTCTACCGTGCTAGAAAGCTACTAACGCCCGAAAGTATCCTGTACCTCTATAAGGCCACCATAGCCCATGTATGGAGTATTGTTGTCATATTTGGGCTGGTGCATCTGCTACTAGTCTCTCACTCATACACATCTAAGCTTCAGCTTCTGTCCCATCGACAAAATGTAGCATCCCTCTGCCAGTTCTACAAGTACTTTAACTGTGAATGCTCTGAAGAATTGCAAGCACTTGTACCCCCCTCTACGTAAATACCCCTGACAAACCTGACAAGCAGCAAAATCCCACCTCTTCACAGTAGAGATCCCTAGATGTAAGAGAGCCTTCTACTCCAGTAGTTTCTTCCCCAGAACCGCTAGACTTTGGAATTCCTTTCTGGGTTCCTGCTTCCCCAACTGTACTGACATGCAGAAGTTCAAGTGTAATGTGAACGGACATCTTGCTGCCCAACTCCCCACATAGTACCCCTGTAGCTTATATCCCTGATAGTAGCCCCTACATCAAACTGGCAATGTGCCTTGTTTGGGGTGAAAATGTATTAAAAAAAAAAAAAAAAAAGAAACATGATTATCTGGGTCAGTTGCTAATCAATTTGAGTTTCAATAGTTGAAATCTCTGTGTATAATATATATATATATATATATATATATATATATATATATATATATATATATATATATATATATATATATATATATATATTATGTAATACATGGTATGAGTGAATAGATGATTCGATGTGGGGCAAAATAGACATGTCAGCACTCAGTGGTCCATATGTAAAACCAGTCAGCAAATTTGCTGAATGGATAGAAATAGATAGCCAGTGGCCAGATACTTCATAATCTTTGCATTTGAGGGAATCAAGTTGCTTAAAAATGGCATTGTTTTGAACATATATCAGAAGGTCACCATGAAAGGCAGTAACATGTCGATCTCTGCATAAAATGACATATCCAGGAATATCCACTACACAGTTAGGCACACTAAAATTTAAGAACGTTTCAGAAACAGAGATACAAATACAAGAGGAAGGCCAAGCAAAACATGTGAATTTACTAACCAACCCGTGAGTATTAGAGTATTAATATGACAAAGTTCAGACATTTTGAGCGGCTAATTTACTAATAGAAAAATAATGTTGAACATGTCTAAAAAAAAAACTATCAAAATTGTAAGAATTATGTTTTTATAAATAATTAAATAATAGCAAACAAAATGTATAATGTTTTGGTGCAAGTCTAGAATGCAACTAAAAAAAACAACAAAAGAAAAAAAAAAAAAAAGAAACAGGAAATGTAGACAAATCTTTGATATGTGTACTCTTCATGGAATGAAGATGTCATATTTAAAAAATCATGTAAATTGATCAAGTAGTTTGTTTGTTTTGTTTTTTAACTAAAACAATCAAATTTTATAAGTAAGAGAGACATTGTGTTTTCATCCGCCATGTTGTTTTAAGTAAAAGAGACTGTCACTAATGACAACAAATGCAGATTCTGCCACACAGAATTGAAAAGTGTGAGTCATCTGGTATTAAGTTGCAAGGTTATTTTGGGGGATGGCTACTACACAGTAAGACATCCACTAGACCATCTGTAAAAAATTTAAACATCCAATGTAGCAGCAAATCCTGGGAACATCAGCCTGAAAGAACAGTTGGAAATTACTTATATACCATACATTACGACCATGTAATCCCTACAGCCACCTACCTTGAAAATACTGCTGTCAAACATAACATAGTTATATGGAATAAGTCAGAGAGAGTTGCAACCTTGGTTGAAGTGAGTGTTCCTAATGATGGAGGTCTGAACAGAGCTGAAAGGGAGAAACAGACCAAATATCAAGGTCTCATGTATGATATGAAAAGAAACTGGAATTTTAGGGCGATATCAATCATACCAATTATATTATAGGTGCTACAAGGCTTATGAAGAAGAACCTGAAGTCATACCTAATTAATATCCCTGGTGAACCAAGTGCAAAAGAGATTCAGACAATTGCACTTAAGGGAACAACGAGGATACTAAAAAGAGCTCTCGGTTGATTTCAATAAAAAGCAGGTCAATGTTGGCAGCTGGTTTGGCTGCTTCATACCCAGCGTTACAATCTTCAAAGGAAGAAAATTAATTAAAAAAAAGAAAAAAGAAAACTTCATCAGTTTTCCCAGTATTTTAAAACTGTAGAGATCGGTCATCTGCTCCCCAGTACAGATCAATCAGTCTCCTGTGTGTCATGTGTAAGTTGCTGGAACCTGTAATAAATAGAGAACTGGTAAATCACTGCAGTAAAAATAGCCTTCGCAGGGACATGCAATATGGTTTCTGTCCTGCTAGATCTACAGCAGATGTGCTAACTATAATATCACATAGGATTAGCGAATCTCTCAATGAAGGCTTCATTTCTAGAGCAATAACTCTTGACATATCACAGGCTTTTGATAGAGTATGGCATAAAGGTTTACTTCACAAGATTGTCAGCTATAGAATAACTGGAAACGTATTCTCAATTATTAAATTATTTCTTTCTGATAGGTTTGTAAGAGTAGTTATCAATGAGCAGAAACCAGAAGCTCACAGTATCAATGCTGGTATCCTTCAGGGTCCCATCCTGAGCTCAACTCTTTTCCTGATCTACATCAATGACCTCTCAAATCACATCTTAAAATTATTCGTAGACATTTATACTGACGACACTACAATTTATGGCAACACTTAAAAAGCCAGCAATGAACAAGGTCTTTCTGATTATTTCTCATCTCATCTTGAGAATATGATACAATGGGGAAAAAAGTGGCTGATTATTTTAATGCATCAAAAACCAAGATTCTAATCGCTCTGATCCCTACCACTCCCCAATTGAAATGAACGTCTCTTGTCTTGGGGAAGCTTCATGTTTTGACAAGCTTCTGAGACTGACTTTCATTCCTGATCTGAAATGGAATACATACTTCAAATCTGTTGCCAAATTATTGGGAAAAAAATGCAGCAAATAAAATAAATAAATTATTTAAAAAAACTGCAACAAATTGAATAAAATTATTGAAAAAGCAGCAAAGAATCAAGCAGTTTTATTTCCTATGAGGTTTTACAATAAACATCTAACGAAATAATGATAATAATTTACTTGAAAATAGCAGGAAAAAGATCGCTAATTGTTTTTTTTTATTAAATGTGGTAAACATTGAAAATTATTTAAAAATACAATAAAAGAAACAAAGTGCTTTTAAAACTTATCAGTAAACAAAATAAAATTCATTAAATATTTTTAAATAATAGCAAAAATCAGTAAAATCATTTTTCTTTGACAATAAAGAATAAAGAAAATTATTTAGTTAAACATATCAGCAAATAATGGCAAAATGTTTTTAAAAATTAATCTAAAAAATAAAGAGAATTTATTTTAATGTGACAACAATAAATCGGCAAAATATTTTTAATCTGACAGTAAAATTTAATGTTAATTATTTATTTAAAGAAAGTAATAAAATATCAGCAAAATGTTTTTAACTTGACAGAAAAATCTAAAAAAAATTGTTTATTTTAGAATAGCATGAAAAAATTAGCGAAATGTTTTTAATTTGACAGGGAGAAATTAAAAAGTTATATATTTCAAATTAGAGTAAAAATCAGCAAACTATCAGCAAAATGTCAAAAATATTAAAAGAATTATTTATTCAAAATATCAGCAAAATATCAGGAAAATGTCTTTTTTTAAATTTTAAAAGAACAAATACGGAAAATTATTTATTTATAAATACCAGCAAAAAAATCGGAAAATGTCTTCTTTTTTTTTTAAATTTTGATAGCAGATAATAAAAAAATCATTTAAAATAAGAAGCAAAAATCAGCAAAATATTTTAAAAAATTATCAGTAAAAACAAAAAAAATATTTAAAAATAACAGAAAAAAATCATATAAATGTTTTTAATTTGACAGGAAAAAAATAAGGTAATTATTTATTAAAAAATAACAGCAAAAGGGAGCCAATTTTTTTGAATTTGACAACAAATTTGTTTTTTGTTTTTTGTAAAAAAAATAGTTCTAGCAGATCTATTCGATCATTTTTCCTAATTTTTGGAACTTTTACTAATTTCGACATTATACATGCACCAGCATCAAATTTGCTCCTCATAATATAATTGATTTAACAGTTTTTTTTTTTTAATGTGATTTTGTCTTTTATATTTTGCCGTTTGTCCACTTTTCTATTTCACATACACATGCAGACATGCACACACGTATGTGTGTACAGAGAAATGAAAGTTCAGAACTTAAAATGCCATTATGTCCTGAAATGGGTAAAAGAGGGGGTAGGAAGGGGAGGTTAGCTCTGTCTTTGAGCAATTACTTCTTTTATTTGATGGTCAAGGTCTACTATAATTCTTGTCTTGGGAAGTGTACACTCCTGTCCGCAATAGAATGTCTCGTTCTCCGACCAGTCTTGTGATATGTGCATCTTGGCTGCTAACGGGCACTTGATACAAACGAGGGCTACGGCTTGTGAAGTTGCTTTTAAATGCAATATCTACTTGCTGCTGCTGAGCTCTTCCGCTAAGCGTAATCTGCAAATACAAAGACGTGGTTAAAATTTCAAATTTACCAAAAAATTTTGGAAAGAGTTTTTATATTTGGTTGTTTTGTTTTGCAACATATCAACACGTTTGGCGTTATTTAAAATATCAGCATGAGTATAGAATAGTTACAAAACGGCCTCCTACTTTCATGTAAAGAATGGGTTTCCAAATAATACTAATAGCACGGTCTCTATCTGCAAAAAAGAAAAAAAAATTAAAAAAAGAAAGAAATTATATACACAAGTGGAAAATTTATCATTTCAATTTACAAATTAAATAGATTTGTAAATTTAAAGTACCTAAATATTAATATTTATATGACTATCCCAACCAGATGAAAAAGTTCAATATCCAAGATAAGGAAATAGTATAAGAATAATTGGATTTAATTTCCGTAAATTAAATTTTATAACAATTTATTTTTCGACAAGGAGTACAAAGAAAATAATTTTATTTTTTATTTTCTTTGTACTCCTTATCAAAAAATAAATTATTGAAAATTTAATTTATAGAATTTAAATTCAATTGTTCTTATATATATACTAGCATTTCAGCCGGGTGTTTGGAGGTGTATGTTGAGCAAAAAAAAAAAAAAGATACGGTCAATTTTTTTTTAACTTTGACCCCTATTATGACCCGTTAACATTTATTGTTTGGGGCTCAAATCAAGTTATTAAGTTAGATCCATGTCCAAGGAACCTGTATCTAAAATTTCAAGTGTTTAGACCCAAAATTGTCGGAGAAGTTTGGTAGAGTTCTCAAAGGTCAAATCGTTGAACTTTGACTCCTTAACAGCCAAATTTCTGGCCGAAAACGGATTACAAAGATTTTTCCAAATCTCAGTACCCTGTATATCAAATTTCGAGTCTGTAGACTAAAAATTGACAGAGTTATTGCGTAGGAAAATGTACACAGACATACACACACAAACACATTCACTTTTATAGATATACTAGCAGTTCCACCTGGCTTTGCTCAGGCCCTATGTACTGTTCATAAGATTATGTGCACATGTATATATTAAAAAGTGTGAATATGTAAAATCATGCCTTTCTGCATAATAGTCTTTCTTAACTACCATAGAGAAAAGACAGACAGACATTTTCACTTTTATAGATATACTAGAATGGGTGCCCGGCGTTGCCCAGGTGTTTGGAGGTGTATGCTGAAAAAAAAAATGGTCAATTTTTTTAACTTTGACCCCTATTATGACCCCTTAATATTTATTGTTTTGGGCTCAAATCAAGTTATTAAGTTAGATCCATGTCCAAGGAACCTGTATCTAAAATTTCAAGTGTTTAAACCCAAAATTGTCGGAGGAGTTTGGTAGAGTTCTCAAAGGTCAAATCGTTGAACTTTGACCCCTTAATCACCAAATTTCTGGCTGAAAACCAATCACATCGATTTTCCCAAATCTCAGTACCCTGTATATCAAATTTCGAGTCTGTTGACTAAAAATTGACAGAGTTATTGCATAGGGAAATGTACACACACACACACACACACACACGTTCACTTTTATAGATATAGATAGATAGATGGCATACAATATATAGTAATGATTTAAAAAGCATTAAAAAAAAGACTCATGCACCACCAACAACGAGAATCAAAGCCAACATGTCAGCTCACGATGTATTTTGCATCTGCCGTCAATGATTGGACTATGAAAACATGTTTACTGCAAGGCTAAAAATTAAAACATGAACCAATAACTACTACATTATGCATTTGTAATGCCGGCGTTCAATCATCACCGGGCAAATTTCATTTTTTTTAATTTTCACACTTTGCACCGATTTTTCCGGGCTAAAATCCAAATATAAAGTTTTGTATGGATTCAAATATCTTATATATGAAGTTTCATGTGTGTAGACCAAAAACTCTAGGAGGAGTTTGGTAGGCAAAATTTGTTCAATAAAAATATATACGTACTAGCATTTCAGCCCCGCGTTTCCCGGGTGTTTCGATGTGTATGTTGAGCAAAATAAAAAAAATGGCAGTAGGAAGGCAGGCTCGAACCCGTACTGCGGAGGAGGAAAAGAACGGGAAAAAAACCTGAAGTCTATGCTATTACGACCACCGCCAAACCGGAAGTGACATTTTCTAAAATTAAGGCTAGACAATCGAAGGGAGAGGATGACTTTCAGAAATATTGGCGGAAAAAGCGCCCCCCCCCGTAGAAAAGTGCCCAGTTGAAGGTGAAGATATTAATATTTTTAGCCAATTTTTCGATGTTTGTTGTCTGAGAGGTCTAACTCTGTTAATTTTTAGTCTATAGACTCGAAATTTGATATACAGGGTACTGAGATTTGGGAAAATCGATGTGATCGGTTTTCGGCCAGAAATTTGGCTGTTAAGGAGTCAAAGTTCAACGATTTGACCTTTGAGAACTCTACCAAACTCCTCCGACAATTTTGGGTTTAAACATTTGAAAGTTTAGATATAGGTTCCTTGGACATGGATCTAACTTAATAACTTGATTTGAGCCCCAAACAATAAATGTTAACGGGTCATAATAGAGGTCAAATTTAAAATTTGACCTCTGCGGTCTCTACCAAATTACTCAGACAATTTCAGGTCTAAACATTTGAAATTTTACATAAAGGGTATTCAGAGATAGGGAAAGATTTTTAATCTGTTTGGATCAAAAATTTTTAGTTACCAATATATAAATGTATGTATGTATGTATGTTTGCATGTCTGCCTTAAACTTTTGACAGAGGCGATGGATTTTACCAAGATCATTATTGTTTTGAAGTTCGACCTTTCAGACGACAAAAATTGGCTAAAAACATTAATGTCTTCACATTCAACTTGGCACTTTTCTACAAGGGAATCGTTTTTTTTCGACGATATTTTTTAAAGACATCCTCTCCTTTCGATTTTCTAGCCTTAATTTAAACCTATGTCCCTTCTGGTTTGGTGGTGGTCTCGTAACAGCAAAGACGTCAGGTTTTTTCCTGTTATTTTCCTCCTTTGTGGTATGGGTTTGAACGGGCTGAAATGCTAGTATATATATATATATATATATATATATATATATATATATATATATATATATATATATACTAGCAGGACAATCTGACGTTTTCTGAGATTGAATGATAATCAATGAATATTTCACGATTCCATATTTTTATTTTCATCGAAATTGGTGAAATCGTCCATTTTTCAATCAAATCGAGTGATTGCCTGCTCTAGTTGGGGGTGGGGGGCATCACAGTGCTTCACATGCTTCCTTGCAGTGACTTAGTCCATAATACATTACAGTCTAAATTGTCCTTTTATAAAATTATTTTTTTTATATATAATGGCTTTAATTAAATTGCCTGTTCCTTTTAGATGGTTTCGATTATCAATATTTTTCGAAGACATTCCGATGTAAAACCTATCTAAGAACATAGCCAGGCACATAAAATACCTTCATGTGAAGTTTCATAAAATCGCCCCAGCAGTTTTTGAATCCATAGGAACGAACTCATACACAAAGTTCCTTGTATTGCTATATATATATATATATATATATATATATATATATATATATATATATATGTAAAATGAAAATTACAATTGAATTTACCAAAATGATACAAGATGGTAAAATTAAAGTAAATTATAAATATTAAAGAATTAATATTTATAAAATTATCTCAGCCAGATGTAAAAGCTCGATAATACCAAATAGGAAATAGAGCTTATAATATGAGCAAATAGTTAATAAAATATGTTAAAAAAACACTTTGAAATGAGTTAAAAACAAATTTAATTTGAAAATGAAACACTAGATAAATGGATAGTCCTTAATCCGCAGAGTTTCGGAGAAATACTCTCCTTCTCATCAGAGGGTAGGAATTAGCAAAATGCAGGATCGGATTTTGCATGCAGAAGTATTTGATGAAACAACAAATAAGTTAAAGATCTTACTTGAAAACAAAATAAGTTAAGCAGAGGGAATATGGTAAAGAAAAAGGTGATTACACATTAATGGATAGTCTGGTGGAAGATAAAAAATCCAGTGACGGTAAAATCCAAATGTAAAACTTCAAGAAAGTTAAAAGAATTTCCATTTGTACACGTAAAATCCAAGGAAATCCCGTAATTGGAAGAAGATGGTCCATAATAATCACAAGGCAGAAATCCATGGAATAATTCACAAAAAAGTGTGTATAAGGAAAAAATAATATGAATAAAAGAAAAATAAGATGTGCTTTTCACTCTACTTCCGAGACATAACTATAAATAAAAAAAATCTGGGAAGAGAAAGGAGAAAAAAAAAAAAAAAAAAAGAATGATAAAGTTAAATATAAAATAAAGGGAAACAAAATTCAAACTGACCCAGACAGGAAATGTTAAAGGCGCGAAAATATATATAGGGCAAAATAATATAGGTCAACTGAAATGTACTTAAATGTCACTTAAAAAAAAAAAAAAAAAAGGTGTCAGCAAGACATCGAGCTTTTAATAAAGTACATACATATATCGGCGCTACTTCAACATTAATTAAGAAAAGAATATCAAACCACATTTCTTCTTTTAACAACCATAATTCTAATAATAACGAAGGAACTTCTCTAACCACTTTAATTAAAAAACTTAACTCTAACAATACTCCCTTCTCAATCAAATGGACTATTATAAAAAAAAGTTAAGTCTTATACTCCAGGCTCTAAGTCATGTCGCCTCTGCACAACCGAAGCTATAACTATAATTACTTCCCCTCAAAGTAACAATATAATAAATTCTAAAAATGAACTGATCTCTTTCTGTAAACATAAGTCCAAATTTAATTATGGCAATTTTGAAATTACATAGTTATTACTTTTACCCTTTATATAGATATAAAATATTTTTTCTTTGACTTTATCGTTTTTCGACATACTTAATATTTTATAATTTAATAATCCTTTATTTTAATTCTTTATCTCTTCTTTGCGTGGCCGGTTTTTTATCTGCATTTTCTGTTTTATTTATTTATTTATTTTTATCTGCATTTTCTGTTTTATTCTTTAAACTTTCCTATCTATCTAATATATCAATCTACCCACACTTTCATATCTTGTATGCATATTTACTTAAATTTTACTATATGAATTTACTTATTTTTTTATTTATGTTTTTTTTAATTTTTTAACTTTTTTTTTTCCTGAAATTGCAGATACCGGCCATCTTCTCCCCTTAAATAATTTTTATTTTTATTTTTTAATTTTGTTCTTATTTTACTTTATTTTATATTATATATTATATTTTATATTTTATTTTTATTATATTTCATTTTTTATTTATTTATTTATTTTCTATTTATTTATTATATATTTATTTATTTATTTTTATTTTCCTTTTAATGTCCTTTAACAATTCTTGCTGACACCTTTTTTTTTTTTTTAAGTGACATTTAAGTACATTTCAGTTGACCTATATTATTTTGCCCTATATATATTTTCGCGCCTTTAACATTTCCTGTCTGGGTCAGTTTGAATTTTGTTTCCCTTTATTTTATATTTTATATTTAA
The DNA here is from genome assembly GCF_053919585.1 of Euprymna scolopes. Lineage (NCBI taxonomy): Eukaryota > Metazoa > Mollusca > Cephalopoda > Sepiida > Sepiolidae > Euprymna > Euprymna scolopes. Next base: position 46,831,721 of record NC_136524.1, on the reverse strand, counting down.
CTTTATCATTCTTTTTTTTTTTTCTCCTTTCTCTTCCCAGATTTTTTTTATTTATAGTTATGTCTCGGAAGTAGAGTGAAAAGCACATCTTATTTTTCTTTTATTCATATTATTTTTTCCTTGTACACATTTTTGTGAATTATTCCATGGATTTCTGCCTTTGGATTATTATGGACCATCTTCTTCCAATTACGGGATTTCCTTGGATTTTACGTGTACAGATGGAAATTCTTTTAACTTTCTTGAAGTTTTACATTTGGATTTTACCGTCACTGGATTTTTTATCTTCCACCAGACTATCCATTCATGTGTAATTACCTTTTTCTTCACCATATTCCTTCTGCTTCACTTTTTTTGTTTTCAAGTAAGATCTTTGACTTACTTGTTGTTTCATCAAATACTTTTGTATGCAAAATCCGATCCCGCATTTTGTTAATTCCTACCCTCTGATGAGAAGGAAAGTATTTCTTCGAAACTCTGCGGATTAAGGACTATCCATTTATCTAGTATTTCCTTTTCAGATTAAATATGTTTTTAACTCATTTCAAAGTGTTTTTTAACATATTTTATTAACTGTTTGCTCATATTATAAGCTCTATTTCCTATTTGGTTTTATCGAGCTTTTACATCTGGCTGAGATAATTTTATAAACATTAATTCTTTAATATTTATAATATACTTTAATTTTACCATCTTGTATCATTTTGGTAAATTTAATTGTAATTTTTTTATATATATATATATATATATATATATATATATATATATATATATATATATATATATATATATCACTAGTAAACATTGAAACATTGCAAAGTCAAAAATGTATTTATTTGACATTGTGTGTGTGTGTGTGTGTGTGTGTGTGTGTGTGTGTGTGTGTGTGTGTATATATATATATAAATATATATATATATATATATATATACATATATATATATATATATATATATATATATATATATATATATATATATATATATATATATATATAAAATTACAGTAAGTTTACCAAGGTAATGAAAATGGTAAACTTAAAATATATTATAAATATTAAAGAGTTAATATTTACAAGTAAAGTAATCTCAACTCAAATCGTTTTGGATTTTACCATTCTTGGATTTTTTACCCTTCACTGGACTATCCATTCATGTGAAATCTTTTTATCATTTTTCTTTTACCTCCTATTCCCCTTACCTCACCCTTTTTTTAACCAAGTAAGATCTGTGACTTACTTGTAGTTTCATTAAATACTTTTACATGCAAAATCCGATCCCGCATTTTGCTAATTCCTGCCCTCTGATGAGAAGGAGAATATTTCTTCGAAACTCTGCGCATTAAGGTTTATCCACTTACTTGCGCTTCCTTTTTAAAATTAAATGTTTTTAACTCTTTTTCAAGATGTCTTTTAACATGTTTTATTAATCATTTGTTCATATATATATATATATATATATATATATATATATATATATATATATATACACACACACACACACACACACACACACACAATGTGAAATAAATACATTTTTGACTTTGCAATGTTTACTAGCGATATATATATATATTAGTGGAGCAGGTGCATCGATCAAGTATTATTTAATAGTAAATAAGTAAAATTATGTAAACTGTGTGAGGAGTTCACGCGAATCGATGAACGTTTCCAGATTTCCAGGTCTTCGTGCACGTATCAAACATTTTTGAGAAAATATTGGTTTTTAGTTCACGTTAACAATATACTTGAACTTAATATCAAGGTATCCACACGTATATCACTTTAAAAAAAATCTTATTTATTTACCGTGTGCATTGGGGGGGGGTGTTATCTACAATAATACCGAATTCTATTTTCTTTAAAAAAAAAAAAAAAAAAGGTTGGTCGCAGAAAGAAAAAAAAAAGCTTTTATTTTTGCAAGATGATGCAATAATGAATACTATTTCGAAAATCTGAATAAATGCCAAAATTTATTCAAGGTTAAATCTAACACATTATATTTCGTAGAGGAATTTGCACAAGGAAGGCGTGGTAGTATAACAATAACGAATCAACGAAAAATATTTTATTTAGTTGCGTAAAACTAGACTTGATGGAATATTCTCATAAACTTTTTCTAGAGATTAAACAAAATATCTTTACAATTAATTTTGATAATTGATACTTAGTAATAAATAATTTTTGTGCTGGAAGTTCATGTAAGAATAAAATACGAAAAGGAAGATTTATTAATTAACTGCATACCTTAGAAACAATCATACGACAGTAAAAAAAAAAAAAATTGACCTCGAAATATCTGAAAATAGGTGAGGGGCGGGTAACTCTAAATGACTAAAAAGGATTTAGAGTAACTTCCCTTGACATTGCAACCTGATTTTTATACTACTGCTTATTGACATTATTAGGTTTTAGTTTAAAATTTTATTCCTAAAATAAATTAAAATATTAATATTAAATATGAGCAAACTCTTTTTTTTTTTCGATGTTTTATATTTATTTATTCGCACAAAGTCCACCATGACAAATAAAGTCAGGTTCTTTAATATGCAATATCTTGCGTGGGTACCACTATATTGCAAAACTATTGTAATCCCAGCGGCGCATTCGCATTTTAATAATAAACAATTTTGTTTTGGATTTTAATTTTACTCGAGCGTTAATATTTTCGTTGATTGTTTGTAACCTCACAAAAGCTAATCACTATTTTTACGGTTATATGTTACATGAACATATTTTTCGTCGTTTTTTATTTTTATTTTATTATTTAGTTTTTATTTTTTTGCTTTGCATGGTCATTTTTTCGATACTTCACGGAGGACGTGGACCCTGCATAAACTTCTTTTTTTTTCTTTTCTTTTTTTTTAATGGCAACTCCCTGGAATGCGCTAAAGGTTTTCGGGTTTGTATTACTAGGGTCGGCCAAACGATTGTGAAAAATGGACCGCATGTTTCCGTGACGTCAGGTTTGTGTTAACTATACGAACTATGGAAAAACAGAAGCGACTTAATGATTTTTTAAAACCTTTATCTTCTTCAAACTGCAATTAATAATTAATCTTTGTTATAATTTTGTTAGCTTTTAAGATTTACACAGTTTAATGATTAATAATATAATAAACATTTGTATATTAGATATGAAATACGGTTTTACTGAATCTTCATTTGGTTACCTACGGCGTTCCATATTTTGTTCGGTAGAAGGAAACAAACAAAATATGAGGGGGGGGGCTACAGCATGCATGCTTAATATTTGTGCAATAATATTTTCGAATCGGTTTTAATCTGGTGATAAAATAGCTGACAAGAGTCATGTTTATATTAAAGCTTAATATTTAAAAAAAAAATTTAAACACAATTAATTAAAAATCTATGTTGTAACGGAACATTTTGAAATAATGGGATTTTAATCATTTTAATCTTTTAAAAATTAATTAATGTTTATGAAGTTTCTTTTTCTTGGCAATTCAACTGATTATAGTATATATTAATTCGAAAAAAAAAAAAAAAAAAAAAAAAAAAACCCGCTATTTAAAACAAACATGATAGTATCAAGTTTATATCAATTTTTTAATTGCAACTTCAAGGTAAATTTTTGTTCAATATGTGTATTTAAATTTTAAAAAATATTTTTTTTTTTTTTTACTTATATGAACTCTTATGTTTCATAATAAATAGAAATTTCGATAGATTTTAATATTTTGTTCGAATTTTGAAAAAATAAATATTGGGGGGGGGACACGCACTAAAAAAATATTTACCCTCGCATATTTTACAAAACTGCATCTTATATGTAGTTTCATTCTAAAATGGATAAGTATCGAAAATTTCACGAAAATCTTACCATTAGTTGATTTTTGCTAGATTTATTAAATACGGGTATGTTTTCACGTTCGGAATGTCTACTACATGGGAACGTTATTTTAAAGCGCCAATTATATAAACACGAATTTTGTCTCGCAATTTCATTATTTTCATTCGATGGAAAATTTTTTAAAAAATTATTACTGGTTTATTTTGCCCTTCTTCTTTTAAATGGTACAAAAGTTATACTGATAATATTAATTTATAATAAAGTTACATCGTGTTACATATGAGTTGGGGGGGTAATTCTGTGGTGAATTTTGGCAGTCCCTACTATACACATTCGAAAAAGTTGTCACAAAACAAATATATAACAAATAAATGTTATCAAAGGCAAGATAAGTTACTTTTCTACCTAACTGGATATGTTTTTAGTGTTTTTATTTAATGTAACGTGTATTAAGCTCGAAAAGCATACAATGTTTACCGATGTATTTAAAAATTGCAAATGTCGGGGCAGAATTTAGGAAAACTCGTCCCCGGAAAACTCGTCACAGGAAAACTCGTCACCGGAAAACTCGAACCCGGAAAATTCGTCCCCTTTTGCTAGTAGGAAAACTAGTCCCTTATTGAATAAATATCGATTGAAAACACATTTTATGACCGTTCTTGAAGAAGATATTGTCTTTAAAAGAGAATACACATCCCATAATATTTTTTTAAAATATTTTTACTTGTTTACTGTTGTTTTAAAAAAATTAAATTAATTTGTAGTGGACTGGTGGATATATTATACATATCCCCCAGTCGTACAAGATAGGAAAAATGATTTGAATTGGGAAAGGAAAAATGAATTGCTTTGAGGAAGGAATGAACAACGCGTTTACTTGAATTAAACGAACTAGAATTTATTTTGTGAAGAAACAAGTGAAAGAAAAGGGTACAACACGTGTTCATGTCCGCATTCGTCTCTCGCTGTTTACTGGTGAGAAGGAGAAAGTCTATTGTTGTAGAGAGAGAGAGAAAATGAGAAAAAATCAATCCAGGCCATGGAGAGAGAAAGCATATAAGGTGTACATACGGTCTGTTAGTTTTTTGCCCCATATGGTAGCAAGTGGCGTGAGGCACGTGCGTGTGTGCGCCTGCCGAAGCGGCGGCGGCTGGTGCACCGACCACTCACCTCGGAAGCTGGTCCGAAAAAGGAAGATGCTGGTTATTGCTCTTGCTTTTATAATTGTTTCCGGTAGTCTTTTGCGCATGTGTGGATTTCCTTTGAAAGGGGAAGTGACGTTGTCCTTGTGTGTGTACGTGTGCGCGTGTGTGAGTACATGTGTGTACGTTAGCGTGTGTGTGTATACACGTGAATGTGAGTGTATATACGTGAACGTGAATATATGTATGTGTGTGGACGTGCGCACATATGTTTGTGTGCGCGTATGTATATGACAAGTAATATAGCTTGAGATGTGAATGCATGTTTTTGTGTGAGACTAGAAAAGGCTCCCACAAATTTTTTTAAGTTTAATTTTCTACCTAGCTTTGAAAGTTTTTGGTCTTTCAACTTATTTTAAAGAGTTTATTTAAAAAAAAAAAAAAAGTAATGTCGAGTGTTACTTATGAACAAAAAATATCCGACATTTACAATTTTATTTTATTTTTTAAAATACTTGTAAAACAGGCAAAGGGATGCAACATTTCGATGATGGGACAGAGGTTGAAGCCTAGCTAACAGTGCATGACCTATTAGGTTAGCAAATCTCTTTTGAACTCTGCCTAAGAGTGAGAGACTAGTAGCACATGCACCAGCCCAACTGTGGCAACAATAGTCTATACATGAGCGAATGGTGCCCTTGTGTAGGCTCGGGATACTCTCAGATTTAAGTAACTTTCTAGCATGGTAGAGAGAGCCCACCTTTTTTTTGCAAAAGCCATCATAATATATGAAATAAAGTGATTTTTATATCGTAAACTGCTTCAGTATTTCTGGGACTGACGCCAAGTTGTACTCCTCCAAAAAGTCCATAGATGTATAAAATAATGTCATTTTTAACATCGTAAATAACCCTTTCTTCTCCAAAAGATATACATGAAATTTAATGCTTCCTTTTTCCAAAATTTTACAATTTTCCTAAATTCCTAGTCTAACCTCTTTTTTATGATTTAGTTTTTTCGAATCTCATGTCTATTTTCACTTGCAGACTTCAACATTTCTACAACACTGACCTTTACAATTCTTCATTTTACAAACAGTTTTCCGTACTAATTCTTTCTCGATTCTTATAGTTGAACTTGACACCGCTTCTGCAACTTTTAGATTGTCTCAGTTCCATGAAAACTCAGTATTCAACAATTTTTGGTTGCAATATTTTTGATATAATGGTATTATTTTTTTTAAAATTAGGAGGTTTTACTTATAGACACTGACCAATCAAACAAAACCGCATTCTACTAGCAACCAATCAGAAACCGGAATTGCTGCATAAAAATATTAAATTTTTTAGAATTCCTGTACATAATGTATACACGAGAAAGTTCTTTGCTTTTTGCCTGCAAAATTTTAAAGCCCGAGACTTAAACAGAACAGCTATCCATCGGAAACTCTTTTTCATCTCCAGGACTTGTACAGAATAGCTACTCATCAGATACTCTTCTGAAATTAAACATGGCTTTCGATTCAACGTCCCTTTCCTGTTCTAACACATCACGCTTCGTTGTCATTTCAATATCAATATTTGTCTTGGCCATCTGTTTAGCTATCCTGTATACTTTCTTCTTTTGGTCACTCTCATCGTAGTGTATCCGCAAATCTAGCTTGCTTAGCTTCTATCTTGGCTTGGAATATTGCTCTTCTTTCTTCCACCTCTATCTCTAGATATGCATCCTTATTTTCTCTGCTGATTCCATCATTTCCGCTTTTCTTTAATACACTTCTCAATTTTCTTATTCCACCATTGTATCAATCGATCGATGCCTCTGTTCAGTCTCGAAAGACAAAGGATAACCCCTGTAAGGCCAGCTGCATATGTAATTGTGAGGCAAGGGTTACGCAATCTCCAACCACGCCTCTCCTGAATCGGCATTGTTTGAGTCTAGTGGCAATGAAAAGTCCAGAATAACTGGAAACAATGCTGAGATAAGCGGAGAGCACATACAGCACCTGGAAGTCCCAAATGGTCACCCATCTGGCTAGGCTTATTGTTGCTTAATTTTGGGGACCTGACGGGAACCAGTGTGTCAAACGTAATTATGCTGTATATATATATATATATATATATATATATATATATATATATATATTAGTTATATTTTTGGAATAAAGGATTCCAGCAGAGTGCTCTATTATAAGGAAAAATCCGAAAATAAGAGAGTATTATGTTTTATTTGCAGAAAGTTTAGATGAGATAAAGTTCTCTTGGTTGGAATGTCTGATATAGAGAGTGAATGTTAATCAAGTTAAGGAGTATGCAGTGATGATGAGAGAATGATGATGAGAGGAGGTTGAATTTAGCAAAACAATCTGCACTCAAAAGTTTTCCATTGGAAATATTTATCTGCAGAAAATATTTTTAAAGTTTACAATAACAAATTAGGCACAAGGCCATCAAAAATGTGGGGTGAAATCCATGCTTCCGTTCAGTCTTGAAAGACAAAGGATACTCCTTAGGGGCAGTTGCGCATGTAATTGTGAGGCAAGGGTTGCGCAATCCCAACCACACCTCTCCTGAATCAGCACTGTTTGAGTCTAGTGGCAAGGAGAAGACCAGGACGACTGGAAACAATGCCAAGATAAGCAGAGAGTGCATAAAGCACCTGGATGTCCCAAATCGTCACCCATATAGTACTGACCAGGCTCAACATCGCTTAACTTCAATGATCCAGTGAGAACCGGTGTGTCAACGTGATTATACCGTATATTGTATCAATATATGACTTGGGGACTCTTTTGTCCACCCACAAGTCTACTCTGTTTTACCCAAACAATGCATCTTTCAGCATCTTCCACTGTTCTTCCACAATTTCTGTAATAGATCTGGTAGCTGAACGGCCCATCATTTTATCTCTAAATTTGCGGTTCACCTGTTCCTCATTCAACTGCTATGCCTTTCCCTTAGCAATAAACTTTCACTTTATCTCATGAGCATAAAACTTTGGCATAAAGTTGCAAATAACCAGCTCGTGCTTTGTCACGGTTTTCTTCATTAGGAAAGGATTGATAAAAGGAGCCGACTTGGTTGATCTGTCTGTCACATATGACACTGCAAATCACTGCATCCTCCTGAAGAAGATGGAGCTGACAAGAGACCTGCAACTTACAAACATCACTGGAGTCATCATAAAAGACAGACGCTCTTATGTTATCCTACACACAAAATAAAAGTTGCTGGCATTAACAAAACAGTGGATTCCTCAAGGTAGTGTGCTGGATCTGTTACTGTACAACATCTACACTAATTATAATGTTTACACATGGGACCCACACGTATGCAGTCTACGTCACAAAGGAGACCAATACAACGAATAACTTGAACTCAAATTTTTGTGGTGCAACGACATTTATTTCCTCATCTTCCCGCTATGCATAAATTCTCATTATGCCTCTAACATGATCGTTTTCTCTAAAGTGATCTTTCCCCATTTTTATAGTCTTTCTTTTTCCTTACTGTGACGGATTTTGCATACATGTGTCTGCACTCCGTTACAGTGAATGAACCAGAACACTGAGCTTTTCATCTCTACTGACAACCCTTGTGCAACATAACGAGAGACTACGTTTGAATCAGTTGAGATAAACATTAACTCAGCCTTACATCAAGTACTCCTCTACTAATGACTTCCACTGCAAAAACGTAAGTGTTGGGGACGCACCCTACTACTTGGAATAATGAACTATTCCAAGACGTCACTTCCGTCCATGACATCACTTCCAGGGAACAAGAACCAGTTTACCAAGAGGAGTAAGAGACAGACATGCGGAGAGTATAGACGTCACAACTAGTCCAGCAGTGAGCAAAGATATTGCTCAATTACCATTGTTCTGTATTTTTGTTAATAAATGTTTATTTAACTGTTACTGTGTCTTTCTCGTCATTTATTCAAACACTAACATCAAAACAGTAAGTCTGTTTGAACTTGTAAATAACTATTTTTTTTTACTGTTTATTCACTCTAAACAAAGCACAGTGCCACCAAATTTACAGGAATACTAGGCAAAGAATTGGGCAGCAAGATATCTGTTCACATTATACTTGAACTTCTGCATGTCAGTACAGTCCGGGAAACAGGGACCCAGGAGGGAATTCCAAAATCTGTCAGTTCAAGGGAAGAAACTATTAAAGTAGAAGGCTTTATGGCATCTGAGGATCTCTACAGTGTAGGGGGGGGGATTTTTGCTGCTTGACGGGTTTGTTGGGGGGATTTACGCCGAGGGACTACAAGCACCTTGAGTTCATCAGAGTACATTCCATTAAAATACATTTCAACGATGGAGCAAAGGCTGGAGTTTGGCTGATAGTGCAGGCATAACGACTTCTTCACCAAGTATTATTTCTACAGCACTCAAGATTTTTTTCTGTACTAATCTAATTTGTTGGCTCATACATAACAAGATGACCTCCCTTTTTCTTAAAAAAGATGTTGTTTGCAACAAACTTGTTAATGACAATTCACTCTTTTTTAGCATTTCTATCATCATATCCATTTCCTTCAGAGATAACACCATTAGAGATTTTTCCAATACGACCATTCAAATCTCATTTTTGTTATTCGTTGTATCTTTCCAGCCATTCCTCTGATTCCAATTTCTTCCATTCTTTTTTAAAACCTTTTAGGAATTGTTCCCAGTGCTTCCACTATTACTATTGGCTCACCTGGAGCTTTCACACGAGTCAGCAAGCGATCTGATTGGAGACCTGTGGTGTTCTCTGGAAGCTGAGTGACAACAAGTCTCCCAAGACGTCCAGCTCTCTCCTCCTCCTCCTCCTCCTCCTCCTTCGATAGCATTTGTAAATAAATTTGCATCATCGCAACACCCTCTTACCATTGATTTCTCGCTGGCAGTGGCCATTGGTTTATACTGGAATTTGAGTGGCACTAAGCCTCCCCAAGATGATGATGATGATGATGATATTATTATTATTATTATTATTATTATTATTATTATTATTATGATGATGATGATGATGATCGTTAACTTCACAGTGTTGTGATGCTTTACAGTTTTTTGGGGGGTTTTTTTTTGTAACTCAAGAGCGAGCTTTTACACCAAAACTAGTGAGCATAATCAGAGAGTCACTTATATGGAAAGCATCTAGCGTAGCTTGTTTGCTGTGCCAAGCAGAACTGACTTCCGGAGTACGGTGATGTTGTACTTGATTCCCAAAGAGTTCTACTGTTTTTCAAGAATTAAGTAAAGCGCATCTATGACGATTGGCATGATGTAAGTTCTTTCTTGCCAACCTTAATAGTTACTTTAATGAGCCTGTTATAAAAATTATTTTTTACATCTTTGGAGAAGCGACATTGTGATTTATAAACAAATAGTTGTAAAAATGTTCTCACCATCAACATAAAGGATTCACTTACACAATTAACTTCGTTTTGTCGACCCAATTTCTTTGCAATCCAACTTATATCCTACTCACAACCATTCTAGCAGATTTATCTTTCCAGAGAGTTTCTTGGACACAACACAGTTCAGTACATCTTCTGTCAAGAAACTCAACAATCTCACCGAACCTTCCACACGAGTTTACAAAAATGCTTTTATCGAGACACCATCTCTAGGGGATTGCCAATGAATTCCGATCTAGTGATAATAACAACAGCGGCATACGAGCAATAAACGCAGAATTAAAAACGACAAAAAATTTAATGAATTAACAGAATGACCATGATGAATAATTGAAACAAAAAAATACTTTTTTTTTAGAAATAAAAACCAACTCTAACATGTTGGTAAGCAAAAATAAACATAAAACTATGAAAAATGATGATGATGATGATGATGATGATGATGACGATGACGACGATGATGATGACGATGATAATGACGATGATGATGACGATGACGAAGGCGATGATGATGATGACGAAGGCGATGATGATGATGACGATGATGATGATGATGATGATGATGATGATGATGATGATGATGACGATGACGATGATGATGACGACGACGACGACGATGATGATGATGATGATGATGATGATGATGATAATGACGACGACGACGACGACGACGACGACGACGACGACGACGACGACGACGTTGATGACTATTATGACGACGTTGGTGACTATGATCACGACGTTGATCATGATGATGATGATGATGATGATATGGACGATGACAACGATGATGATGATGACGGGGACGGCGTTGATGACGATGATAAACAACTCAAAGATATTAGTAAGAAAAAATAAACATAAAACTAAGGAAAAAAAGATTGAACCTGAATACATGCTACATCATCATCATCATTATCATCATCAGCAGCAAACACATCCTTCTCCTCCTCCTCCTCCTCCTCTTTCTCAACATCATCATCATCATCATCATCATCATCATCGGTTTTATACGTTAACATGCTTTTAACGGTTGTGAGAAATTGACTTGCAAAATGACCTGTTCCTGACCGAGTCTTTCTTTATCTTTTATTTATTTATTTATTTATTTATTTTTTTATTTATTTATTTTTTGTCTCAAGTCAATATTTAATTCTTCCTCGCTTGTTTTCCTTGAACTGGACCCTGCTACCTTAACTGTTCTACATCTACTGACCCAAGAACTCTCATTGATTCTTTAGACATGTCCATATTATAAAAATCTACTATTCTACATATATCTACTTACACTGCCTTCCTCTGAGGTCATCAGATCTAAGCTTATCTTTAAAACTCATATCACACATCCATCATATCATCCTCATACCATTTGTCTTCCAACAATTCATGTTCTCAACCCCCGTTAGCCAAGTTTATCATCACAATGTGTATACATATCTGGTAGACATTTCTCTTGGTTGACAGTGGTAATGCTCTGCTGGTTAGTAATGACAGACGTTCCCTGAACTTGTTCCATTGAATCCTAACTCTTGCAATCACACAAGCACCTGCTTCATTCTAGGCTCCAATCATATCACCAAGGTAACAAAACTTGACAACCTCACTAGATTCGGTAGTGACATATAGCAAGATCGTACATCTTAAAATAAGAAAAGGTTTAAGACAAACAAAATTTATACTAGGATTGTTTGCAAGTGCAAGTGGCATAACGGATATGGTACTTGGTAAACGTCAGCTGTATCTAACATTTTTTTTTTTTTTGCGGTTTATGTTTCAATATTTAGTGAGGGTTCTTAGAACTGCACGCCTATGGAACTCTGTTCCGTCTGCCTGCTTCCCGCCGGACTACAACTTGGATGTCTTCAAGTCCAATGTAAACAAATTCCTAATGAACCGCCCCCTTAAGTAAACACTTCATCAAATCTCCACACTAATGTAATGTACTTGCAATAACCCTTATCCCTGAGTGGCTTCCGGGCCTTGATAAGTGGTGATCACTGTGTAAAAAAAAAAATGGGTTGCTCTCAAATTTACTATTGTAAAATACTTAGAACTTGTACATGATCATGGCCCATGGAATAAAAGCATGCTTCCTCCATAATTAATCACTTGTACTCTGTAGTGATAAAGTTAATTAGTATGAGTTTTGGCGAGGGCCACATCAATACATATGAGGATAATCTGGTGGCAAACGAAAATGTAGAGATATGTATGATTGTAGCGAGGAGGGGAGTGAAAAAAAAAAAGAAGTAATTAATTAGATATTGGTCTCACCTCGTATCAGTGGACTCTCTCCCTATAAATAAAACCTTTAAAATCTCAACAAGTCTCCATTGTGTTTTCAAGCATGAATAAATTCATCCCAAGTTAAAGAGAACAATTCAGATTATGTGGCATGATGCAATTTCCAGCTATCTCAATATATATATATTTTATGGAAATCGCATGAGACAAGACATGAATCCATTAGATGTAAGGAGCTAACAATAATGAAAATTGATTATGGAAAAGAAAGTAGATGCCTATTGACCTTAGTGTTGAAAAGACCAAGGCTGCAGGTAAAAGAAAAACAGTGAGCAGGAAGAGAGTTCCACAACGTTGCAGTCCTTTGAAAAAAAACTAGTGAAATAGGAAGCTGTATTACAAACATTACAAAGATATTAAAACAAAGAATTAGTGAAGATCACTATACCAACGAGTCAAATGAGCTGGAACAAAGGAAGCAGAGAATAAATCAGACAATTCTGAGGAACACATGCCATAATAGTATTTGTAGAAAAGACTGAGACTAGCAACATCACATCTGTGAGAGAGACGTTGAAGTGGAGAAAAAGTGTGGGGGGGGGGCAATCAAATTACAATTTATAAGAGCCTTCAAATGGGACACAGATTCACCATCCCAAATATGACAACAATACTTCATACATGGTTTGATAGTAGATTTGTAGAAATAGAGAATAGCATCGAGTGTGAGAAAGTGTTTAGAGCGATAGAAAGAACCGATTTACAAGAAACAGAAAGAGCAATGGATTTAATATATGGACTCCTAAAAAGAAAGACCAAGTAGTTTTAAAATCGATTTCTCATCAAGCCATCCATAAGAATCTCAGGAAGAAAAGGGGCACACCTACAATTGAAGGACAATAACTGGGTCTTAACAGGATTAAATGAGACAAACCATTTCTTACTCCAATCCATAACTGAACCCAAATCAACTTGTAGATCAGCTACATATTTCAACTGATCCAAGAAAGAAGCTATACCAAAATAGAGGATGGTGTCATCAGCATAAATGTTCTGACTCTCCAATCTGGTCCAAATTGAAATGAATGGCTCCAGTCTTGGGAAAACACCATGGTTTGACAAGATTCTTGGTCCGACCTGATCTGAAATGGAGCACATACATAAAATCCATTGCCAAGGTCGCCAGAAAAATTTTTATGCTCCAGAATTTATTTTTCTATATCGTCACCACCATTCTCTATGCATTGTTGCCAAGAATTCAATGATGGATCTGCTTCTGATTCATGTTCATGACAGGGATTCCTTTCTTAGAGTCTCTCACTGTCAATATTTACAACAGAGAGATGAAACTTTTAGGGTTTTTTTTTTACACAGTGATCACCACTTATCAAGGCCCGGAAGCCACTCAGGGATAAGGGTTATTGCAAGTACATTACGTTAGTGTGGAGATTTGATGAAGTGTTTACTTAAGGGGGCGGTTCATTAGGAATTTGTTAACCTTGGACTTGAACACATCCATTTTAGTAGATATCCGACTTCCAATGCAATCTTCCACCTGTATAAGAGCCAAGTACATCCTAGGATGGAGTACTGTTGACACATTTGAGTAAGAGCTGCTTGGAGCTCGCTATTCTGTCTTGATAGAGTTCAAAACTGGCTTCGAAACCTAGTAGGTGATGCTCTTTTCTCTTCCCTGCAACCGCTTTCCCACAGAAGAGATGCTGCAAGCCTGTCTCTGCTCTATCATCATTTCCATGGCAATTGCTCGTCTAAGCTCCAAACTTGCCAAACTTTCACAAAAACACTCGTTTAGTTAAAACCACTATCAACAATTCCTCCCACTCTACTGTGACCAAATTTGAAGACAAATTCCATGAACTAAGCTTCTTTCTAAAAATTGCTAGCTTGTGGAACTCTATTCTGCTGATATGCTTTCCAGCTGACTATAATATGGTCGTCTTCAAGTTTAATGTAAACAGGTTTCTGCTGAGCAATCCCCTTAAATAATCAAATTATACCAAATTCTCACTACTAACGACTACTACACTGTTGTCCTGATAACTATCGTACAACCATTAACCCTTATCCTCGAGTGGCCTTCATATCTTGATAATGTGGTACATTATCAAGATACATGGTTCATTTTGAATTTCCGTGTCTGGACAGATGCTTCTATCTTTAATCTGACCCAAATCAATTATCTGCACAACCACGAGGGGATCATACAGGGAAAAGCAACGATCGAGAGAATAAAAAACAAGCAACTGCGCACATATGTGTAAAAGCGACTAATTTGGTTACTTGATTGCTCACTGCAGAAAACACGCATGTGCAAAAGTAAGCGTTTATGAAAACGCTATACATAAACTGTTTAACGTTAAAATGTTGCACTAGGTTTCTTACCAAGCAGGGTTAAAATATTAAGATGGTCTTCATCTTGATTGGTGTCATAATGTCCATGTTGAACTAAAAACAAATGACGAACCGCTGCTGGAGAATGTCTTTTGACCTCCTCCTCATATGCTCGTATGTCAGCTTTAAATCCAGATGGCTCAACCAATGAATTTTGTCCTGTCTACATCTCTCAATCCACAAGTAAGGAATTAATTTTAGCCTCCGTGAATAAACTTTCTCTAATAAAACCTTTGAAACCTCAACAAGTCTCCATTGTGTTTCCATGCGCGAGTATATTCGTCTGATATTAAAGAAAAAAATCGAGAGAATGGAAGACCAGCAACCATGCACATATTTATAAAAGAGACTTTATTTGATTTGGTTACTTGTGTTGTAAGTATTAGGGTTCTCATAGTTGACTGATTCACTGAAACTAAAGATACTTAATACAAATACTTAATAAATGCAAATAGTTCACAAGTACATAAATACACATTTATTACGAATTGACAAACATGAGGAATAAAGTAACATCACAATATAAAACAAAAATAAATCAGTAATCACTTTAGACGCGGTTAGAGTTCTACTGTGTCTCAAGTGGGCATAGTTCCCACGAGGAGTAAAAACGTACCTTCACTTGTAATGGCCGGGACTCACTGTGTGTGTGTGTGTGTGTGTGTGTGTGTGTGTGTGTGTGTGTCTCCAGAGAAGTAACTCTCCGGTGTCTATATTAACTGGTGTTTTTTTTGCCCATATTTCACTAGATCTGATTGTTAATTGGGGAAATCGTACACTTTTGCATGTGCACTTTTGCAGTGCCCTTTTGCGCATGCAAACGACGATGCTGTGTGATGTCAAAATGTTACAATTTCTCCAAGTCTTTAACTTGAAAAGCATTGTTTCACAGGCAAGTACAGGATACAGCATCTCTTTCTGGACAACTCATACGGAACTCCCTGGAAAATGATTCTAAGACACTTGTGGATTTGTTGACTTGTGCTTGTTTAATGAACACAAGATATTTATAGATTTGTAAAGATTGACATCAGCAACAGTGTAGTATCTGTTCTTCAGATGCTGCACTTCAATTTCTTGTTCTCTGTCAGTGGAAGAGAAATCGTTCATGACTTAGACAATTTTTATTTTTGTTCCTTTTCTCCACATTAAAAAACGACCCTGGTGTCTAACCCTGTCCCGTGGGGAGGCATTGTAAATAGGAACATTATAGAAGTCAATACCATGCAGAGGTGTAACGGACCAACACAAACTGAAGCAAAATCATATATATGATGATGAAGTGAGTTATGCAACTTCACCTTTTATTTACATCATCACAATGCGTACACATGAAGTCCTACCTAACTAATATTCCTGGAGAACCAAGTGCAAAAGAGATTCAGACAATTGCACTTAAGGGAACAGCGAGGATACCAAAAAGAGCTCTCGGTTTGTTTCAGTAAAAAGGCGGGGCAATGTTGGAAGCTGGTTTGGCTGCCCCATACCCAGCATTATAATCTTCAAAGGAAGAAAAATAAAAAAAATTAAAAAAAAAAAGTAGATATGTGTACGCATGGGTGAACGAAAAGTAGGTGAAAAGTAAAGAAACACATTTATTTAGAAATCACGTATACGCACAACTATATGTAATAATACAATTATGTCAATGAAAATTGAATGTTAGTTATCAACGCAAGTGTTCAAACTGTTTTCCTTCTTGATTTACACACAGCTTTGAAGTCTCTGTCATACGTTTCAAAAAACATTTCTACTTTTGACTCACCCCATATATGTATATATATTTAATACTTTTAACATTGCATTGTCTTCTTACAAGCCCAATAAAAGAGTAATAAAAATTGAACATGCCAATGAATAATAGACACTTTCACGCCTCCACCCCTTGGAAACACTTCAAATTAACTACGAAAATGCCAGTTTTACATCTCCAACAAATTTGAAAATAATTTCTGACGAGGACGCTTCACAGAACGTCTGAAACGCGTAAAAACGATTTCAATGATTTAAAAACATTATTACAATGATCCAAACATAATTCTCAATGAAAAACCAAGACACGGAATAATAAAATAATGTTAAAAAATACACATTGTTGGTGACTACCCCCTTATTTAAATATATATATATATATATATATACATATATATATATATATATATATATATATACACACACACACACACACACACACACACACACACACACACACACACACAGTAGCGTAATGGATTACGTGCCGGACTGTAGTACATAAGGTCCGGGGTTTGATTCCTAGAAACAGTCAAACTACGCAGATTACTGTTTTAAAATATAATAAATAAATAAATAAAAATATTATCTGTTTACATTCAAATAAAAATAAGGGCGATTTTCTAAAAAACAAGATCTTCAAGGTGAAGGTACTAAGTTAACCGTATA
The DNA here is from genome assembly GCF_053919585.1 of Euprymna scolopes. NCBI lineage: Eukaryota > Metazoa > Mollusca > Cephalopoda > Sepiida > Sepiolidae > Euprymna > Euprymna scolopes. The sequence goes on along the minus strand of NC_136524.1, from coordinate 46,814,272 downwards.
ATCGCTTAAACAATCAACAAAAAATCTATGTAAGTATATATATATATATATATATATATATATATATATATATATATATATATATATATATATATATGTGATGATCATATTTATTGGCACGGTAAAATAAAAGTTAAATTTTGTCTAATAAATTCTAAAAAAGGGATTAAATTAAAGAAAATAACAAAGTATATTATGTATTTTTAACTGGCCTTTCCGATGCAGCAATCGGATTTTAGAAAAAATAAATAACAAAGGAACAACAAACATAATTGCAAAAAACCCTTGTTCAAAATTATTGGCACGGCTTTGTTTTTCTTTTAGTATCAGTATAATATCAATCAATTTCCGGTTTACGTGCTTTCTGAACTTTTTTATAGCCATATTATGCTTGTTTAACGCTAATTTAGTGAATAATTTTTTTCAGATAATTTTTAGATAGCGATTTATTTAAACTATTATAAGTGACTAAATTATAATTTTCAATCGCCATGGTTAAAACTAAGGAACACAGCGAAGACGTCAGGAAGCTTGTTGTAGCATGCCATACCAATGGGGAGGGCTATGATAAGATTTCAAAGAAGCTAAACCTTCCCAAATCCACTGTTAGAGCCATAATAAACAAGTTCAAATCGCAAGGCCACGTTATGAGTTTAGAGGGTAGAGGGAGAAAAAGGATTCTTTCCCCAAGAGATGAACGGAAAATTGTTCGACAAGTAAAACAAAACCCAAGGATCTCTGTTGGGGAGATTGTTGATGAACAGAGCACCTCTGGAGTGAATGTATCTCGACATACAGTTGGTAGAGTTTTGAAGAGAGCTGGTTTAAAAGCATGTTGTCCGAGAAAGACTCCCTTATTGAAGCCTATGCACCTGAAAGCAAGGCTAGCCTTTGCAAAACGTCATATTGATAAAGATGTTGCATTCTGGAAACGTGTTCTATGGACTGACGAAACGAAAATAGAGTTATTTGGCCATAATAAAGTGTCTTATATTTACAGAAAATCTGGCGAAGCTTTCCTGCCTAAGAACACCATACCCACAGTGAAGCACGGTGGAGGCAGTTTGATGTTTTGGGGATCCTTTGCTGCCTCTGGACCAGGGCGACTTGTTAAGGTCACAGGTAGCATAAAAAAGGAAGATTATGTTAAAATATTGGATGAAAACCTGAAAGACTCTGCTAAAGAGCTCTCACTTGGTCGTCGTTGGTGGTTCATGCAAGATAATGACCCAAAGCATTCGGCTAAACTGACTAAGAAATGGCTTGAGGACAATCATATTAATGTTTTGGAGTGGCCATCACAAAGCCCAGACCTTAATCCAATTGAAAATTTATGGAGAACATTAAAATTGAGGGTAATGCAAAGGAAGCCTAAGAATCTTATTCAATTGGAGGATTATTGTCAGGAAGAGTGGGCTAAAATTACTACTGAAGAGTGCAACAACTTGGTTGTAAACTATGAAAAGCGACTGAGGAAGGTAATCAAGGCCAAAGGCTATACAATTGATTATTAAATAAATCGTGCCAATAATTTTGAACAAGGGTTTTTTGCAATTATGTTTGTTGTTCCTTTGTTATTTATTTTTTCTAAAATCCGATTGCTGCATCGGAGAGGCCAGTTAAAAATACATAATATACTTTGTTATTTTCTTTAATTTAATCCCTTTTTTAGAATTTATTAGACAAAATTTAACTTTTATTTTACCGTGCCAATAAATATGATCATCACTGTATATATATGCATACATATATATATATATATATATATATATATATATATATATATATATATATATATATATGTATATATATATATATATATATATATATATATATATATATATATATATATATATATATATAAGAAGAAAGAATTAATAAAACATGTTAAAAAAACTTTAAGGATTTTGCTGTTTGTCAGATTAGTCGAGAGTATGTATAGTGAGAGGACACAAGTGCCATGAGTTCATTGGGGCATATTTCCTTAAAGTGCTTGTAAAACAGGCACAGTGACGAAACATTGTGGTGATGGGACAGAGGTTAGAGCTTGTCCAACAGTGCAGGACCTATTCGATTTGAGACTCTTCTCTTGACCCTGTCAAAGAGAGAGAGAGACTAGTGGTAGATGCAGCAGCCAAGATGGGGCAACAATATTCCATGCATGAGTGAATTGCGGTGTTGTAAAGATATAGGATACACTCTCTGGTATGAGTAGTTTTCTAGCACAGTAGAAGGAGCCCACCTTCCTTGCAGCAGCCTTGCCAGTTTCCTCATTGTATTTGTTTCAATTCATGCTGCCTGTTGGAATGGTAAAAATCTATAATCTGGCAGGATTTTTCCTTCTTGTTAATTATGATGTCTGGTCTCATTGCTGGAATGGGATTATTTATCATGGCCCAGAGGATTTTATGATTTCCGTTTTCAAATACTGCTACTGGTTTGTGTTTATAACATTTATCTGAGTGCTCAAGATACAGTATTTTGCACAATTCCCAGTGTACGGCCCTCCCTACCTGGTTGTGTCTATTCTTATAATCTTTTTTGGATTAGTTTGCTGCATTCGCTTATTGTATGATTTATTGGTTCGTCTCTTTGTTCACAGAGTTTGTAGTTGCTGTTTTCTTGTGTTTTGGTAATATTAGCTTTAATGTAGTTGGTTCTCATTGGATTATTTTGTGCGGCTGCTAGTAACAATTCATTTTTTCTGTCCAGAAGTGAAGCTTGCTGATCTTGCCGATCCGGGAGATGGGTTGGAAACGTTACTGTCTATGTCAAGGAATGGGATATAGAAAAGTTATGTGTGATGCCACCAGCTGCATCTGTGTAACTATAGAAACCAAGCCAATTAGTTGGGTGCTGGTATCTAGGGAGAGAGAGAGCGCTGCATCTATAATTGATAAGCTTACTTGATATTTTGTACATCCTTAAGCATTCTGTTATCCATTCTCGAGGGATCCTGTCATTTGTCTTCCTGTAGTCGATCCATGCCATGGCTATGTTCTTTTGTCTACTTTTTACCTCCTTCAAGATCTTTTGGCTTATGTATAATAGATCATGCGTTTCTTTTTCATCCATTTTGGCACATCTGCTTCATGGATACATCGTTTCAAGTGAAAATTATTATTATTATTCACTCACTAGGAGTTTTGCACAGGCTATCATCAAAGAATTCTCTTGGAGAACAACTTGTGGTGTTTCCTGGAGTCTGAGTGACAAGTCTCACCAGATTTCCAGTATTCTTCACCTCTTTCAATACCATTTGCAAATTAATTTGCATTATCGCAACAGCTATTTATTATTGATTTCTCGTTGGCAGTGGCTTTTGGTCTTCACTGGAATTTGAGTGGCAATAATCCTCCCCAAGGTTCCAGTCCTCTTTGCTCTCCTCTAGCGGAGGTCTATTTAGTGCTTTCTCTTCTCGGTCTTTCCATCCTCCTTGATTCTTCAACTATTTGGTGTGGCAGTGGCAGCAGCAGCAACTGTTGTTGTTGTTGTTGTTGTTGTTGTTGTTGTTGTTGTTGTTGTTGTTGTCATCAACATCATCATCATCATCATCATTATTATTATTGGCTCACATGGAGCTTTCACTTAAGTCATCAAAGATCTGATTGGAAACCTGTGGTGTTCTCTGGAAGCTGAGTGAGAACAAGTCTCCCCAGACGTCCAGCTATCTCCACCTCCTTTGATAGCATTTGCAAATAAATTTGCATCATCGCAATAGCCTCTTACCATTGATTTCTCATATTCAGGTGTTTTTGTTATTCTCATCTTTTGTCATTCTCATGAATCTTCCGTGGAGTTGTTTCTCTTCACATTTTTCTTTTCTCGTTTTGTCATTTGTCTCTCTGTTTTCTGTTTTGTTGTTTTTTTTTTTTTTCAGTGTCTCTCACTGCCATGATTATCCTTTTAGTATTTTTCTCGTTCTTTTTTCGTGTCATTCACACAGTCTTCTATGCAGACCAGTCCTCTCCCGCCGTCTTTCCTTTCCACGTAGAGTCTGTCAATATTGTCCTTTGGGTGTAGTGCATTATGCATGAGTTTCCTGGTCTTCTGGTCGAGCTGTCTCAGTTCTTCTTTTGTCTACTCTATAAACGATTTAGAATATCTTACTAGTGATACTGCCCATGTGTTCATATCTTCTATTAGGTTTCTGCTATATAATTTCGTTTCCAGGAGTTTTCTCGTTCTCTTGAGGTATTCTTTTCCAATTCTCTCTTTCATTACTCTTGCTTTGATGGTATCTGCTTCTAGAATTCCCAAGTATTTATAGTCGTCTTGTTCCCCTAGTGCTCTCATCTCCATTTGGTTGGGTAGTTCCATGCCTTCTGTCGTTTCCAGTTTTCCCTTTTTTATAATTAGTTTCCACTCCGAATTCCATTTGGATATCCTGATAGTGTTAATTAGTGTCTCTAGCTCCTTTTTGGTCCTTGCAACAAGTCTCAAATCGTCCAAACTTGTATCCAGCTTGGCACTTTCTCAGAATATTGTTCAGGGGCATCATGGCTATGATGAACAGTAATGGTGATAGTGAGTCTCCTTGGAAGATGCCTCTTTGTATGTTAATTTCTGTTATGTGTCGTCCATCAGCTGTCAATTCCAATCTCCACGTTTTCATTGCATTTTCTATCATGTTGCTGATCCTGCTTGGTATTTTATACATTTTTAGGCATTCTATTATCCATGCTTGGGGGATCCTGTCATATGCTTTTTTGTAGTCGATCCATGCCATGGCTAAATTCTTTCTCCCCCTTTTTACCTCCTTTAGGATCTTTTGATCTATATATAGCAGATCATGTGTTCCTCTTTTTCCTTTTCGGCATCCTTTCTGTTCCTCGGGGATGAGTCCACGATTATTCAGGGAGTGGTAGATTTGTTCCCTCAGTTGTACTGTCAGTATCTTCCACATAGTGGGTAAGCACGTGATCAGCCTATAGTTGCTGGGGATGGTCCCTTTCTCTGTATCCTTCTGTAGTAGTGTAGTTCTACCTTTTGTTATCCAGTCTGGCACATTTGTTTCCTATATACACTTTTTCAGGTTTTGAGCTAGCCTTTCATGTAAGGTTGTGAATTTTTTAAACCAGTATGCATGTATCCCGTCATGCCTTGGTGCTCTTCAGTTTGTCATTTTTCCTATGGTTTTCTTTAGGGTTTCCTTGCTGATTTAATTCGCTGTTCCTTCTTCTATTTATTGTAACTCTTCTTACATGTCTTTCAGCCATTTGGCATTTCTATTGTGATCTCGTCGCTCTTCCCATATATTACTCCAGTAGAGTTTTGTTTCTGTCGGATTTGGTTGTTCTGTTTTTGTTTTTCCCCCGATCACATTTTGGTAGAATTGGCTTTCATTAGTTTCAAATATCCTGTTTGTTTGAATTGTTCAGATTTATATCTATATCATCTCAATCTCGCTTCTTTTGCTTTTATTTTTTGGTCCAGTTCTTCATGTTTCTTGTTTAGCCTCTCCCTGCCAGTCACATTTCCATTCTATTCTAGTTTTCAGGTCAATTTAAAAAAAAATAACTTCAAATTGAGGAGGCAAAAAGAAAGTTCGCACAATGGGAAATTTTATTTAAATGTAACTTTAGGACATTAATACAACACAAATACAATAGGAACATAATGAGCTAGGAAATATTTAGTAGCATAGCCCTTCTGCAATTTGACAGCCTGCAATCTTTTGGGAATTCCTTGAATTAGACTGCAGCAATACTCTGGTGAGAGGGTATCCCACTTTTCTTTCATTTTTGTCCAAAGTTCTTCCAAATGTGAAATTTTATCATTGCGTAGCTGTTGCTTGATGTAATGCCATACGTTTTCGATAGGATTGAGGTCTGGAAATTGTGCAGGCCAATCCAAACATGGAATATCATGCTCTTCCAGGAATCTTTTGACATTGCCAGCTGTGTGAATGGGAGCATTATCCTGCATGGAGATGGGATTATCATCCAAATTCCAACCAAAGTAGGGTAGAAAATTTTCAGTCAACATATTAATGTACTTGGTCAAATTAATTCGAACTTGCAAACGAACTATAGGCCCTGGACCATTGGTAGTAATAATGCTCCACACCAAAACTGAACCTTGCAGCGTTGAAACTGAGCACCTAGAATTAAATTCTTTGTCTTTCCTCCAACAGACGTACTGCATACCATCACTGCCTAGCCTATTGAACTTGCTTTCATCGCTAAAAAACACTTTTGACAAATATGAAAAGTCATGATCTTCATTGCATCTGACGGCGCTTTCTGTTCTTTACAGAAATCATTGTGTACAGGTTGTTTAAACAGTTACATTAGATTTAGCTTAAATTTGCGGTTTTTGAAAAATGACAAGTGCGGGCGTTTTTTTGCTGGCAATGTTGTAAAATGTATGACCTTGAAATATTTGAAATTATACTAGGAATTCTAACCGTACAAACCACATCATAAACTATAAAACAAACGTTAAAGACAACAACAACAAATCCCCAAACCAAACCAATTTCCAATGCAGGCATATACACTGTTCTGAACCAAAAGTGTCATCATATATAAGTTGGTGAAACTTAACGTAGATTAGAGAAAAGGCTCAATAAACATAAAAAAAGATTTAATAAATAGCAATTTTCTAAATGCCTTAATCTCTCATTCAGTGCAGCATTATCATACTTTTGCCTTCAAACAAACAAAAATGGTCAAATTTATTTTAAATAAACCGCAACAGAGACTTCTTGAATCAGTGATTATCACAAATTCGAGCACAAATAAAGAAAGTGGAAATTTCTATAATTTATCGTCATTAATAAGTAAACTCCTATTAAAAGAACATAATTTTATTTTAGACACAGATTAACTCTTTCACACCATAGAAAACACCACCGGTAATAATTAATACATATAATCAGTCAATGAATTAGCAACATAGCAAAAATGCACTCATTTCATTTGAATATTTGAATTATAACGGACATATTTATTCTAAAAAGAAAATTACATCATATCTGTTTCAAATATATTAACGGCTATATGACATTAAAAAATATCTAATTCTCTTCACAACGCTATAACTTTTTAAAAATTTCCAATGACGTTTTTCGTTCTGAAATAGAACATAGTCATCCTTTTCACAACAAATATATTTTCAAATATTGTACTGGTATTTTATTTTCTTCCATTTATTCATCCCGAAGAAGTCTTACGATAAAGATGAAACGTTGATGACATATAACTTGGTTTGTCCTTTTTCATCTCTCTATCTCTTTCCATTATTCTCATCATATATATATATATATATATATATATATATATATATATATATATATATGCATATATATATATATATATATATATATATATATATATATATATATATATATATATATATATATATATATATATATAGGTTATATGTAGGTTAAAAGATGTGTTTGAAGGCTTAACAATACAGAAAGCAGGACATTCATAGGTAAATTAATAATTGACAAATTCAATAATTTTCAATTAAAATATTTATTTACCGGTGTGAATGGTTGTATCCATTTGTTGTTGATGGTATCAAGTTCCCGAATCTTTGGAGATATACATCCTTGTCCAGGGAAAAGAAAAAAAAATAGATCCAACTCTCAGGACTGTTGGTTGGATTTAAATTGACCGTTCAACTATTATACTATCAACAACAACTGGATACAACCATTCACACTGATGAATAAATATTTTAATTGAAAATTATTGAATTATCGATTATCAATTTACCTATAATTTATTAATTAGATTATAATTTAATTATTGAATTATCAGTTATTATTAATTTACTCATCGTATATTTAACAATTGTCCTGCTTTCTCCATTGTTAAATCTTTCAACACACACACACACACACACACACACACACACATATATATATATATATATATATATATATATATATATATATTTAATCATTTACTATAATAATTAAATACTTACAGACACTAGTGTTTCATCCTTTTGGGAATCATTAGTGCAGGGTGTCACAGTTAACGCCAGTCAAGAGATTCAAACCCTGGCAACAGAAGTCCTATCTGGCTTATTAGCAAGGACGCAAACCATTCAGCTACCGACAACTGCGAGAGAAACAGTTGAAATTAAACATTTATTCTTTTTAAATGTTTTTAACGTCAGTCAGAGTGATCTAGTCATTATATAATGATCTACACATATGAGCTAAGTTGACCAACTTTATTACAACTGAAAGTGCTCAACGATAAGAACCAAGTTTATAAAAGGGGCTGATATATATATATATATATATATATATATATATATATATATATACATATATATATATATATATATATAATATAAAGCTGTGTGTGTGTGTGTGTGTGTGTGTGTGTGTGTGTGTGTGTGTGTGTGTGGTCACGAATAGGCTCCTATATGGTTGACTATTTTAAAAAAACTGATTGCATATAATGATAGAAGATGTATCGAGACACAGAAATGGGTATGTTTGATCTGGCAGAACGGTGGTTCATTAAAATTGTGGGGTCTGCATTCGCGCCTGGTCCACAAAGTATGGAAATAAAACATTTTAAAATTAAAGAAAAACGTTTACAAGTGCTTTTGATATAGATGTACATAAGAATACTTTGATAAGTATGTTTTAACTTAAATAGGGATGGTATAATAAAATTGTGGGGTCTGTGTTCGCGCCTGGCATCCATAGAATGGAAATAGGCACAAACTTTAATAAAGACTTTTCATATCTATCTGTATAAGTATACTTTGATAATTATGTTTCAGTTTGAAGAAATATGGTATAATAAAATTATGGGGTGTTCGTTGGCGCCTGACCTCCATAGAATGGAAATATGTCACAAAGTTTAACAAGGTTTTTTAATATAGATCCACAGAATATTGTGATAAGTGTTTCAGTGTGAATAGGTATAGTATAATAAATTATGGGGTTTATCTATTTTATTTTTACTTTCATCATATTTTGCTTTGGTTTTGCTACTCCCAAATTCGAAGCTATCTCTTTACAACCCTTCCTTTTCATAACCTATCATACTTTCATAAATCAGAGTCCATTTTCTGTAGGCTGTTTTTGAACCCAGTCAACGATGGGTACTTTTGCTAGTATATATATATATATATATATATATATATATATATATATATATATATATTTGGATACATCAGATTACTGTTCTTATCTTGAGTGCCATTTGCATAAGGTTTCAGTCGATGTAACCTCTGACCTTCTTCAGGTGTATCTTGTCAGGAATGTTTCTGTCCAACTCAGGAATTTGGACAGAATTTTTTACTTCACGGGGGTAGCATGTTCTTGTTTTGTCAGCCAAGACAGACTGAGCATACAACTCTGTTGCATTCTTTATTACTCCTTTACAGAAGGTTGCTTTACAGTACATCTATTATGTTGGAATCAACGGAAATAGTGATTTCTGTGTGCAATGGCAGCAGCACATTCTGGAGAAATCAACGGCTAGCTGTTAGGTTTTTGCTGGAATTTTTTGGAGGGTATGAAACGGTCTATACCTACAATTAATCATTCCATCAGATCTGATACTATGGAGGATATGTTTTTTTTAAACATGGAACGTAGAGGTAGATCTGATATGAATATATGAAAGCTATCCCAGTCAGCCATAGAGTATCGATATACTGTATGATGGACAGGTATGTCAGAGGACTTATTACATTTTGTTTTTACCTTAACTGAGACAACTGAGTGGTTGGAAGATCTCAGTGGGGACAGAACGGAAGATGAACATAGCTCAGGACAAATTGTAAGAAAAGGTCTAGGAGACTTGCATACTGACCATCAGTGTCAGGCACACGAGTGGGTTTGTGAACAATCATAAGCAATAGAGAAATCGTGATAGAACCTCCCCTCATCATGTCTTGTTTGAATGGGCTAACCATTCCATGTTATGAACATTAAAGTCTCCACAGACGTGAACGTTAGCTGAAGGATGAGCAGACAGGATGTGGTCAATTTTCTCAAATATGCTCTTAAAGATAGTAACTCTGCTGTTATAGGGGCAATAGAGAGCAAATATAGAGTAAGTGGTATGAGTAAGAGCAATCCAAAAACACATATAAGGCAATTTAGGATATTCTCTGGTGATGTCCCTACCACATGGAAAGCCATCTATAATGTAGGAATATATTCCATGCCCATGGCGATCTTGGGGGTCAGATTTGGATGTTAAATTAGAATATCCTTTAATTATGAACTCATCTAGAGATATAGTCAATCTAATGCCAGTTTCCTTTAGGAAGAAGATGTCATATTTGGTCTCTTATAATTGGATTTCAACCTCTGGAAGGTTGGAACATAGACTCCTAATGTTGAAGGAGACGTGTTAGTGAGGGTTTATGTTGGAACTTGGAGATCTAGGTTTAATCGTGTATTCTTTCTGGAGACTTTTCATGATCGAGTTTTAGGATTTGTGGAATAGGTCGACAGACTTGGCTAGAGCAGGGCAGAGAGGGAAAGTTAGGGAGAAAAAGAAGTGAATTTTTTTTTTTTGTAGCACATGATAAGGTAAAGCCATAACAATTACTCACTGATATGTCATCAAGAAGCCTTATCAAAAGTTACTGTATTGTCCAGAATCCATTCACCAAATGACAATACAGCAGCCCCAGTACTTTGCACCTTTGATAGGATAGTCCAAGGATCGGGTTCCTGACTATCAGGTGGATAATGTCAGCCCAGTAAAACGTTTATCTCCAACACCCTTATTAGTGACATGATTACAAGGATAGAAATAGAAACAGAAAATTTCTGACATCTAAAGTGATTGCTCATGCAAAAATACTGCCGACCTAGAATACAACTTTTTCTTCTCACTTTGTCAGAAAAATCACTCGTTCTAAACGAGGACTGAGAAACAAATTAGGAGAAGCGAGAGTTACGGGAGCTGCTGACAACATGCCCGCAATGCATTGTCTACTCTCCATTAAAAAAAATGATTATAATATTAAGTATTCTATTTAATATAAGTTCAATTGACCTGTTTAGGGGAAAGTATGGTTCCCCTCTCAGTAATTGAAATAAAGACAGAATTCAGTTGGCACAGTTAACGTATGCAATTCTTGAGCAGATCGGCTAATTTTCGTGAGTCATTCCTGACTTTATTTGAAAGGAAATTATCTACTCCTTTTGCTAACATTCGACGCTAGGCGGCACATTTATTAGTACGACTATTTGAAAAGTATAACTAAAATGGAATGGCGTCGGTAGTTTTTTGGGGGGGGGTTCTTTTTTTTTTTTTTTTGCAAAAGAATGTGGGCAGATGTTGAATTCAAAATGAGAGGATGCGTTTATTTTGAGGATAAAATAGCAAGTGAATTACAACCACAAAATGACAACAATAAATTCCAATAATAAATTTGAACAATAGTATTTGAGAAGGGGTTTTACAAATGTAGAAAGAAAAACAATTGGGTAAATAAATTAACACATAACTGAAAGAAAAACAGATTTTTAAAAATAATTTTTCTTACCAGAATTCAGTTACCAGCTTTGTAAATAAATTTTCAGGTTACATTAAGACTTTGATAAATTTTCTTTGTCACATTGGATTTATATTCTTTAGATATTGCTAGAATATTACATAATGCTGCTCCACGGGCAGCAACATTAAAATTATCTTCAGCCGAACAGGACCAATTTGCCATTTCGAAAGAAGGAGTCCCTACTTCTGAATTACTAATGACAACGGCTTTACCCTGTCGGGATCTGTTCGACCTCCTTGGGTGATTAGCCCTAAGGGAACTCACTAGTTCTGAAGGCTGTTCAGTCCTAGCTTGCATTGTAGTTTTAGTGACCATAATTAATTTATATATTTTTTTTCTTTTACAGAGTTTTAACAGTGGGGAAAAAAAAAAAAAAATTTAAACACCTTTGATACCAGAGAAAAGTATTTAGATACAATATGGTTGTGTTCAAGTCTAACCTAAATAAGTTCTTGATGAGCCGTTCCATATAAGTTATCAAATTTACCAAATTTTCATTACTAATGATTACTATATTGTCCAATTTCTACTGTACACTCTTTAACCCTTATCCTTGAGTGGCCTCTTGGCCTTGATAATGTGGTGATGCCTATGTAAAAAAAAAAAGAGGAAGGAAACCTAGACATGTGTGTGTGTGTTTGTTTGTGTGTGTGTGTGTGTGTGTGTGTGTGTGTGTGTTAACTATTGTGACTTTATACACAACAGTGCTTACATTTCATTTTCTTCATTATCATGAAACAATTGTAATTCTGCTTTAGTCTTCATTACTAATTAATTACAACAGAAATATGCACAAACTTGGTATCCACATGCATAAAGTATACTTACATATATTCCCCCCCCCCGTATGTGCACAGCTAAAATAATAAAATTACAACATGTTAGATTATATTTTTAAACCATGTTTTACTGAATGAATAAACACATAAATGACGCGTTCCGCTATGGCTATTTTATTGATTCTGTGAATAATGCTCACAAATCAACATAAAAACAACCTTCAATTGGTAAAATAAACAACAACAAAAAAAAAATACTGTAAAATAAGAGTTGTTTTTTTTTTTCTTTACTCGGTGTAAACGTTGGGTAAATTTGTTGATCATCTTTTGTATTTGTGAGTTTATTCTAGGCCAATATAGATATTCTCTTGCCATGGTTATTGATTTTGCTTTTTCGAGGACTCTGTGTCTGATACATACGAGATTACAAACTTAATTTTCAGTTTTCTTGAAATTATTATTCTAATTATTTTTTTTAATACTAAGCTTTATGTCTCTCATGGAAGTATAAGGTTTAAGTGAGTATGATTCATTACAACAGAAATATGCACAGACTTGGTTGCCACATGCATAAAGTAGACATATATATATATATATATATATATATATATATATATACGAGCAAACAGTTAATAAAACATGTTAAAAAACACTTTGAAATGAGTTAAAAACATATTTAATCTGAAAAGGAAACACTAGATAAGTGGATAGTCCTTAATCCGCAGAGTTTCGAAGAAATACTTTCCTTCTCATCAGAGGGTAGGAATTAACAAAATGCGGGATCGGATTTTGTATGCAAAAGTATTTGATGAAACAACAAGTAAGTCAAAGATCTTACTTGATAACAAAAAAAGTGAAGCAGAGGGAATATGGTGAAGAAAAAGGTGATTACACATAATCCAGTGATGGTAAAATCCAAATATATAACTTCAAGAAAGTTAATTGAATTTCCATTTGCACAAGTAAAATCCAAGGAAATCCCGTAATTGGGAGAAGATGGTCCATAATAATCCAAAGGCAGAAATCCATGGAATATATTTTTTTATTTTAAAAATATATTCCATGGATTTCTGCCTTTGGATTATGTTTTAAGTCAAAATGATATTACTTAAACTGTAAGCTACAAAATTATCATATTTCATAATTGAGCATTCATATATTGTTTTAAAAAAAAATCAAGACATCAAGGAATAGATTGATAGCAACAAATAGTGTATTTCATCGTCATTTACAATTGTTTCAAGACTATTCGGACAAATTCAAACATTATGTCATTTGAAAATTTTCACAAGAACAGCCTATCGTCAGACGTATTGAATAAAAAACACTTTAAAAATAAACAGTATGGAGTCCATTTTCCTTATGTGGGGGAAAAAAATGGGAAAATATTTTACCTGCATCTCATCCTTCCAAAGTTTTTTTAAAGATATATATATATATATATATATATATATATATATATATATATATATATATATATATATATATATATATATATATATATATATATGCATACATCTAAAATAATAAAATGACAACATGTTTGATTATAGGCCAATATAGACATTCTCTGGCTCTGGTTATTGATTTTTGTTGTTTTTTTTTCAATGACTATGTATCCGATACATATAAGATTGCAAACTTAATTTTCAGTTTTCTTGGAGATTATTATTGAGATTATTATTCTAAATTTTTTTAATACTAAGCCTAATGTTCTTTAATAGAAGTATAAGATTTAAGCGAGTATGATATAGCTTCATCTTGAAACCATCCATCTTTTCTGTGTGCTTTTATTATTTACAGATATGAACCAGTTTCAGTGTATTACTTATTATGGTTCTGCTCTGCTATCACAAGGATCCGTGGTGCAGTGGATAAAGTACTTGGTAATTAAGTTGTAAAAGTTACACTCTTCTGGAGGTTAAAGGTTCAATCCTCATTATGGACAACACTCAAAATATAATTGTGAATTATTGAGGAGTTCTATTCATTCCTGACTGATGAAACAGGAGCATCCGCCATGGATTAAATAAAAGGTTTCATCTGAAATTCTTTGCTGATTCACAAATTCAACAGAACGATTCCTGAATACGACAGAATGTCTCCCGAATTTGACAAAATACTACACCTGAAGAAGGTCGAAGGTTACATCGACCAAAACGTTGTGAAAATGGCAATCAAGATGAGAACAATAGTTTGAGTAATTCAAATAATGATTATTGCAATATTTTATTTATTTTTGTTTTTATCCATTTACATATTTCTAAGAGGTTGCTTATTTTAGGAATGGGAAAAAGCGTCAGTCACATTCAAGTTATACTTTCAATAAATTAATTCAATCTAAATTTAAAACTGTACAAACTTTAAACATTGGCTTTTTTTTATTATTTTACTGGGAGGGGGGACACTACTTATCAAGGCCTGGAGGCCACTTTAAGATAAAGGTTAATGAATGTTAAGTAGATGGTAAGATAACACAGTGATGATCAGTAATGGTGGAACTTCCAGTTTAATTATATAAGAGGACGACTCAGCATGAACTTATTTACATTAGACTTGAAAATGACTATGTTCTAGTTAGCAAGGAAGCAGCCCCATGGTATTGTGTTACACAGTTCGATAGAAAGACTGAGTTTGACAAAATACTACACCTGAAGAAGCTTGGAAGTTACATCGACCAAAACTTTGCGAAAAATAGAACTAAAAATGAGAACAACCCAAATGAAACAAATTATAAATTTTAATATGAAATTATTTACCATATTTACTGCGGACCTGAGAAGAGTACTTTTGTTTCACAAAATTCTTTTTGGGGGGGGGTTAAATATTTAATATTTTGTTTCATTCGTCCTTTTTTAACAAGCATTTCTTTGGCGTTTTTTGTTTTGCTTTTTTTTTTTTTTCATTTCTCTTCCTTTCTGGTTTTGTTCTTTATTTATTTCTCTGCAACTAAAATAATTCATAAATGTTTGCAGGAAAATATATGAAGAAAGCACAATAAAGAATAGCACAGCACAATCATGCTGACACACCTGTTCTCGCCAGATCACTGAAGTTAAGCAACGTTGAGCCTGGTCAGTACCAGATGGGTGACCATTTTGGAAGGCTAGGCGCTGTATGTACCTTCTGGGAAGGTTGGGCATGGGGCCAACACCCCGAAAAAATAAAGAACTCCTTGCTACAAAAGCATCTACAAAGTTGTGGATGGCATATGGATGAACAATAAAGAAAAAAGTGTTTTGAATAAATGCATTCAAAACGAACTTCATCAGGAATTTGTATCATTTGTGTTATTTAGATTGCTAGTCTCATCTTGGTATTATTTGGATTCTTCAGACGACAGTTTCCATCTTGAGTGTTATTTGCACGTTTCAAAAGTCTGTGCCGATTTCCAAGTTCAAACGAAACATTCCTGAGTTTTGAATGAAAGATTCCCTAGTTCAACAACAAATTCCCAAGTTCAACTACCGTCATGGTCCCTATTTGGAATTCTCTGTAGATTTCCAAGTTCAACAGAAAGATTCCAGAGTTCGACAAGATGCACCTGGAGAAGGTCAGAAGTTACAGAGACGTTGTACAAATAACACTCAAGATATGGCCAGTAGTGTGAAGAACCCAAATAATATGAATAATTCACTTGTGTCCTAATTTACTGTTAGCGAATGCATTCATGAATAAATAGATATGTGCTTTTACGTATTCTACATACATTTTCAAGGAACTTTTGGGAAGACTGTGCATGCATAATGTCCCTATTTAATTCTCTCTCCACAAGGTCAGAGCTAGAAACAAGGTCAGGTTTTCAATGTGGAGAAAATCCAGGCTTCTCCCAGAAAGAAAAAAAAAAAAACGAAACTTTAAGGAAATTCAAATCAAGAAAAAAAAAATCATTGTAAGGTAAGTTTTATGAATAAATATTTTTTGAATAACAAACAACTGATAGCTGACAAGTTTTTTAAATATTTTTTATTTGATTTTTTTCTTTTTTATTATTCTTTTCTTTCTTTTTTTTTTTGTTTAAATCAAGAAAAATATTCAGTTTTTACAAGTTATTTAAGTTGTTATAATACACTAATGATAGAAAATAAATGTTTTCTTAAATAACGTTGTGATTTCATTGGCTCAGTGTTTTACATAAACTGCACAGAACATTCTGATAGTATGGTCCTTATTTTGCATAAGTAACCAAATGTGGGGTCTCTTTCAGACTTTATTTTTCTTTGAGTGATTCTACCTTTATCTCCTTTTTATTTATTTATTTATTTATCATGCCTTCTACAGATCAACACAATAAGCACCTTACTATTTCTTATAAGAGGTCCCAGGTTAGTCTTTTCTTTTTGCACAAATATTCTCATATTCTTGCTCTTTTTGAGACAAATTTAGATTCTTTTATTGATAGCAATGATGTACGCGTGGAGAGTTATTTGTCTCTTGTCTATTTAGACTCTTCCACGCATTTGCATCATCTTGCTATTTTTTTTTTTTTTTCACAAGAATCTCCCTATTCTACGTGTCCCCAGTCTTGAATCTTATGGATGTACCTTTATCTGTTTGAAATTGTCTTTGCTGCACTCGACTTCCTATTTGTTATTTTTATACCATTCTCCTTCTGACATTGACTGCTCTCTTACTGATGCTATATCCAGCAGTATTGATAATGCATTACAACTTCATCTGTCAAGCTCTATATTTGTCTTCTATGACATTAATGCTCACCATTCTGCTTCCCCACTCTAATCGCACAGATCTTGCTGGTGAAATCTGTTTTAACTTTTCTCTGTCTCATGACTTGTCTCAAATTATTTATCATCTTCCCCGTTTCCTTGATAATGACCTTCATCATCTTTTGATCTTGATCTTTTTCTCACTTCTGTTTCTGAATCATGTTTTATTTCCTCTTCTACTTCATGGGGTTCTTCTGATCATGCTGTTGTTGATGTTGTTGATGCTGTTGTTGATGTTGTTGTTGATGTTGTTGATGTTGTTGATGCTGTTGCTGATGTTGTTGTTGATGTTGTTGATGTTGTTGATGCTGTTGATGCTGTTGTTGATGTTGGGATTGATTTTTCTGTTTTCATTTGATCATCCCTTCCATAAGACGACGTTTAAGTTCATTAGGGCTGATTGGGATAGGCTTCGCAGCTTCCTATGCCACGTTCTTTTTTATGTATGTCTCAAAATGCTGCTGCTAAAGAAGTTAGTGACTAGCTTCTTATTGGAATTAACAACTTCACCCCCTCATCGTCAGTTTACAAAGCAAACCTCATTCTCCTCCATGGTTTTCATCTGTTTCTGCTTCTACACTCATTACTTCAGTCAGGATGGTTCAGAGGATTCTAGACAATCTTATAGAAGAGTTAACAATGCCTTCTAGACAATCTTATAGAAGAGCTAACAATGCCTTCTAGACAATCTTATAGAAGAGCTAACAATGCCTTCTAGACAATCTTATAGAAGAGCTAACAATGCCTTCTAGACAATCTTATAGAAGAGCTAACAATGCCTTCTAGACAATCTTATAGAAGAGCTAACAATGCCTTCAAGACAATCTTATAGAAGAGCTAACAATGCCTTCTAGACAATCTTATAGAAGAGCTAACAATGCCTTCAAGACAATCTTATAGAAGAGCTAATAATGCCTTCAAGACAATCTTATAGAAGAGCTAACAATGCCTTCTAGACAATCTTATAGAAGAGCTAACAATATCTTCTAGACAATCTTATAGAAGAGCTAACAATGCCTTCTAGACAATCTTATAGAAGAGCTAACAATGCCTTCAAGACAATCTTATAGAAGAGCTAACAATGTCTTCTAGACAATCTTATAGAAGAGCTAACAATGCCTTCCAGACAATCTTATAGAAGAGCTAACAATGCCTTCTAGACAATCTTATAGAAGAGCTAACAATGCCTTCTAGACAATCTTATAGAAGAGCTAACAATGCCTTCTAGACAATCTTATAGAAGAGCTAACAATGCCTTCAAGACAATCTTATAGAAGAGCTAACAATGTCTTCTAGACAATCTTATAGAAGAGCTAACAATGCCTTCTAGACAATCTTATAGAAGAGCTAACAATGCCTTCAAGACAATCTTATAGAAGAGCTAACAATGCCTTCTAGACAATCTTATAGAAGAGCTAACAATGCCTTCAAGACAATCTTATAGAAGAGCTAACAATGCCTTCTAGACAATCTTATAGAAGAGCTAACAATGCCTTCTAGACAATCATAGAAGAGCTAACAATGCCTTCAAGACAATCTTATAGAAGAGCTAACAATGTCTTCTAGACAATCTTAGAGAAGAGCTAACAATGCCTTCTAGACAATCTTATAGAAGAGCTAACAATGCCTTCAAGACAATCTTATAGAAGAGCTAACAATGTCTTCTAGACAATCTTATAGAAGAGCTAACAATGCCTTCTAGACAATCTTATAGAAGAGCTAACAATGCCTTCTAGACAATCTTATAGAAGAGCTAACAATGCCTTCTAGACAATCTTATAGAAGAGCTAACAATGCCTTCTAGACAATCTTATAGAAGAGCTAACAATGCCTTCTAGACAATCTTATAGAAGAGCTAACAATGCCTTCTAGACAATCTTATAGAAGAGCTAACAATGCCTTCTAGACAATCTTATAGAAGAGCTAACAATTCCTGCAAGACAATCTTATAGAAGAGCTAACAATGCCTGCAAGAGAGCAATTTCTGAGGCTAAGTCCAACTATTCTCTAAGGATTCATGACTGTCTCATCTCAAAAAGTCAACTCCCGTAATCTTTAGAGAATCTATAATAGTGGTAACAATTGCAAGTCTGCTATTCTTCCACTTTTTAATAGTCTCTAGGTCATTTCATCGTCTAAGGATAAGGCCAATCTCTTTGCTTGTTTTTTGCTGACAATTCTTCCATCAATGATTCTAGTGCAAATTTTTCTTTTGAAAATTGATCAAACTCTTGATTCTGTAATTATCATCTGAAATATGGTTGCTAGAACATTTTGGCGATGGAACAGAGGTTTGAGTTTAGTTGATAGTGCAACACCTATTAGGTTGACAACTCTTTTTTGAACCCTGTCTAGGAATGAGTGACTAGAGCCAGAAGTAGCAATAATATTCCATGCATTGGTGAATAGTGGCCTTGTAGATATACAGGATACTCTCAGGTGTGAGTAATTTTGTAGCACGATAGAGATAGCCCACCTTCTTTCCAGCAGCTTTGGCAATGTCCTCAATGTATTTGTTTCAATTCATGTTGCCTGTGAATGTTAAGGAATTTAAATGAAGTACTTCCAGGTAATATAACATTAGCCATGCCTAGCAGTGGTTGAGAAGGTTCTTGTAATTATTAAATGAAACAAGCTTAGTCTTGGCAGCATTGAATGTTACCATTCATTTATGTCTCCATTCCACTACAGATTGGAGTTCTCCCTCTAAGTTTTCAGCCATTTCCTTAGATATTTGTTCATTCGTTTTTCTTTCATATCTGTTATAGAGTGCGGTGTCATCAGTAAGTATACTTACCTCTGAGGCAATTTTATCCAGGAAGTCATTTATGAATATCAGGAAAAATAAAGGTTCAAGGATTGACTCCTGAGGCACTCCCGCATTTATAGCATGTTGTTTTAAAGTATAACCATTGAGGACAATTTATCTAAGAAAGATTTGATTATGTGAAGTAAGACCAACGTACCAGATACTGTCAAAAGCTTTTAGATATATCGGACTACTGCCCTCGTCTTCCCTGGCTTATCCAGTGTGTGATATATATGATCAAAGATTACAGTTAAGATATCTGCAGTAGAACGAGCTTTCCTAAATCCATACTGTTTGTCAGAAAGAAGTTTAGTATCTGTGAGTTAGTGAACTAATGCTTGATAAATTAAGGACTCAAAAATGTTGGCAAAAAGAGGAAGAATGCTAATGGGGTGATAATTGAGTGGGCCACTTCTTTGTAAGAATTTTTGAAAACTGGTACCAGAAAAGTAATTTTCCAGCAGGTTAGAAAAGCAAGATTCGATAAGGCATTTGTTATAGAGTTTGAGGAGAATCTCAATGGAGTTTGTTTTTTTTTAAATAGTATAGTTGGGATGAGATCAGATCCACATGCCTTGAGATATCTAGGTTTTTTTATGATATGACAAACATGAGGGGTGATTTTCAGATCATCGAGTGTGGTTTCTATCTGTAATACAAACTTTGGAAGTTCTAAGTCCAAAATGGAGGTGAAGGCAAACCATGAGACAGTCAGGCTAGTCTTCTTGGTTGTACTACAAAAAAAAACCCTCACGATTGTTGGATATTGAGGGAATTGTTGACTATCCACTATTTACTACACTGTTATAAATTTTCTAGAAACCACAAGCTCCAAATTTCTGTGACTATGCGTTTCTAGTGTTTTAGGTATTTGGCTGTGGCTATTACACTCATACAATTATTTCTAGCTTCTATATACCTTTGACTCTTTGTACGGGACTTATGCTGAATAAGTCTGCGGGATGCAATGTCAGCTGTACAAGAAGCACTGAACCATTGGGAAGAGTGAGGTTTGCTATAAAACTTGTATGGAAGTATGTACTTCAATTACTGCTTTGTACCATTCAGTATCCTCATTTGCATATTGTTCTGCAGGAAGAGAAAAGATATTCCTCCATCATACAACATAATGGCTTCTCAATTAACCTTCTTCAAGTACATTTTCATTTTGATCAATAGCTATTCATGCAATTCCCTACCTATATAAAAGCCAGGTACGGCCAATGATGGAGTACTGTTGCCACATCTGGGCAGGAGCTACTAGGAGCAACTTATTCTGCCTTGACAGAGTTCAAAATAGACTTCGTAGCTTAGTGGGGGATGCCCTTATCTCTTCCTTGCAACCTCTTTCCCACAGAAGAGACGTTGTGAACCTGTCTCTGCTTTATCGTTATTTCCATGGCAGGTGTTCGACTGAGCTCCAATCTATAGTTCTCCCCTCACCAAACTTTCATGAAAAACACCCGTCTAGTCAAAACCACTATCAATAATTTCCCTCACTCTTTATCTGTGCCTGAACTGAAATGTAGATTCCATGAACAAAGATTCTTTCTTAGAACGGCACGCCTGTGGAACTCTCTTTGTTTGCCTGCTTCCCAGCTGACTACAATCTGATTATCTTCAAGTCCAACATAAGCAAGTTCTGGATGAACCGTCCCCCTATTACTCCAATTTACAAAAATTTCCATTACTTATGTTTACTATGCTATAATCACATTAACTAATGTATACCCATTAACCCTTATCCTCGAGTGGTCTCCGAGCCTTGATAAGTGGTGATTCCTGTGTAAAAAATAAAGCAAAAAAAAACTTGTAGTCAAGAGTTTAGGCTAATGTCTACCAGTATCACAACGTGATCAACATTTCCGAGAGGGCACTAGGCATTTATTACACAATCCTTGGGAACTGTGGTCAGAAATAGGTCTAAAATTGAGACTCGTTGATCCTATCGATTGGGGGACAGGTCAGGAATGTGACTGTCTATGTCAGGGAATGGGATATAGAAAAGGTATGCGTGATGCTACCAGCTACGTCTGTGTAGCTAGACAAACCAAGATAATTACTGTGGTGGATATTAAAGTCACCAAATACAAGTACTTGGGCACTAGTATCTAAGGAGAGTGCTGAATCTATGCTCTTAGAGACGTGGTTGATTAGGGTACAGTCCTAAGTAATTAACGTTATGTTGCACTTGAAGTCCTGATTGTCTGGATTCTCTAGTCAAGAGGAGGGTGTCACGAATATAGACTCCAAGTCTGAGCATGTTTCTATCTGAATCCTTACAACAATGTGGGAAATGACCAGACATGTAAAGTGGTTAGAGAGGATGGAAGAGTGTAGGTTGGTTTCACATAATGCTAAGATATTTGGGAGTTTGCAAGGAGAAATGGTTCTACATTGTCTAAGTTATTTTTAAGCCCATGGATTTTTGTGAATGTGAGCTTCAAAGGAAAAGATGATTTTATTTGAGTATGTGTCTGATATGATCATATTTTTGGATTGAGCTGTCACTTTATTTAATAGTTTCTGTTTTAAGGTGAGAGGCGTTGGACAAGATGAATGCATATATTACCATAAATGCAACACAAGTAGGCCATCAGCCGACTCTTCATCCACAGACGTGGTCTTAGGAAAGCATACTAAAGTTGAGTGCAAGGTCCCTTTTCATGCACGAAATGGCACTACAACCATCTTGCTATTATACAATTGATGATAGACTAGTCACCTTAAGCACTACCAAAGAGTTAGAGCTCCTGTACTGTCAGCCAGAATACAGCAGCTAGACAAACTGTCAAACTGGTACCCTCAAACCTGTCAAATAAGGTGGCCCGGTCTAATCACATGAACATATGTGGCAATTAAGCACTCACAAAATGCCCAGTTTTAGGGGAAGGGGATGAGGTGGAAGTGAGGAGGGACGGCATTCATTGCTGTAGTCAAGAAACAACGGTCAAGCACTGGGTATTTCTGCTAAGTCTCTATGATCGCACCTCTGTGCCTGGCTAATAGGAAAAGAAGTAGTATGAAAGCTGGGCGATAAGCAAAGTCTACCTACTGCGTAAGTAGTTTAGGTTTGCAAACCGGTAATTTATTTGAGTCACCAGCTCTAGGAAGGTTGTCAACCAGAACTAAGGAGGTCTTCCTCACTCGTTTGTTTGGTTCCAAGACATATGAGGTCAATAGCATAGGTTAAACATCAGTTTTCCTTCAAGATGGATGACCTGACAAGATCTATGGGTTCTAAACCAGGTATTTCTATGCTCCCACATGGATAGTTAGAATTAATTAAGTTAGTATAAAAGATAATAAGTGATATGAATAAAATAAAATACGCATCAAGTGCGCTTGAAAGCCAAATCACAACGTAATATTAGGAAAATAAACAAATATTTTACTTGTTTGAAATTATCACGAATATATTTCAGAGGTATACTCCAGCTTCAATATCGTCAAGGATGAGAGTTCATATAGGAACGTTGTTTTAATTTGAATAAAATAAAATACACATCAAGTGCGCTTGAAAGCCAAATTTTTATTTTTTATTTTTTTTATTTTATTCAAATTAAAACAACGTTTCTAACTCATGAACACTCATCCTTGACGTCATTCTCGCGTTGCCTACGCACAGTTCAAACATTTCAAAATACAACCGCCAGATACAACGCGCGGCTCTTTACAAACAGACTTTTTTCTCCAACTTTACAACATGGCAAGGAAGAAGAAAAAAAAAAGAAGAAGAAAAGAAAACACTGAAAATGGAGTATACCCCTGAAATATATTTGTGATAAATTTCAAACAAGTAAAATATTTGTTTATTTTCCTAATATTACGTTGTGATTTGGCTTTCAAGCGCGCTTGATGCCTATTTGATTTTATTCAAATTAAAACAACGTGTCTATATGAACTCTCATCCTTGACAATAATAAATAATAATTTCACAGGACGACTCAACGGATATTTGTTGTTATTGAACTTGAAAACGACCATGTTGTAGTCCATAGGGAAACATTCATGTGGTAACATGTTTCATAGATAGAGAAGTTCTAGATTGTCATTTATCAAGGCCAAATGCTACTCACGAATAATGATTAGTGAAATTTTTAGACCATGGAATAATGCCATGATTAGGAACTATGATAAATTAATAGGATGATTGAATAGATATGTAATGCAAGAATCGGCGCCTCTTTCTAGAATGGCTGGATTTTTTCACTGTGCCCTAATTGTCAATAGAATGCAACTGAGGACTTTTGATCTTTCTTTTTCTCTTTACTTCTTTTTGCTAAATATTTTTCTTTATTTATCTACTAATGGTTACCACAAGACAGTTATTGAGATTTCTTTTCGTGGACAGTTCATATGTCAAACTAGCTTGCCAACTCAAGTTATGTTTTTTGAAAGCTGTAATGAACAAATAATTTTAATACTTTTATATAAGATGCTTTTTCTCTTTTTGTACCACATGTTCAATTTTCAATGGCAATGCCCTTCCCCCTCAGCCTAAATCATTAATTCTCTGGAGAGAATTAACAATGTCATACAACGACCTATTGTTGTCCGTTCATACAGCATCAGACCATTGTGAGAATGACACTTATGGCGGAAATAGAGTCCAAATAATCCAAGTAATCTAAATTATTAATCCTCCGTTTAGGCTGATCTATTGTCCATTGTCCTGTACACTTCATGGTTTAGGGTCATTTGTTGTCCATTTTCATGTACACTTCAAGGTTTTCTGGAAACTTTATAATTTAGTGTAATTTATTGTCTTGTTCTTACAGAAATTGCAAATAGAGTTTTGTCTAGGGGTTTAGATTTTTGTATTCCCCCTACGAGTATAAATAAAGAGAGAACACTTTCTGCCTTTGAAGTTTTGTTCTCTCAACTTAGACATAATGTTCAGAATTCCCCGGAAAAAATTGTTGGGATGAAATCTAATTTAGTTGCCTTAGCTCACCGATATAGTAACATTCCTGTCGATCATAGCAACTTTGTCTGGAACATAACACAATTTAAAACTAGGAAAGTGTTAAAGTCTAATACTGATATTTATATGTGTAAACCAGACAAAGGTGCAGGAGTGGTGATTTTGGATAAATCGGACTACGTTGAGAAAATGGCAGTTATTCTCAATGATGTTTCGAATTTCCGTAAACTCGGCCCCGTCGAGTTTACGGATAATATTTGCAAGAACGAGGCTAAAATGCAAAGACGTCTAGCATTATTTAAAAAGAAGGTTTTTTGCAAGGATGTCTATGACAGGATCAGGCCCTCTGGGTCACAACGTCCCAGAATGTATGGTCTCCCCAAAATCCATAAGCAAGGTGTTCCACTGAGACCCATTTTATCAATGGTTGGTTCAGCACAACATTCTTTGGCTCAGTGGCTTGTGGAAATTCTGCAACCTGTGCGTGAGTTATACACCACGCATTGTATCACAGATTCTTTTCGGTTCGTTGATTGTGTACGTGGGTTGGATTCAAATGCAGAGACGTCTTTTATGTGCTCATTTGATGTCTCTAGTCTCTTTACCAACATACCGTTGGATGAGACCATACGCATATGTACCGACGCTCTATATGATGGTCGCCTGACTGCTCCACAGTTTTCTACAGAGATTCTTATTGAACTCATTTTAATGTGTACTAAATCTGTGGAGTTTAGTTTTTGTGATATTATGTACTGCCAGGTTGATGGGGTTTCAATGGGGAGTCCGTTGGCCCCAACTTTAGCAGATATTTTGGTCGGGTACCATGAATCCGTTATGTTTAATTCTACAACTAAACCCACTGCATATTTCAGATATGTTGACGACACTTTTGCTATTTTTCCATCGCAAAGTGAAACGTCGATATTTTTTAATAGGTTGAATTCCTTACATGGGGCTCTTAAGTTCAGTATGGAAAATGAGAAGGACAATTCGCTTCCTTTCTTGGATGTTCTTGTTGAACGCTCAAGGAGGGGCTTTCTCACTACAATTTATAGAAAGCCGACATTTACTGGCCTATATGTGAACTGGTTGTCTTTTGTACCAAAATCATGTAAGGTCGGCCTAATTAATACTTTGGTACATAGAGCCCTCATGATTTGTTCGCCTAACAGATTAGACGCTGAACTCGATAAGATTAGGGAAATATTCACCAATAATGGTTATCCTGTTAACCTTATTGATGACTGTATTTTCAAAAAGGTTGCGGATTTTAAATCCCCTAAAAAGTTTAGACCCTTGAAATGCCCGGTTTATTTGAAATTACCGTAGATTGGGGAGGGGAGTAATAGACTTTCCAAACAGATTCGCAGAAGTATTTACGACTGCTTCAATTCAGTGTCCTTGCGGTTGGTATATACTACGAGACCTGCTTTTCCGTCTTTTCGCAAGGATAGTTTGCCTTACATCCAAAATAGTAACATTGTATATCAGTTTAGATGCCAGTGTGATGCTGGTTATGTTGGGCGAACATCCTTGCACCTTTTGACTCGTATAAACCAGCATGTTCCATCGAAGATCAGACAAGGGAGGATGGGGTCTGGTGGTCTCCCTCCTTCTGCAGCCTTGGACTCTGCTATTGGTCAGCATTTGGTTGACAACCCGTGCTGTGCCGATAGATATAAAATAGATTGGTTCGAGATACTACATAGAGCGGACTCCAAAAACCATTTAAAGATTTTGGAGTCTGTCTCTATTTCGGTGCGTCAACCTTCTTTGTGCCGGCAAAAAGAAACATCAAACGCATTGTTTCTCTTTGGGGAACTTTGAATTCTTTTCTCCCGCTTTTTTTTTTTCTCCCTCGTTGTGCCAATATTTTAATTGTTTTTAAACGTTAATAAATTTATTTAGTGTCCCCGTACTTTTGGCACATTTAATAAGTTCCCCATTAGAACTCTTTATTTTTCGACACAACATTATTTTGTTCGCTATCGATTTTCTCCTGACGAGATGATAGCCGAAAGAGCTCTCGAGAAACTTCCGCCTGTTATTTTTAAAACTATATATAAATTCTGTACCTCTAAACATTTATATATATATATATATATATATATATATATATATATATATATATATATATATATATATATATATATATATGTGTGTGAATGTGGGGGATATCCAGCACCCCACAGTAACAATATAATAAATTCTAAAAACGAACTGATCTTTTTCTGTAAACATAAGTCCAAATTTAATTATGGTAATTTTGAAATTACATAGTTATTACTTTAACCTTTCAGATAGATATATAATTTTTCTTTAACTTTATCGTTTTTTCTACATACTTTCTTAATACTTTATAACTTAATAATCCTTTTTTTTTTCTTTGCTTGGCCGGTTTTTTATCTGCAATTTCCATTTTAGTCTTTAAATATTCCTTATCTATCTAATATATCAATCTACCCACACATCTATATCCTGTATGTATATTTACTTATATTTTACTATATGCATTTACTTACATACTTACTTGCTTTATCCTGAATTTGCAGATACCAGCCATCCTCTTCCCTTAAATTTTTTATTTTATATTTTATTTATTTTTTTATTTATTATTTATTTTTTATTTATTAATTTTTTTTTTCATTTAGTGTCTTTTAACAACTCTTGCTGACATTTTCTTAAGTAATAACCTGTACATTTCAGTTGACCTATTTTTTTTGCCCTATATTTTTTTCGTGCCTTTTAACATCTTTTTGTCTGGGTCATTTTGACATTTACTTTTCTATTTCATATTTAATTCTATCACCATTTAATTTTTTTTATTTCCCTCCTCTTCTTCCCTGATCTTTCTTATTTACATTATGTCTCAGCAGCCGTATTAAAAGCATATCTTATTTTTCTTTTATTAACATTATTGGAATTTTTCCCCTTTTCCTTGTACCTATTTGTGAATTATTCCATGGATATCAGCTTTTGGATTATTTTGGGTCATCTTCCAATTACGTGATTTCCTTGGATTTTACTTGTGCAAATGGAAATTCAATTAATTTTCTTGGAGTTATATTTTTGGATTTTACCGTCATTGGATTATTTACCTTTCACCAGACTATCCATTCGTGTGCAATCACCTTTTTCTTCAGCATATTCCCTCTGCTTCATTTTTTTGTTATCAAGTAAGATCTTTGACTTACTTGCAGTTTCATCAATACTTTTGTATGCAAAATCTGATCCCGCATTTTGCTAATTCCTACCCTCTGATGAGAAGGAAGTATTTCTTCAAAACTCTGTGGATTAAGGACTATCCACTTATCAAGTGTTTCCTTTTCAGATTAAATATGTTTTTAACTCTTTTTCAAAGTGTTTTTTAACATGTTTATTACCTGTTTGCTCTTTTTATATATATATATATATATATATATATATATATATATATATATACTTTATGAATGAATGAATGAGATTTCTTGGATCATTTTTTTTTCCGGAGACGATTATTCCAATAACCAGAGATAATTATTCCAATGAATAATCCATGTTAGAAACGGCTTTTCCCTGACATTATAAATTAAAACTGTGTCAAATTCTACCTTCGTAAGGAAACAAATATAAGGGTCTGCTGCAGAGCCAGTAGCGAGTTTTGTTTAATCTGTTTTTATTAAATTCTAAGAAATTTCAACCAGTTTAAATTTAGGATCAAATTGCAAAGCTCCATCAACCTCCAATTTTTATTTTATCTGCTCTATCAGGGCTCCACAGACAAATTTATCTTTAGTTGACCTTTTTACAACTAAATATTTTTGCTTACTAGCCAAATAGAAAAGTTACTAGCAAAACCCATATGATTTTTGGAATATGATTTCTTTGTTTCTTCATTATTTTTTATTTAAATAAGTGTAATTCTAAATATGCAGAGAATTTTATGTTGAGACTTGAATTTGAATTTCTTCAGATGTTTTTTTTTTTTGAACAGCCTTAATTTAAAAAAAAAAGTATATTGCTCTATCAAACCTTTTATTGTTTAAATAATTTGACTTTGCTCGTTTTATTTAAAAAACAAAACAAAAAAAAAAAACGTTAGATATTTTCCACTCAGTAGAAAATTGTTGGTGAAAGAAATGCAAAATTATTTCTAGTCGCAACTTTGAAAAACCCCTTGCAAATGCGACTGTTTCACTTGCAATGTAGAGCCTTGTCTATTTATTAGCCTATCCACAAGAGAAGAGTTAAACACAAGGTCAGTTTTCTGATGTGGAGAAAAAAAAAATCCAGTTCTCAATGACTGGGCACTCTGAATTCGGATAAAAATAAAAATCCCTTTCACTGCCTGTTGGTGTCCCATAAGTGTTCAGAATAAAAACACAACTCGTTATTTAGTGAAAACAAAATATATTAAGCAGAAAAGCAAACACAA
Source organism: Euprymna scolopes (assembly GCF_053919585.1). Lineage (NCBI taxonomy): Eukaryota > Metazoa > Mollusca > Cephalopoda > Sepiida > Sepiolidae > Euprymna > Euprymna scolopes. The sequence goes on along the minus strand of NC_136524.1, from coordinate 46,785,108 downwards.
CAAATGAACAGACAATGTGGGTATACGCCAGTCCAACTGCCAAATTTACATAACAGTTCATTTTTTTTTCCAAATCACTACTTATCAAGTCCTAAAGGCCACTTGAGGACAAGGGTTAATTGTTTGTGTTAGGTGGATGGCGAAACTAAAATCTTGAAGATTGCAGACGATGGTTAAATCCAGGCAGAATTTGATATATTAAAAGGACAGCTCAATAATAGTTTGTTTACACTGGACTTGAAAATTAACACGTTGTAGTCAGCTGGAAAACAGCCCCTTAGTATTAGTTCCATAGACAAACAGTTCTAGAAACTGTGCACATGGAAGTTCATAGATAAGTCAACAATAATTTGCTAACAGTGATTTTTTTTTCTTTTTTATAGAAATCGCTTAAGACAAGGTGTGAAGCCACATGCTGTAAGGAATCAACAAGAACAAAAGATAATCATCACAAAGACAGGAGATGCCAAGTGGCCGCCTTAGTTTCGAAAACAAAAACCCAAAGGATATACATAGTCAGAAAACAGTCAGCAGGAAGAGAGTTCCAGAAGCCTGCAATTCTTAGAAAAGAAAGCTACTGGAATAGGAAGCTGTATTACAATGAGGTATCAAAAACAGCGAATTGATGGAGACCAATAGATCAACTAGTCAAACGAGCTGGAACAAAGGAAGCAGGAAATAGCTCAGATAATTCTGAAGAGCACTTTCCATAATAATATTTGTAGAAAAGATTGAAACTTTGAGAGGGGTGGGGAGTAACTGTATTTCTCACTATAAACTAACCTTGTGTCTAGTTTGCCTATGTGATGTGTGCATGGAACGGGGGGGGGGCGCTAAATATATTTGAACCCAAGAAGAAATGATGACAAATCAGGTAGAACGGCTTGAGTTTTCCTGTCTACTTGTCTCCCCACAAGGGCAAAGTTAGATAAAAGGTCGGATTTTAACGTTTTAGGGGGGGGGGCATTTCCGCTTCTCCAAAAAAAGGGGTGCTCTGGATTGGAACAAAAATAAAATAAAGATGCCTCTGTCTGCAAGGACTTTTTCTTCGCTGACCGAGGACAGAATAGAGTAAGTGTAGCATGAGAAGACATACTACACTTTGATCCAAGGCAAAAGGCTAAAGATTTAGTTCAGTAAAGGGATAGTGATCTTTCATTTTTCTATTTGCATGTCATACGTCGCACTTGCTTTACTAATATATCAGCTCCTGCCGTGCAGGCATATAGTTATGTACGTAGTATCATATCAGCTTACAGGACTTAGAGTACAGGCAAAGAAACATTTATGTGGCTTAGATTAAGTATGCACAGTAGTAGATGTAAGCAAAACAAGACAGAAAGATAAGATAATTGGTGTTACTGTTGTTGTATATTGAATATCTATATATATCTATCTCTCTCACTCTCTCTCTCTCTATATATACACACACACACACGCGCGCGCAATATAACCCCGGGATACGGCATTAAAAATTAGTAACAAAATACAGTACAGTACAGTATATAATACACATGTATATAATAAAATAACATTATAAATATCACCGTAAGACTGGGTGAATACCATAACCAGGGGTCGGAAAAACATCGTATTTCATATCGTAACCTGAAAAAAACATATCCTAGTGCCACCGTATTTCGGGGTTCTCATATATATATATATATATATATATATATATATATATATATATATATATATATATATATATATATATATATATATATATATATATATATATTGCAGTCATCATCTACATACAGTACTGTTTCGTTGTATCACAACTTATCAGTGCGGCTAGACTCTGCGCCGCCTCTCCCAAGCCGAGCAATATCCATCTATATCTATCTATATAATAATCTATATGTACAATTTTAAATAAATAAATATTAAGCTTTTATATTGAAAAAGGTTTTTCTTTCTAATCGAGCACTTTGTTGGAATTCTTTCCCCAAAAAACAGTAAACAAATATATATATATATATATATATATATATATATATATATATATATATATATATATATATATATATATATATATATATATATTAGGGGGAAAGAAGAAATAGAGAAAAGGTGTATTGTTTTCAGTTTTATTATTATTATTATTATTATTATTATTATTATTATAGCAAAGTTTTTTTTTTGTTTTAGTCTTTTTGGGTTTTTTTTATTTTTTACTTAGTTCAATCAACGCTGAGAGGGGGAATATAGGTAAAAGACACGAAAGGGAAAAAAGAAAGAGGCAGAGAGAGAAAGAAAGAAAGAAAGCGAGTGAGTATTGGGCTGTGAAGACAGGAAAACAACAGAACCACGAGAATCGAAAGAGGACAGCATTTTTCGGTACATAAGAACGATTTCGCCGGAGTCGGGTGCAATTGACGATGGAAAATGCAACATTCCTTCATCCAGACACGGTACGCACTATTATTATTATTATTATTATTATTATTATTATTATTATTATTATTATTATTATTATTATTAACTTATGGTCAACTATTATTTTTTAATCTGTTGGTATGCAAAAGTAAAATACTTTGATATAAAACATTTTGTTTAAGAAAAGAAGGAAAACAATAAGTCAATGCGTGCGCTCTCCCTCTCTCTTTCAATTTCTCGAGTTAGAACACTCTCTAGCAATACGTATTCTAACCATAAATGGAGACGAAGCAGCTTAGCACGCAAAGTATGGCAGTGTATGACGAACTGTCTAAGTAATAACCACGCGAATAAAGGAAAACGTCAATGAACCAGTCTGTGAATAAATTAAATATGTAGGTAATTTTGGCGAAATCATTTTCCTATGTTAACTTTAGTAGTGGTAGTAGTAGTGAGTACAGATTCTTACAGCGCAATTATGCAAGATTCTAAGTATACCAGGTCACTCGTGACCCGATGAGTCAGTATATATATATATATATATATATATATATATATATATATATATATATATATATATATATATAACCAGATATTTTGTAACCTCGTCAATAAATAAGGTGAGGTGCTCTCTCTAGTGCCGAGCTATTTTTTTTAAATCGTATTTTCAAGTTTAATTAAAGTTTTATAATTTTTTTTATTCAACTGTAAGGTTATAAAGTACAGAATAGGTACAAAACACCCTCCCCATGTTAAGAATGGTTTTTTAAATAATCACGTTATTATTTACGTCCGGATCACTCTCTGCATTAGTACCATAAATAAATATTATTTTGTTCCTAGTGTTAGTAAATAGTAGATCATTCTTGTATTTATTCTTACTAAATTTGAAATCAGCAGATAATCATGTTATCTATAATAAATTAGAAGGATTTAAATATAATGTGGGGCAATTTTTTTTATATATATTTTTTTGCCTTTTAGAAGAGAAAAAAAAGCACAGTATTTACAGCGAATGAATAAATATCTCAAACCTGTCTCGGATTTCCTGCTAGATCTTGGCTTTCGTTAAATATACATATATGATTTAAAAACACCAAACTTAATATCAAGTATTCATAAATATAGCAATGTCTACCTTTAGTTTATGAAGTTAGATTTTTTACATTTTTTATTCGGTTGTGTGTGTGTGATTGCAGTACATTTATCTACAAGAATAAAGTGCTGGTCTTTAAGAAACGCGTCTCCATTTTCATGCTAAGTAAGATATAGGTCGTATGTAATAATAAAAATTTAAGCGTTTTTTTTCTTGTTGTTTTTTTTTTCAATTTTTTTTTTTTTTTTTTTTTGCAAAAGTCTTTTTAGTTTTTTGTTGATTTACTTTCGCCTTGGTAAATCCATCCTTCCTCTGGTTCGTTTTGTTATGGTACCCCCCCCCCAAAAAAAAAACGGTAAGTTGTTGTAGAACGCATAAAAGCAGCGTGTAGGTCAGCTGACCTGCTTAATGGTCAGCTGACCTACACCGTGGATCCGACCACGTGTTCGCCGAAATGAATGGTCAGAGGAAAAAAAAAGAAAGAAATAGAAAACTTTCGCTGCAATCATTTGCTCTCACCTGTTGGCTAAAACATTAATGGACAAAGGTCATTCATACGTTGACCCGTTTATATATATATATATATATATATATATATATATATATATATATATATATATATATATATATATATATATGTTTTTGTAATCTTGACCAACAACATCTTTTGCTGTTTGTAAATATATGTACTAAAATTTTGTATTTATTTAGTAATCACGCAAATCACCTGTCACACACACACACACACATATATATATATATTAGTTCAGTTCAATCTAAAAATGTCTCCTATAACAATGTATACATTTACAACATACATATGCGTGTGTGAATTAATCTTGGTAGAAATTAACGTTTTCTGTTTATTTTTTAAATAATTTTTATATTTAGTTAATTGTTTAAATGTACATTTTTGTGTGTATGTTTTTAGAAAATCTTTAAAAAGAATAGATTTTAAAAATGTATGAAAATCGCATTGTTCAAAAGACTGCATAAAGAATATTTCCAGTAATATTTTTATTTGTGTAAATTCCCTCATTTCTTGTAAAAATCGCATATTTTAAAATAAAAAAAACACAAGAAAAACAATTTATAGGTTTAATGAATAAGAAATTATTGTCTATCTAAAAATAAAATAAACTTAAAACACTATCTAAAATTATTTTTCAATAAAAAAAATGTCACTTGTAAATTTTCCCCGAAATGAAAATATATGAAATATGTTCAAAAATATCAACATTTTAATAATGCTCAAATAATATCAATAAAATTAATGTAAGTTAAAAAAAAAAAAAAAAAAAGAATAAACCATTTTACTTCCTCGTTTGGTTTCAGTGATTTGAATTTTTATATATTTTTTTAGTTTTGTTTTGTTTTGTTTTTGTTTTTTCCACAATAACTGACAAAAACGGGAACTTGTCTTTTTTACGGCGATAATTATCATTTAACTTTTCGACGCTTTTATGAATCGTTGAGCGATCTTAATTATTTAATATTGTTCTATTTTATAAATTTTAATTTTGTTGCCGTGGGGAAAAAGCAAAAAATTTAAACGAGAAAAAAATATGCATTTTTTTTTTTACGACTCCTTCGGCGGAGATTCAGATTCAGTTTGTAAAATGTCTACACAATAAGAAGAATATTTCTTTCCGTTACTAATTTTTCACGGTATTACCGTGAAAAATTAGGAAAAAGGGAAGAAAAATCCTTACAATGAAGAAATAAGGTAAGAATATATCGTTTCGTATAAAGATAATACTTATTTTTTGAAATTATTTATATCGAATATCTACATATGCAATTTATATAGAGAGGATATATATAAGTCAAAAAGCAAAGATTCGATATCTACAAATTTATGTCATGTCGCCAATTTTTTCTTTTTCATTTTTTTTATTTATAAATTATTTTCGATATTTCACTCCGTTATATATATATATATATATATATATATATATATATATATATATATATCATGCATGTGTGTGTGTTGAGGTTTTACTTTTCTCCATAAATAAGATAAAATGATACTAAATTAAAAAAAAAAATGTTTTTGGCAAAAGACGGAATCCAATTTATTATTTATGCAATAAATTTACAAGTTTCGAACTTGAGTCGATCTTCTAAAAGGGTATCATTTTCTTTGTTGACGACAATGGACTTTAATATTAAATTCTTATTACACTGTTAATTTAACTAACTCTATATTTATACAATTATGTTAAATACCCACTTCTCGTGTATCTGTGTTTCGCGCCTCTACGTGATATTTGCACATTATTTATTTGTGATACTTGTGCACTTTACAGACCGTGCTCTATTTATTTATTTGTTTGTTTTAGATAGGATTTTCAAGTTAAATTCGATTTATACGGTATCTTTTGTTCGTTAAATTTGCTAAATAAAAGTACAGAGCAATTAACAAAACCCTTCTTCCTGCGTTAAGAATAACTTTCTAAATAACGTTATTATTCCACCACGATCAGTAAACCCAGTTTACTAAACTGCACAAGCCTCCTCTCCTGATGTTAAGAATTGGTTTCTAAATAATAACTTTGTTATTTCGGCACGGTCCGTAAACCACACACACACACACACACACACACACACACACACACACACATATTATTGATCGATTACTTATGGAAATCAGAAATGCAATAGCGTAGTGCTACAATGAATTTTTATAATCTTACTTTAAAGAAATATATAAAATCCTCCAGAATACATTTCGGTGTTTAACAAACAAGTCATTTGTCTTTCGTTAATAGTTGATAAAAAAAAAAAAGTGAATTGCTGAATTACTCTGTAATCCATCAAAATTCGATAGTCTGTCGAAAAGAAAGTGATTTAAAAACCGGCTGTAAGTTTTTTAGCGAATCTTTTATTCAAAGCATTCTATAAATAGAATTTTTTTTTTAATTACCATAGCAACAATTAATTATAGTTTTATAGCAATTTGATTCAGTTAATAAGTTAATAACCAAATGATAACGTAATAATTAAAATTAACTTTCGAAATCATATGTTTAAATAATAATTCCGGGGGGGGGGGCATTTTTAGTCAACGCCCGATACATCTAGTGTTCCTTCAAGTTATATATAAAACTACGAAACACGTGTCCATGTGTATGAGTTCGAATGTATTGAACTAAAAAAATACATTTTCAAAACTGCTCGAGTGCTCGATATATATATATATATATATATATATATATATATATATATATATAGAGAGAGAGAGAGAGAGCTCTTATAAGTGAAATTATATAAATATCAGAAAAAACCTATGTCGATTAATGCGCGTCAGGTTTTTTTGTGATGTTTATAAAATTTCACTTTTATATATATGTGTGTGTGTGTTCTCCTCATCTGGGGGTATTACATTTGATAAAGGAAACCATCAGCATTTAGGTAATAATGCGCCAATGCGGTGCTAATGCACTTACTGATCCGCGCTATTTTTTAAATCGTATTTCCACGTTTAATTAAAGTTTTATGATATGTTTTTTTATTAACCTTACAATGTAAGGTTAAAGTATAGAATAGGTACAAAACACCCTCCCCTCCCCATGTTAAGAATGGCTTTTTAAATAATAACGTTATTATTTCAGCACGGATCACTCTCTGCATGAGTACCGGTAATGCTTTGCGCTAAATTATCGTGGGCAAAATAAATAAAGGACGCACGCACGCACACACACACACACACACACACACACACGTGTGTGTCATGTAAGCCTTAGTTATTCACTGAAATCTTCCATATTTCCTTCAAAAACGCCTTATTTACAAATAAGCTACGTATACAGAATACGGATCCTACTAAAATAATAACGTTATCATTTAGAAATCCATTCTTAACACAGGGAGAGTGGCGGCAGTAGTGTTACCTATTCTGTACTTTCACCTAACAATTTAATAAAAGATACCGTAAAAATGTAATTTAACTTGAAAATCCTGTCTAGAAAAAATAGCACGATCCGTATTCTGCATAAGTAACACATAATCAATTCCTCCTTATGAATTGCAGCATCGATTTTTTTTTTTTTTTTTTTTTTTTTTTAGCGTTTATCATAAAAAATATGGTTATCTTTACGATTACTGTTTCCAATTCACTTTCGATTGCTCGTTGTTTTTAATTGATTCTTTTGTGGTGTATTTTGTTAATTTTTAGGTGAAAGTATATACAAATTAAGTAAGTCTCCCATCCCATGTTAAGAAGGGCTTTCCTTGACAATAAATTATTATTAATTTAAAATCAATAAATATTTATTATTTTAAAATTACTACCAACAAGGGAAGATGTTGCCCTAAACAAAATCAAATCAAAAAGACAATTAAAATAATCGTTTTTAGCATCGGAAAATCAACGCAATTTTTTCTGCTACCGATTCCGATACTCCTAAAAGTTCCGATTTTTCCGATTAATCCCAACACTAATATATAATATAATATATATATTAGTGTTGGGATGATTTTATATATATAGAGAGAGAGAGAGAGTTTAAGGGCAAATAGATTCACTGATTGATATAATTATTAAGTGAATAATTTTGTGCTACAAAACAGTGTCAAGAATTGTAAATGTCAACTGAATTAAAGGAATAAATTGTAAGATGGTCAACATCATGAAATTTGGAATCTAGTTTATTATCATTTATTCACTATTATGCTCTTTTATTATATTGAGCTTCTTAAATAAGGATTGGTGTGTATAAAAAGGAAATCTAAGTGAATAAAGAATATTTCCATCGACATACAGTCCTGTTTCGTTGTATCACAACTCATTCATCAGTACTGCTAGACTAAGCACCTCTCCCAAGCCGGAGATTGAACCTAGAACCATCGTGTTGACAGTCAGCAGTTCTACCGATCGACCCACGGGAGCGACGCCCATAAATTATCTCACCAAATGTCTATTTAAACAAACATTTGTCCATCACAAGTGAACGTGTCTGTGTGTTTGTGCCTGTCTGTCTATGTACATTTCCCTATGCAATAACTGTGTCAGTTGTCAATCTACAGACTCGAAATGTTATATACAGGGTACTGAGATTTGGGAAAATCTTTGTAGTCAGTTTTCGGCCAGAAATTTGGTTGTTAAATGGTCACAATTCAACGATTTGACCTTTGAGAACTCTACCAAACTCCTCCGACAATTTTGGGTCTAAACACTTGAAATTTTAGATATAGGTTCCTTGAACATGGATCTAACTTAATAACTTGATTTGAGCCCAAAAAATAAATGTTAAGGGGTCATAATAGGGGTCAAAGTTAGAAAAAAATTTGATTTTTTTGGTGTTTACCAAATTACTTAGACAATTTCTGGTCTAAACATTTTTAATTTTTCATAAAGGGCATTCAGAGATAGGGCAAGCTTTTTAATCGGTTTAGGTCGAAAATTTGAGCTACCAATATATAAATGTATGTATGTATGCGTTGCATGTCTGCCTAAAATTTTCGACAGAGGCGACGGATTTTCACAAGATACTGATCTTGAAGCTTCAGACGGCAAATACCGAAAAATTGGCTAAAAACATGAATTTCTTCACCCTCAACAGGGCACTTTTTTACATGGAGGGGTCGCTTTTTCCGCCGATATTTTCAAAAGTCATCCCCTCTTTTCGATTGTCTAACCTTAAATTAAACTTATGTCACTTCCGTTTGACGGTGGTCGTAACAGCAAAGACGTCAGGTTTTTTTCCCCCATTCTTTTCCTCCTTGACGGCACGGGTTCAAGCCTGCCTTCCTACTACCACTTTTTTTTTTTTTTGCTTTGCTCAACATACACCTCCAAACACCCGGGCAACGCCGGGCTGAAATGCTAGTATATATATATATATATATATATATATATATATATATATATATATATATATATATATATATATAAATGGTTGGAGTCAGTTGTTTGATGGTTGGAGAAAATATGGAATACATATCTGATATAATTAATATTTAGATGACTTTAAATTAAGAGCTCTAATCCATACACTATTTTCTGTAAATTTAAGGTAATAATAATTTATGAAAATATATTTGTGACAATTAAGTTACACAGAGAATTTTATGTTTCATCTTCATAGTAAATCGTCAGGCTAAAATGTGCAGCTTAACTGCCCTAAATATATTTGGTGCTTCTTTTGAATAAGAACGAAAATTGAAATATTGAATTCCAATTAAAACCAATGGCATCTACTTAATTGTCATGTCGAAATTAGTAAAATATCCAAAAATTACGAAAAACGATAAAGTGGAAAATTAATTATTAATCAAAATACTTTTCGAAGTAAATTGCATATACTTTAATAGTAAACAAAATTTTAAACTATGAGTTACTTGTTTAAATTATAATTATGGCAGATTAATGGCTAGCGAAATCATGAAAGTACATATTTTATGTAATAATGCAGTAATATGTTATTGATTGTGACATGACAATTAAGTAGATAACATTGGTTTTAGTTTAAATTGATAAAAAAATTAAGATAATATTAGCTTTTAATGGAAATTATATTTTGCAAATTTTGATTACACACATGCCCGTAAGAGAAAAATGAAGTCTAATACAAGACACGGGAATATAATTATATTTATATAAATAGATATCGTAAGTTATTACCAGGGCTATGACAACAGAATATTCTTTTCATTGTTTTGACTCTCTAGTATATATCCGACACAGTTAGACACAGTCAGGACTCCAAATAAATCTCACAGTCAGAAAATAACATTAGAATAAAATCTTCTCAGAATGCTGTGGAAACATTGATCGATCCACAAAGACTCCTTGCAGTGTTTATATAATTCTATTTATTTATAAACTATTCACGCATTGAACACTTTTGCATAAATATTGGTTTTTAGTTCATGGTTATAATTAGGGCTGTGACAACAGCGTATTCTTTTCATTCTTTCGACTCTCAATCATATATCCGACACAATAAAACACAGTTAATCAACCGAGAACCACATCAGTCTATATAAAAAAATATAAGATATTAACGGATATATACTCAAGAGTCAAAACAATGAAAAGAATATGCTGTTGTCTCAGCCCTAGTTATGACAATATATTTATGGAAATTAAGCTACACAGAGTTTTAGGGAATCATTAGACTAAAATCTATAACTTACTGCCCAGCTCTACTCGCATATTGAGCACTGTTGGAATAAATATGAACATTAATACATAAAATATATCTCCTTATGAAATTTTATGTAAATACATGAAATAATTATTATTATTAATTAGTGCTATTTTTCCGGAATTGTCCTTCGAAAATTGATGAGACTCTTGATTCTGTAATTATCAGTCCAAAGATGGTTGTTAGAATTATTGCTGATCTTGACCAATTTAAGGCTTCCAGTCCTGATTTAATTCCTGTTGTTCTCAAACCTTGTGCATCTGAACTTTCTTTCATCCTCTTGAAATTATTCAATCTCCGTTTTTTTTTTGTTTTTTTTTTTTACTCATGTTCACCCTTTACATATCGTATCACCACTTGGACGTAAGGGGCTACTATTTGGGGCCATGTCTAGGAAAGATTAACAAGATATTTGTTTATGTTACATTTAAACTTTTGCATATCAGTACAGCCAGGGAAGCAGGCAGCAGGAAGGGAATTCCAAAGTCTAGCTGTTCAAGGGAAGAAAGGATTAGAATAGAAAGTTTTCTACCATTTAGGGACAACAACAGTGAAGGGGTGAGATCTTATTGCTAAGCAGATTTGAAGGTGATATGTACGTCGAGGGGGTACAAGTGAAACGAGTTCATCAGAACATTCGATTAGTATATTTGTAAATATCAATTAATATCTGTTTGTCTCAGTCCTGTTTCTCTTCTTGTTGGAAGGAGTCCTCTGTTGTCCCTATCTTAAAAATGCTGGCGATCAGTCTGACCCAACTAAGTATCATCCTGTTAGTATTCTCTCTGTTATTAGCAAAGTTTTTGAGAGATTAGTTAGCAGCGGGTTTGTTCATATTCTGAAAAGTCTGCGCCTCTTTAAGTTATGTTCAGGATGGTTTTCGTTCAACACTAAATGGATCTGTCGGTTTATGGATAATTAAGACGAGGGTAGGGTCATTGTGTTTGACATTTAAAAGGCGTTCAACAGTGTTGCATTCTGGTCTTTTACATAAACTTTGAGGTTATGGTATTGGTGGTAAAGTTCTTGAAATTGTTAGGTCTTTTCTTTCTGAGCGAGGCTTGTGGGGAACTTTGGATGGAGTATCTTCATTTTCATTTTCAATCAATGCTGGTGTTCCTCAGAGCTCTATTCTAAGTCTAACACTGTTTCTTCTCTATATCAATGACCTTTCAGAGAATATTCAGAAAATTAACATTTCTATTCTGCTATTGGTATTGCTTCTCAACCATCTTCCTCAGATCAGTTGAAATATGCAGTTGATCTACAAGTTGATTTGGGTTCAGTTAAGAAATGGCTTATTTTATTTGATCCTGTTAAGACTCAGTTATTATGCTTATATTTTGTTTAATTTTCGATTTCTGAGCGATTATCGAAACCCCCTCAAATGACTATCTAATGTCTGCCATTTTTTTCTTGGTATAACATAATACTCGAGACTACTTGTTTTTCTAACTAAATAAATGCTTTAAAATAAGTTGAAACACAAATACAAAAGAAAACTTATCCGGGCTGCCTTTGGTAACATTTATTTGTAATATATTTGTTTCTTGGCTACTTTCTCAGTTTGTTTGACTGTACTAATAAATGTCCTAATGTTTTTAGTACTACTTTCTCACAAAAAATATAACTGGAGCAGATATATACAAAAAATAATATTTGACCGTAATGGATTAAAAATAGAATTTACAGGCTACTTCAGTATCATTCTCAATAATAAACCATCAATTGAATCTACCAAGAAGCAAATTTCTTATAAAAAATCAGATATAATCTTGTACATGTTTCTCATCTATATGTAACTTTGATACATTCAAATTGAATTATTATTATTATTATTATTATTATTATTATTTATTTTTAGTCGAATATGTATTAAAAAAAATGAAAATACAGGAAAAAAATTATGGTGTCATATTCTAAAAATCATATGATTGATCTTGGGTCATGATTGATAGTGACTCTGAATAAATGCAAGTAACCGCCTAACAAATACCAGTGATCACCAGTCCTCGCCATTGAGAACAGAAACTTTAATTTGGGGGCAGTCCAATTGAGACTGATACTAGTCATGGCCGACAATGAATGCTGCGAACTGACAATGACAGTTGGAAAGACAGTCAGTGTCTGCAAGTAACAGCTTCAAAATGCCACTGTCAGTAACCCTCAGTGCCAGTCACAGGGATCTGGTGGATGCTAGTGCTCAACAATGCCCGAAAGTTGAAGACGGCCGATTTTAGTTCAGAGAAGTCTAATGGAGGCTGACACTGATGATGACTGCCAGTTGCAAAGGCAACCAGTACCCACAAGTAATCACCCTAAACCAATGTCAATCGCCAGTAACCCCCAGTGATTACAGTGACTTCCGTTACTTGCCACTGCCAGACAATGCCCCACAATGGAAGTTAGATGATTTCATTTTGACCGCAGTTACCAGTGCCCGCTATTTTCCAGGGTTGACAACTGTAGTTTAATTTGTTTTCGGGGGAGGGGGGATGCTTTACCGAATTTGTTATGGCTTTGTGTCATACTTCTACCAGGCAATGCCGATACACAAATCCTGCTAGTTTATTATATTTAAAGACAATATTGAAATGAAACAAGAAATTGTGGAATGTAATTGGGTGGGGTTGTTAACTTGGCTAACACTGTCTATTTCCTATGACATTATATGACATAGACAACAAGCAATGACTATCTATTTCCTATGACATAGACAACAAGCAATTCAATAAAAGGATTAAAGTTTAATGAAATGATTGTACATAAATTTTATTTATTTTCAATAAAATTTTTATTATGGTGTGCGAAATTTTAAGTAGGATGGCCCTTGGAGCAAATGCGGTATTATGGTGATTGATGATTCCTGTTAAAAGTAGGAAACATATTTTCTAGTTATCATGGCAAAGGATGACCAACGCCACACATTTTCTCCACACTTTTGAATGGCCTTGTGCCTGATTTGTTTAAAATTTAATTTTAAAAATATTTTCTTTGAATAAATATTTCTTATAAAATTGGTTCTCTCTATCACTGTAAACACTTTGTCACATCTGAGCAAAAATAAAAGCATTACAAGCAAAGTTGTATAAAAAGGAAAGTATGTTTTAATGCAAACAAAAAGAAGTTGGAGCGTTAAGAAAAAAAACACAGAAACCAATGTTAACTCAGGAACAAATAGAGTTGGCAAATACAAAGATGGTTCAAGTTTAGCGACTGGTAACATTTCAGTTTCTTTGTATAAAACGTAGAAATAACAAATTAACTGAACTTGTGCAACGGGATTGAGATCTCATTCCAGGGCTCTACATTGTGAGTGAAACAGTCACATTTGCGAGTGATTTTTCAAAGTGGCGACTAGAAATAATGAAACTCTTATCTTTTGGCGATTGTGTTTCAATCACTGACAATCTTCCAAAGTTCACTACTGAGTGAAAAATATCTTTTCAACCTTTTTTTTTTTTTAAATAAAACGAACAAAGTTAAATTATTTAAGCAATAAGAGTTTAATAGAACAATATACTTTTATTTTTTAACAAAGGCTGTTTAAAAAAAAAACATCTGAAGAAATTAGAATGTTTACACCTTCAAGTATCAACATAAAATTTGTTGTAAATTTAGAATTACACTTATTAAGAAAGAAAACACAGAAAAATATTTATGATGTACATACTCGTCACAGAACTAAGATGTCATATTCTAAAAATCATGTGGGTTTGGCTAATAACTTTTCTATTTGGCTATTAAACGAAAATATTTAGTTGTCAAAGGTCAACTAAAGATAAATTTGTCCGTAGAGCCCTGTATTCAGAAATTAATGACTGATATTACTAAAGAACTGCAGACCTTAAATCAAATTGACAATATGAGGCATATCATATAAGGTACAAGACCTACTCATAAGCACCACCGTGGTGATATAAGGCATATCATATAAGGTACAAGACCTACTCATAAGCACCATCGTGGTGATATCAGGCATATCATATAAGGTACAAGACCTACTCATAAGCACCATCGTGGTGATATCAGGCATATCATATAAGGTACAAGACCTACTCATAAGCACCATCGTGGTGATATCAGGCATATCATATAAGGTACAAGACATACTCATAAGCACCGTCGTGGTGATATCAGGCATATCATATAAGGTACAAGACCTACTCATAAGCACCATCGTGGTGATATCAGGCATATCATATAAGGTACAAGACATACTCATAAGCACCGTCGTGGTGATATCAGGCATATCATATAAGGTACAAGACCTACTCATAAGCACCATCGTGGTGATATCAGGCATATCATATAAGGTACAAGACCTACTCATAAGCACCATCGTGGTGATATCAGGCATATCATATAAGGTACAAGACATACTCATAAGCACCGTCGTGGTGATATCAGGCATATCATATAAGGTACAAGACCTACTCATAAGCACCATCGTGGTGATATCAGGCATATCATATAAGGTACAAGACATACTCATAAGCACCGTCGTGGTGATATCAGGCATATCATATAAGGTACAAGACCTACTCATAAGCACCATCGTGGTGATATCAGGCATATCATATAAGGTACAAGACATACTCATAAGCACCATCGTTGTGATATCAGGCATATCATATAAGGTACAAGACCTACTCATAAGCACCATCGTGGTGATATCAGGCATATCATATAAGGTACAAGACATACTCATAAGCACCATCGTTGTGATATCAGGCATATCATATAAGGTACAAGACCTACTCATAAGCACCATCGTGGTGATATCAGGCATATCATATAAGGTACAAGACATACTCATAAGCACCATCGTGGTGATATCAGGCATATCATATAAGGTACAAGACCTACTCAATAGCACCACCGTGATGATATCAGGCATATCATATAAGGTACAAGACCTACTCATAAGCACCATCGTGGTGATATCAGGCATATCATATAAGGTACAAGACATACTCATAAGCACCATCGTGGTGATATCAGGCATATCATATAAGGTACAAGACATACTCATAAGCACCATCGTGGTGATATCAGGCATATCATATAAGGTACAAGACCTACTCAATAGCACCACCGTGGTGATATCAGGTATATCATATAAGGTACAAGACCTACTCATAAGCACCATCGTGGTGATATCAGGCATATCATATAAGGTACAAGACTTACTCAATAGCACCACCGTGGTGATATCAGGCATATCATATAAGGTACAAGACCTACTCATAAGCACCATCGTGGTGATATCAGGCATATCATATAAGGTACAAGACCTACTCATAAGCACCGTCGTGGTGATATCAGGCATATCATATAAGGTACAAGACCTACTCATAAGCACCATCGTGGTGATATCAGGCATATCATATAAGGTACAAGACATACTCATAAGCACCGTCGTGGTGATATCAGGCATATCATATAAGGTACAAGACATACTCATAAGCACCGTCGTGGTGATATCAGGCATATCATATAAGGTACAAGACCTACTCATAAGCACCGTCGTGGTGATATCAGGCATATCATATAAGGTACAAGACCTACTCATAAGCACCACTGAAACTAGTTACTCAGATAATATTAGCGACACATTACCCATAGAGAAAGAGACAATCAGTGCCATTTTTGAAACATTTGACCTTAACCCATCCCAACCAACACCTAAAAGAGGAAATTCAACGACCCACTGAATATCGACCCAAAGTGAAAACATTATTAACAAGCTTTTGCAGTTCAAAAAAGTTTAAGGGGGTATTAAGATATGAACTCTTCCGAACTGTATAAATAGACCGAGGGGTACCGACTCTCGGTGTTGCCTGTGTACTTTTGTAGTACGCCATCTTAGCGTTATGCGCTATGACTGTTGTTCTTTGTATATACTGTTTTGTTCTCAAATAAAAAATAACCTTGTTTGTGTCTTCCTCGGTGACTCTTCTGGGTCACAACAATATATTAGCAGAGAGACCTGATGTTGCCCAGGATTGATTCAGAATTGCCGAATGTTTCACTCTTCCAATACTTCCAATGTCATCGAAATCGGTGATCGCCCATTTTTCAGTCAGATTGATTGATTGCCTACTCTAATTGGGCACCCACTATGGTGCACGGTAAGGAAGCTTCACATGCCTTCCCACAGTGACTTAGTCCAAAATACATTCTAATTTACTTTGCACTGTAAACAACCTACTGTTGATTTTATAAAATTATTTTTATATAATGGCTTGAATTAGTTTAAAATGCAAAAGTCAAGTACTCACCTGTGTGTCCGACAATGACGGCCAGTATGTGAGCCTCCTAGACCTTTTTCTCACAACTTGGCCTGAACTATTTTCAGTTTCCATTCTGTCTCCTCTTGGATCTTCCGACCACTCAGTTGTATCAATTAAGAAAAAAATGAAAAGTAATAAGTCCTCAGGCGTACCTCTCCATTGTACAGTATATCGATACACTATGGCTGACTGGGATAGTTTCCGTACATTTATATTGGATCTACGTCTGTGTTTCATGTTTAAAAAGGATGTGTCCTCTATAGTATCAGACCTGACGGAATGGTTAATTGTAGGTATAGACCGTTTCATACCCTCAAAAAAGTTCCAGCAACAACCTAACAGCCAGCCATGGTTTTCTCCAGAATATGCTGCTGCTATGCGCACAGAAATCACTTTTTCCACTGCTTCCAACGTAATAGATGTATGGAAACTAAAGCCGCTTTCAAGACTGCCAACAACCATTGTAAGAAAGTAATAAAGAACGCAAGTGAGTTGTATGCTCAGTCCGTCAAGTCCAAAGTAGTTGAGCAGTGGCTTGGTTCCCACCAGTTTTGGTAAATAGCAAACAGAATCTTGAACAGAAGCGTGTGCTCTATCCCAACTATCATCAATGGACCTGAGGTAATCTCATCAGCATCAGACAAAGCCAAACTCTTTGTCAAGAACTTTGCAGCTAATTCTACTCTTTGCGACAAAGGCCACCAACCCTCAATATTTCCTCCTGTATCAGAAAACACACTATGTGATATACAAATAGCTGTAGTACATGATGTTGCCAAGCTAATCAAAAGCCTTGATTCCAGTAAAGCAACCGGCCCTGACGGTATTCCAATTATAGTACTCAAAACTTCAACCAGAACTAGCGCCCATACTTGCAAAACTGTTTAAACGTTGTCTTAAGGAGAATTGCTTCCCATCACCCTGGAAAATCTCATCAGTATGCCCTGTATTTAAGAATTCAGGTGATCGCTCATCTCCTTCTCAGTACAGGCCAATAAGTCTCCTGTGTCATGAGTAAGTTGCTGGAATCTGTGTTAAATAGAGAAGTAATCAACCATCTCAGCAAAAATAACCTTCTTAGTGACACACAATATGGTTTCCGTTCTGCTAAATCTACAGCAGATGTGCTTACAGTTATATCTCATAGGATTAGCGAATCTCTTGATAGAGCCAATCTTTCTAGGGCAATTGCTCTTGACATATCAAAGGCCTTTGATAGGGTATGGCATGAAGGTTTACTTCACAAGATCTCTAACTATGGTATAGCTGGAAATGTCTTCTCAATTATTAAATCATTTCTTTCTGACAGGTTCATAAGAGTAGTAGTTGAGGGGCAAAAATCAGAAGCTCACAGCATTAATGCTGGAGTCCCTCAGGGGTCCATCCTGGGCCCAACTCTATTCCTGATCTACATTAATGATCTTCCAAATCACATCCTTACATCATTTAGTAGACATTTATGCTGATGACACTACCATCTATGGTAACACATGTAAGACAGTAAATGACCAAGTTCTCTCCAATTCTCTCTCCTCTGATCTTGAGCACGTAGTACAATGGGGGAAAGGAGTGGCTGGTTACTTTTAATGCATCTAAAATCAAGCTTCTATCTTTACATCATCAATGTTCTGATCCCCATCTGGCATCAATTAAAATGAATGGCTCTCGTCTTGGGGAGTCCACAAGTTTTGACAAGCTTCTGGGCTTGACCTTTACTCCTGACCTTAAGTGGAATACGTACATCAAATCTGTTGCCAAGGCCGCTGGAAAAATGGTGGGATCCTTCTATCGATCCAGTAGATATCTCACTGCTGATGCAATTCTCTATCTATATAAGAGCCAGATACGTCCAAGGATGGAATACTGTTGCCACATATGGGCAGAAGCTGCTAGAAAAGACTTGTCCTGCCTTGATAGAGTTCAAAATAGACTTCGTGGCCTGGTGGGAGATGTCCTTTTCTCTTCGCTGCAACCTCTATTTCACAGAAGAGATGTTGCGAGTTTGTCTTTGCTTTATCGTTATTTTCATGGAAAGTGTTCGACTGAGCTTCAATCTATGGTCCCCTCTCGCCAAACTTTCACAAGAAACACTCGTCTAGCTGAAAACATTATCAATAATTTTCCCCACTCTTTATCTGTGCTTAAACCTCAATGTAGATTCCATGAACAAAGCTTCTTTCTTAGAACTGCACGCCTGTGGAATTGTCTTCCGTTTTCCTGCTTTCCAGCCATCTATAATATGGTTGTCTAAACAAGTTTCTGATGAGCCGTTCCACTTAAGTTAACAAATTTACCGAACTTCCATTACTATATTGTCCTTTTGACTACTGTTCACTCTTTAACTTATCCTTGAGTGGCTTCTCGGCCTTGATAAATGGGGACGCCTATGTAAAAAAAAAAAAATCATGGTCCAATTGTGCTCTAAACAGAAACCTCTGTGTGTGCCCCTGTCTTATCAAAGAACCTACTGTTGATTTTATACACTGGGATCTTCTGCTTGTGTAGTGAAAAGACTTCTCAAATGCACTTGTGATGTTAACTTTGGTCCAAATTGGACTGATTCCCTTCTTTAATTCGATATTTTGAATAATGGATTTTCTATACTTATCAGAGGCATTCTGATACAGAACCTATCTAAGAACACTCTCAGACACATAAAGTATACAGTTATTAATTTGAAAAATAGCTTTTAAAGGGGTCAAAATTACAGAATATTGGAACTTAGCAGTGCAAATATAGATTTATACGTTTAACTGTGTTAATTTTTAAAGTTTAGATAGGCATGTGTTGCTAGCTTAGATGGTAGCGAATACCACTAGAAAACCAAATGTTTTGGTTTCGCTTCTAGCTGATGGCACCCAAGTCATATTTAATTTTTTTTCTGAACTTTTGAAATCACTACTATGTATTGGGAATCAATAGAATAATCAATAGAAAAGTGGCTCCATAATACTAAATACAAAAACCTGCATGAATTAAAATATCATGTTTAAGTGTATTTTATGACCAGGCAATGCCGGGTTGCCTGCTAAATAAAGTTTGATCATGAATAACAACTGACTTATAATGTATCTTTGATCTAGATATATATCGGCAACCTTAGTAAAGGTTAGTGTCCCCAATGATGCTGTGTTAAATAGAACCGAGAGGGAAAAGATAACAAAACACCAAGGTCTTCTGTATGGCATGAAAAGACACTCGAATTTCCATCATCCCAGTAATTATAGGAGTAATCGGACTAAAAGAATTAAAAAAAACTACCTGGCAAATATACCCGGTGAACCAAGTGAAAGAAAGATACAAACAATTAAATTAAAAGAACAGTTAGAATCTTAAAATAATTTTTCGGTTGGAATGTATGAGATTGCTGGTGAATATTTGGCATCTGGTAGGATGCCCCATCCCTAACTAGAACAAAATGGTAAGAACGTTTTTTTTTTTAAAATGTCAAGTTTTTCTAATAGAGAGAGACAAACCATTTGTGAATTAGGTATAAAAAATAAAGTCTTAAAGTACTCTAGCTGAGTCTAAATAGATGAATTTCATAGACCATAATTCAATAGAGGATATATATAGGGTTTGTATTACTGTACACATAGATTCGAAAAAGTTGTCAAAAAACAAATATATTACAAATAAATGTTATCAAAGGCAAGATAAGTTACTTTTCTGCCAAACTGGATATATTTTTTGTGTTTTTATTCAATGTAACATATTTATTCAGCTCGAAAAACATACAGTGTTTACCAATGTATTGGAAAATTCAAGATGGCGTCTCACACCCTCTTTAACACCGTAAGTATGGAAAAAGGTGTTATAAATAAAAAACTATACAAAATACTATTAAAAACCCGCCGAATATATGTCAACCTATGTCACGGCAACATATATTGAGCGAGTTTTTAACAGTATTTTATCCGGTTTTTTATTTATAACATCTTTTCCCACACTTACCGTGTTAAAGAGAGAATAAGACGCCATCTTGAATGTTCCAATACATCGGTAAACACTGTATGGTTTTCGAGCTGAATAAGCATGTTACATTGAATACACGAAAAATATATCCAGTTTGGTAGAAAAGTAACTTATCTTGCCTTTGATAATATTTATTTGTTATATATTTGTTTTTTGACAACTTTTTCGAATCTATGTGTACAGTAATACAAACCCTGGGGTATGAGTTTAGTTATAGAAGCATTGATTTAAGTTGAATAAAATAAAATATGCATCAAGTGTGCTTGAAAGCCAAATTGAAACGCAATATTACGAAAATAAACAAATATTTAACTTGTTTGAAATTTATAATTTAAATATATTTCGGAGTCAAACTCCATCCTCAGTATTTTGTTTGTTTCTTTTTTTCTTCTTTCTTGCCATGTTATAAAGTTGGAGAAAAATATAATAATATTTTTTTTTTTTTTGTGTATTGATATTCATATTAAAAACCCTTTATTTAAAAAGAAAATACAACTTTGTTATATATGGGTTGTGGAATTGCATTCATCTGCAAAAAATCTAGCTAAATTCCATATTCTTTTAAGCATTCATTTTAATTCCCTTTGTTTTTTTTTTTGTTTTTTTTTTTTAGTTTTCTTACGGGATGATAATCTTTAATTAACTATTACGTGTAATTATATTGACGCAGATATTCTACATGATTTATACTTACGTAATATTTGCATAAAAAGGTTATAATAAACACAGACCTCTTTCTTTATATATTTGTTTAAAAGAATTTGCCTACCAAACTCTTCTGTCAGTTTTTGGTCTACAGACATGAAACTTAATATATAGGGTATTTGAACCCATATGAAACTTTATATTTGGGGGAAAATCGGCACAAAAGTGTGAAAATTAAAAATATGGAATTTCCCAGGTGACGGTCGAATGACAGCATTACAAATATGCATGCATAACGTAATAGCTATCGGTTCATGTATAAATTTTTAGCCTTGCAGCAAACATGTCTTCATAGCTCAGGCATTAACATCAAAAGAAAAAGTAAATTGTAAGCTAAACGTTTTGATTTTAATACTCGGTGGTGGCTTACAAGTCATTTTTTTTTTTTTTTAACTTTTAAAATCATTACTATATATTGCGTCCAATATAATATAATAATAAATATAAAATCTACATTAATTAAAATATCATATTTAAGTGTATTTTATGACCGGACAATGCTAGGCGGCCTAAAACCACAGAGGAGACAACCAAAGCAGCAAAACTGAAACTGGCCTGCCAGGACACTATATATATACAAATGTAGGGAAATTTGGGCATATTTTATTGGTTTAAAAGTATAGATTCTTTTTTGAATTGTCATAAAATTTTCACCATATAATCATATTATAATCTTCAAAAAGTGTGTTAAATTTCATGTAGTCTCATTCCATAGAACCAAAGATATAAGCTTTTAATATTCAATTTGGCTACCAGTATAGATATATCCATAGATATACCACCTTAGTTGGCAATTTTATAAGTTCAAAATCTCAGCAACTATTGATCAGAATTTAACAAATGAAGGCTCGTTGGAAAGGTAATAACCTGAATTGTGTAATGGGCTATTTGACATTTGCCTTTTTGGGTCACACATTAAAGGGATCATCCATCATCCAGAGCCTGTTTAGGCCTTGATGGAAGGGAGACTAAAACTTGCTGCTATGGTTTCAAATGATCTGAAATAACAGCAAGGGGAGACTTGATTCCAAATATTTCTCATATGTTATATCTACCATCTTTAAAGTAAATTTCACAGTGTATAAGGATTATTTGATACTGGAGATATTCATAATCGTACCCTATTTCCAAAAAAGGGGAGATATAACATATGAGAAATATTTGGAATCAAGTTTCCCCTTGCTGTTATTTCAGATCATTTGAAATCATAGCAGCAAATTTTAGTCTCCCCTCCATCAAGGCCAAAGGTTTGGGGGAAATATATATATATATATATATATATGTGTGTGTGTGTGTATGGAAATGTTTTTTCAATTATATTTCACCTTTTATTTATACCGATCCTTCAATTTATGAAGCTCAATGTAATTACAGAGCATATAACAAATAAATGACGAAAGTCTAGATTTCAAATTTCATGATGTTAACCATCTTACAATTTATTCCTTTAAGTATGTTTTTGACATGCACAATTCTTGACAGCACCTGTTTCATAGCGCAAAATCATTCATTTAATCATTACATCTACCGATGGATTTATTTCGCCCTTGACTCATCAGGAGAAAAAGCACTTATCAATTTTAAAAGAAAATGGGTATGGATTTCAAAATTGGGAAAGAAGTTGCAATTACCTTTTATTTTTTTCATTTTATCACGCCATGTTTGAAATTTCAACTCAAATTTATTTGTTGTACATATATTTATGCATTTACATATCCATATAAAATGTTATAAGGTGCACATATTTTTTGTATCAATTTTTAGAATTTACATAAACAGTGCTCAATACGTGAGTAGGTATTTGTTTGCTTCCCCATGAAAGCGAATGTGATACAAGGTCGTTTTTAATGTGTGTGGTGGTAGTCGTGGTGGGGGGGGGGGTCCAACTCTCCCAAAAAGGGGCATTTTAGGAATTGGTAAAAAAATATCCTGGCCTGTGCCAGGTAATTTATGGATTTTAGCCTGACGATTCCCGACGGAAAGGAAACGCAGAAATCTCAGATTGCCACAAATATATTTTTACAACTTACGCTATCTATATAATTATTATAGTCTTGTGTTCTGTATTAGACTTTAATTTTTGCTATTTTTCTATTTTGTGTGTGTGTGTGTGTGTGTGTGTGTGTGCGCGTACGTGCGTGCGTGCGCAAGCGCGTGTTACGTAGCACACTGATAAAAACTTCGACTATTTTTTTTTTTTTTAAATCAATTAGATAAAGAATATTAATTTAAATTTATCTATTTTATTATATTAACGGGTTTTGTATAGGATAGAATCTATTATTTCCTGTATAAGTGCGCGCGAGCGCGCATTGTAGTTATATTTTAGTTTATTTAATGGTTTTATTCTCGTATGTGTTTGTGTGTTCTTGTCTATGCAATTCTAAAATGTCGCTGTAATAATTTTTAGAATGATATAAAACTATAGATCACTTTTTTTTTTCGATACCATATAATTATATGTTAAATTTTTTAAAATTTCTTTTAGGTTTATGCAAAAAAAAAAACAAAAAAAACAACAACAATAGAAAAACGAAAACCGATTTTCGTGTTTTTTTTTAATTTAAAAAAAAATTTTTTTTTTTTTAAGTATTCATTCTTTTAATGCGTCGAGTGCGTAGTGTGCACACAATAATTCATTTTGATTTCTTTCCTACTGCAAACCTTTGTCATAGACCCGTTATAAAGATGTTCGTATCTTGTTTTGTTTGCGTATGTGCCATATCTTTGTTAGCGTAGATTTAGTTTTTTTTTTTTTTTTCAAATTTATTTTTCTTAATTTTTTAATTTAATAAAATAATTAAAAACTAAAATTTTAAACCATTCGTTTAAAATATTATATATATATATATATATATATATATATATATATATATATATATATATATATATATATATAGTATTGTGTGTGTGTGTGTTTATGACATTGACAAGAATAGCAGCAATTGTTTTAGGCAGGGTTAAAGGTAAAATAATTGATACACGTGAGGGGGAATAGTACAATAGTCTATTAAGTGTATTCTTTGGGGGCAGGGTTAAATAAGATTGGGGGTGGAATTGGACTAAAAATTCTCTCTCTCTCTCTCTCTCTCTCTCTCTCTCTCTCTCTCTCTCTCTCTCTCTCTCTCTCTCTCTCTCTCTCTCTCTCTCTCTCTGCTCGAGATTATTCATTACTTTCACTTTTTTATTTTTAAACTAGGTTGGGTTTTTTTTTAATAGAATTTTGAACATTACATTTAATTATTGCATTTAATTATTTGAACATTACATTTAATTATTGCCTTATTGTTTCATCTTTGGGACAAGATCAAAGTGTAGTATCTGTTCTTCAGATGCTGCTGCACTTCTATTTCTTGTTTTCTTTCGGTGGAGGAGAGATCCTTTACGACTGAGACAATTTTCATTTTTGTACCTTTTCTCCACGTTAAAAAACGACCCTGGTGTCTAACTGTCCCGTGGGGAGGCATAGTAAATAGGTACATTATTAATATGTAAACCATTAAACCAATTGTTTTGTGTCAAACTAGTTGTTTTTATTTTTATTTTCTCTATAAAATATGTGTAAAGCTGCCCAAACTTAGTACATTATTTACTAAGAATTTGAAAACCAGTTTCAATCATTTTTTATTCGACAGTTTGTTCCCCTCCCCCCTATTATGGTGCTGCCGCGGGCAGTGCCGAATTCAAACATAGTTTGGACTATTCTTGAAATGGACTTTTCCCGATGACTTTAGTGTATTGTTGGTCCTGTGCAGTTCTAGGAGGTCCACTTTCTCAGGATTTGCTTACTGTCTTTGAGAAGGGATTAGTCTAGTCTATTGCTAATCATCTGAAGCGCCCTTACCGGGGAATGCCGATTGAGCTAACCAGGTATTTTTTTCCAGGCTAGACTGTTCCTCAATTGGAACGCTAACTCCTCAATCCCACTTTTACACCCCAGTGTCGCATTTCTAATATTAGGGGGTAACGTCCTAGTAATTGGAGTCAAAGGTGACTTTGTAGCTAGGTTCGAATCCTTTGACCGACAGTAATTATCACTTCCTGTACTGATGATTGTGAATGCATGATACATTAGTGTCTATAGGTGTGAAAATAAGTCTTTATATATATCTATATATATATATATATATATATATATATAGATATATATATATATATATATATATATATATATATATATATATATATATATATATATATATATATATATATATATATATATATATATATATATATATGATTGTTGAGCTGGATTAAATCCGACGATATGAAATAAAATGGAGGTGGAAGGACCTGGATACTCAACGTCAATGACCATCCCTCTTGAAGAAGCCCGCATAAATCGGGCTAAACGTTGAGTATCCAGGTCCTTCCACCTCCATTTTATTTCATATATATATATATATATATATATATATATATATATATATATATATATATATATATATGAGCAAACAATTAATAAAATATGTTAAAAACACTTTGAAATGAGTTAAAAACATATTTAATCTGAAAACGAAACACTAGATAAATGGATATATATATATATATATATATATATATATATATATATATATATATATTTCCTTTTCGGTTTTATTGAGCTTTAACTCTTTAATATTTATGATGTATTTTAAGTTTACCATTTTGATTACCTTGGTAAACTTATTGTAATTTTTATTTATATATATATATATATATATATATATATATATATATATAATATATATATATATAGCATTTTTTCTCTGTGGCTTATTTCATTAAATAAAATAGACGTTTTTTTTTGGGGGGGGGGCGCTATTCTATTTTCGATCTTTTCCAACTTCTGAATAAGGCTTCACTTCTGGCAGGAACTGGCTGATGTGATGAATCCTGAAGGATTGGAAAGTACTCGGACTTATGATAAATATGATGATTATATCAGCCAGTTCCCGCCAGAAGTGAAGACTGTTATTCAGAAGTTGGAAAGGATCGAAAATAGAATTAATAGACAAAAAACATCTATTTTATTTAATGAAAAATCTTCTGAATAACATAACTGTCATCAGGATGGTTCTAGGTTCGATCCTCGGCTTGGGATAGGTGTTAGTCTAGCGGCACTGATGAGTTGTGAAACAACGAAACAGGGCTGTATGTCGATGACTAAAATATATTTTATATATATATATATATATATATATATATATATATATACGAGCAAACAGTTAAACGTTAAAAAACACTTTGAAATGAGTTAAAAAATATATTTAATCTGAAAAGGAAACACTAGATAAGTGGATAGTCCTTAATCTGCAGAGTTTCGAAGAAATACTTTCCTTCTCATCAGAGGGTAGGAATTAGCAAAATGCAGGATCGGATTTTGCATGCAAAAGTATTTGATGAAACAACAAGTAAGTCAAAGATCTTACTTGAAAACAAAAAAGTGAAGCAGAGGGAATATGGTGAAGAAAAAGGTGATTACACATGAATGGATAGTCTGGTGGAAGATAAATAATCCGGTGACGGTAAAATACAAATATATAATTTTTATTTTATATATATATATATATATATATATATATATATATATATATATATATATATAATGAAATCAAAGGAGATGTAATGTTTACTTGATATAAAGCAATGGTAAACTTCGATCTTAAAATAAATACCAAGCATTTATATATAGATATTTTAATTCCAAACAAATAAAAAAGCTCAAAAGCTCAGTACACAAATAATAGAGAGTAGAGCTTATTATAAGAGAAAAGAAATTAAAATTGTAAGTTGAACTTTACAATCAAATTTATTGTTCGACTGAATACTCCAAAAAACAATTTACAAAGTCCTTATTCCGCGGAGTTTCAAAGAATGCTATTCTTGTTATTCTTCTTACCAGAGGACATAAAGAAATCAGCAAATTATATTTGGTTGTAAATTTCAACTTGTAGTTCTAATTTCTTTTCTCTTATATATAAAGTGTCCGTGTGTGTGTGTGTCTGTGTACATTTTCCTTCGCAATAACCCTGTTAATTTTCAGTCTACAGACTCGAAATTTGATATACAGGGCACTGAGATTTGGGAAAATCTACGTGATCGGTTTTTGGCCAGAAATTTAGCTGTTATGGGGTCAAAGTTCAACGATTTGACCTTTAACCTTTGAGAACTCTACCAAACTCCTCTGACAATTTTAGGTCTAAACACTTGAAATTTTAGATATAGGTTCCTTGGAAATGGATCTAACTTAACTCAATTCGAGCCCAAAACAATAAAGGTTAAGGGGTCATAATAGAGGTCAAAGTTTAAAAAATTGACCGTTTTTTTTGTTTTGTTTTTTTTCTCAGCAGGCACCTCCAAACACCCGGGCAACGCTGGGCACCCATGCTAGTATATATATATACTGTACTTTCTGCCCATTCAAAATGAGTTAAAGTTATAGCTTGTCTTAATTATAATGAGTTCCTTATGGTAAATTGATGGTTGAGTATCGTTAAATTTGTGCTAATTTAAGCATTAAATATTAATCACTATTAATCTCTAACTGTGCATCGTGTAGATACCATAATAGTTCTCTGCATCTTACAAAATTTTAGCCAGATTGGCCCAGTAGTTTCCAAGAAAACTTCCAGCATAAATGTGGTGTTGTGGTCACTAGTCCCTATTAATTTGTCTTATCCCTAACTGTGCATCGAACAAATACAATAATACTTAGTTGTCTGCAAGTTGTCATAGCAAAGGTCCATACAAAATTTTAGCCACATTGGGGCAGTAGTTTCTGAGAAAAAGTAAAACGGACAGACAGACAAGCAAAGGGAAATAAATAATATATATTCATTTGTTTATTATTATATTTGAAAATTAAATTTTAGAAACATAGTTAAAATCTCAAAAATAGATGGTGGCATAAACGCAATTATTATTTCCTCGTGGCATCCGTGTTGTAAGTGGTTCAAGGTATTTACTTTTCCACCTTTTGGTCCTTTTCAATAAATAAAAAAAAAAAAAAAACTTTTCTTATGGAGTTATAGGTGTCTCTGATGAATTGTTTGACCAATCTATACCAGCGGTCTCTAAACTTTTCAAACATCCGGGCTATATTGCTGGCTTTTTAGAGCTATGCGGGCCAAAATAATAAAAGAAAAGAACCTTTTTTAGAGTCAGCACTGATATTAAGCACTAATACTATTACGCAAAGAAAGGGCTTCTACCATTTAGCCCCTAGTATAGGGAAAATAATAATCAAAGAACAAAATATAAAGACAGATCCTGATTAATTCATACTATTGTCCCAAACCGTTTTTCCTTAGATAATTTAAACAAAATAAGATTAGAAAAAAAAAAAAAGTGTACATAGGTATTTAAATAACGTATTATTATAAAAAGTGTGTGTGTATATATATATATATATATATATATATATATATATATATATATATATATATATGACATGTAACAAGCTAACCTTCCCATACACACACATTTCTAGTTTACTTCCCGTTATGGGTAGGATTCTAACACTGTTTTCTTTTCACTTGCATATGGTCTATGATTGTTTTCTTCTTCTGCATTTTTCCTTTTAATATCCTGAGGATGTCCCCCTGCAATAGGGACGAAACCTTGATCACCATTTTATAAATTCATTCGGTTTTTCTTTTTTCAAAACAAAAGAAAAGCAGTATGGTTACATTTCAAGATCCAAATATTTATTTTTCATGCAAAACAGCTCCTCCAGCACGTTAAAGTTTTGGTACATTTTTTTTCAGATCTGATTTTGTTATGCAGAAACAAACAATTATTATTATGTCAATACCATCTCTTTTCGTGCATATACTCTTCAGAAAAATTAGAAATTCTTTGCTTGGATAGAAAAAAATGCATGACAATATAATGCTGCAAGAAGTAAAACTGTGAACGAAGACGGCTGCTGGAACAAACACACAATGTTGAGTCTTCTATGAACTTTTTTCTTCTTGCAGCATTATATTGTCCTGCATTTTTTTTTCTACCTAAGCAGAAAATTTTTCATTTTTCTGAAGAGTATATGTACCTGCATAGCAAAGCGGATCTGTATGTACCGAAATTTTAACATGCTTGAGGAGTTGTTTTGCATTAAAAATAAATATTTGGATCTTGGAATTTAATATACTGTTATTCTTTTATATGTGCTCTGTTGGTAGATTTAATGCATATTGAGCTTCTAAATAAAAAGAATTAAAGGTATACATAAAGAGTGGAATATAATTAAACAAACATCTTTTACCAAAAAAAAACATATGTATAGAATTCACACCTAAACGATCATTATGAATTTTGGAACACAGTTACTAGGCATCAATTAAGCAAGAGCCGTTAGATTTCCATCTCTTCTTAAGATATGTTAAGCTTAAGCTTCAACTTAGAATCATAACCATAATGGATTAGAATCAAAATTGTAATAAGGTTTAGTATCATTATATCTGGAATTCTGAGCATCTCTCGTCTGGTTCAAAAGTGCATTGTCTTGATACAGTTCATGTAGCATGAGTATTAACTTGTGACATGGTGCATTGTCTTGGTGAAAAAGCACCTTTTTTCTTCTATTATAGCCATTTTGGGGCAATTTTCTTTTCTTTAAATGCACCAATAATTTTATATAATATGTTAGTGATGGTTCTTCTTTTCTCAAGATAAATGTACAAAATTACTTTTTACCTCCTTGAATATGCCACTGAAGCCAACACCTTGCTTGCTGATGTTTGGGTCTCGGGTCAACTTGGGCGGGTTTCACATACATGTTTTTATTAGTTTTTGTTTGTTTTAATATTTGTCGTAAATCAATTTGCTAATTATTAGATTTCCTTTTGTTACCTATATCAAATAGGCAATCCTTCCTTTCAACTTTTTTAATTATGAATACATAGCTATCTTCTATATATATAAAAGCGAAAATGTATGTATGTATGTACGCTTTTCCTTGATGTCCACAAAAGGCTTCTTTCAGAGAAGCGCTTGCTCGGTTCACAACTTCTTAAAACTTTTTATATCATCTATAAATTGTAATAGTTACCCACGGAGCTCGCCTGTCTATTTAATTTTATTGACTTTCAAACGTTAATTATTCAACATTTCCTGCATCGGCACGCGTTACATTTGGTTTTCGGTATAAAAAAAAGTGAAACTCGACTCTAATCACAGGCCGAAAGCCAGTTGTCTCAAGAGAGTTAAGTAATGTTTGTTCAATGTCGACTTCGTCATATCAGACTGTAGTTTTCATTTCGCTCCTCCTAATAAACAGGGAGCGGGTTTTTAAAAACAGACAAACCAATTTATTCACCTCATTCAAAACTGTCCCGCACAAAATGCTAACTGCTGAATGAATACCTATCACCGTCACGTCAATCAAAAACGCGCACCTGCTTTTTTTTAAACACTTTACTATTTTCCAACTGCGCGTTGTGAAGGCTTGGTTTTTTTTTTTCACATTTCCGGTTTTTTTTTTTCACATACCCCGAAAAACACTCGGGCAACGCCGGGTACCCCTCGCTAGTATATAATAAAGGAGAAGTTATCTGTCTGTCTGTCTGTCCATATAGAAATATACCCGACTCTCTTAGCTGACTGCAGCTTTTGATCTTTGATCACTTTGGACGGTTTTCAACTGCTGCTGTCCACTTAGCTGACTGTTGATATCACTCTGGAGTATAATAGCACATCCATACTTCATCCATTATATCACATTTTTTTTTTTTTTTTTTTTTTTTTTTTACATAGGCGTCACCACTTATCAAGGCCGATATGCCACTCAAGGATAAGGGTTAAAGAGTGTAGAGTAGTCAAAAGGACAATATAGTAATCGATAGTAATGGAAGTTCGGTAAATTTGTTAACTTAAGTGGAACGGCTCATCAGAAACTTGTTCATGTTGGACTTGAAGACAACCATATTATAGACAGCTGGAAAGCACGAAAACGGAAGACAATTCCACAGGCGTGCAGTTCTAAGAAAGAAGCTTTGATAATGGAATCTATGTTTAGGTTTAGGCACAGATAAAGAGTGGGGAAAATTATTGATAATGTTTTCAGCTAGTCTAGTGTTTCTTGTGAAAGTTTGGCGAGAGGGGACCATAGATTGAAGCTCAGTCGAACACTTTCCATGAAAATAACGATAAAGCAGAGACAAACTTGCAACATCTCTTCTGTGAGATAGAGGTTGCAGTAAAGAGAAAAGGACATCTCCCACCAGGCCACGAAGTCTATTTTAAACTCTATCAAGGCAGGACAAGTCTTTTCTAGCAGCTCCTGCCCATATGTGGCAACAGTATTCCATCCTTGGACGTATCTGGCTCTTATATAGATAGAGAATTGCATCAGCAGTGAGATATCTACTGGATCGATAGAAGGATCCCACCATTTTTCCAGCGGCCTTGGCAACAGATTTGATGTATGTATTCCATTTAAGATCAGGAGTAAAGGTCAAACCCAGAAGTTTGTCAAAACTAGAGGCCTCCCCAAGACGAGAGCCATTCATTTTAATTGATGCCAGATGGGGATCAGAACGTTGATGATGTAAAGATAGAAGCTTGGTTTTAGACGCATTAAAAGTAACCAGCCACTCCTTTCCCCATTGTACCACGTGATCAAGATCAGAGGAGAGAGAATCGGAGAGAACTTGGTGATTTACTGTCTTAGATGTGCTACCATAGATGGTAGTGTCGTCAGCAAAAATGTCTACAAATGATGTAAGGATGTGATTTGGAAGATCATTAATGTAGATCAGGAAAAGAGTTATGGAAAAACCTCTTCTTTGTTGCCCTGAGAGTATCCTATACCTCTACAAGGCCACCATTCGCCCATGCATGGAGTATTGTTGTCAAATCTGGGCTGCTGCATCTACCACTAATCTATCCTTCTTGGATAGAGTCCAAAAAGAGTTTTCAATCTAATAGCTCCTATTTTGTCAACTAAGCTCCAACCCCTGTCCCATTGCTGTAATGTTGCATCTCTCTGCCTGTTTTACAAATATTTTAATGGAATGTGCTCTGAGGAACTTGTGCCCCTTCGACATATATATCCCTGATAAACCCGCTGAGCAACAAAATCTCACCCATTCACTATTGAGGTCCTCAAATGCCAGAAAGCTTTCTATTCTAATAGTTTCTTCTCTCAAACAGCTAGACTTTGTAATTCCCTTCCTGCTACCTGCTTCTCTAGCTGTACTGATATGCAGAAGTTTAAATGTAATGTAAACCAACACCTTGTTAATCTTCCCTAGACATGGTCCCAAATATAATCCCTTATGTCCAAGTGGTGATATGCCTTGTTAGGGTTGAACCTGATTAAAAAAAAAATTAAGACAATAGCAAACAGCACACGAAAGTCAGACTTTTTTTTTTCATTATTTAAAAAATTTGCGACTAGTTTCACTTAAATAGCTGTGATTTGCAAACTAATAATCCGATTGGACTCAAAGTTTAATATTTGAAGGTTAGTACTTTATAAAAAAAATCATAGAATATTTTTTTTTTAGTGAAACCATTTATATGCCAGGTCCCGGGTTTATTGAATGGTGGTATTTTTTATAAGTAACTGCTTATTCAGTCCCAAAGGCCACTCAAAGATAAGGATTAATGAAATTGTTGAGTGGATGACTGGTAACAATGGTTGAAATTTAGAATTTGTTAATATTACACTTAAAAGCGATCATGTTTGTTGCTAGCTGGGAAGCAGGGACATGGTATTGTGTCCCATGATGGAAGCATACCTGATTTTTCAGGTGCTCTGTTCAGGAAGCTGCAGATCCTTTTCCAACATTTTCCGCATGAAAAGATGTCTTAACATATGCTTGATTGCTTGGTCATAAAAGAATCAGACTTACAACATCGAGTGTGCAGTTTCGATTTTGACCTTTGATTGTTTTTAAGTAGCCATGGCTGAATGAATTTAACTGCGAGTTCAGAACGTCCTAAATTTTAGGAGGTGCAAGCTTTGAGGGA
Organism: Euprymna scolopes; assembly: GCF_053919585.1. Taxonomy (NCBI): domain Eukaryota; kingdom Metazoa; phylum Mollusca; class Cephalopoda; order Sepiida; family Sepiolidae; genus Euprymna; species Euprymna scolopes. The sequence goes on along the minus strand of NC_136524.1, from coordinate 46,751,548 downwards.
AATTTCTTGAGGGGTGCTGACCCCAAAAAATGAAGGTTGAGAACTACCCAACACGTTGTACCCTCATTCGTAAAGTAGACAAGAATAGATACAGAACTTCTTTTTTTTTTTTAAATTTCAACAGCGACATTTATTTCCTCATTCTCTCGAAATGCGTGTCTTATTACGGTTTGAGGTCTCTCACATGATATAGTCTTCTCAAACATGCTCCCTCTTTTTACAGCCTTCCTTTTTTCTTACCATGATGTCATTTTGATCCCGGCTCGGGTTTTTGCATATAGCTATCTTCTCCAGAAGATAAATTGAGTAGATGTATAAATCTTTCTGAAGTTAATATAATTATTTTACATGATGAAATTTCTATATGCCTTTACCAATTATATTTAAAAATTAAATGAATATTAGCCTATTTATTTTTAAAGTTACTGTTGTGTACATATGTGCAAATATAGATGCTGAAAATTTGACAATCTTTACAGTACATTGTGGATTCTTTATGTGTGAATGAGATTTGCTGCAATAATTTAAACAAAAAATTATTTTGTTAAGATTAAAATAACAAATACAGATACTGAAATTATTTTGTGATGATAGAAAATAAGCTGATATATGTCAAATTAATCAATATTTACATTCGATTTGTGGTCATAGATGACTGTATCATCAGCATCAACCATTGATTCACATTTTATAGCCACGGCACGTATCATTTATCGTCATTACAGAGTAGGGAAAATAATATCATTTACACACACGCACAGAGACTTCTTAATCTTTACTGACATGTATTCATACAGATAACAGATCATTGTATACTAACTATTTAAATATAACAAGGAAATTCGCATTGGTGCACATGCATATTAACTCACTTTACTGACAATTATTTTTCTGAATTATGAGATAGTAAGTGAATTTTTATTTTTCTGAATTCTGAAGTGAATTTTATTTTTCTGAATTCTGAAGTGAATTTTATTTTTCTGAATTCTGAAGTGAATTTTATTTTTCTGAATTCTGAAGTGAATTTTATTTTTCTGAGATAATGGGTGAAATTTATTTTTCTGAATTATGAGATAGTGGATGAAATTTATTTTTCTGAATTATGAGATAGAGGGTGAAATTTATTTTTCTGAATTATGAGATAGAGGGTGAAATTTATTTTTCTGAATTATGAGATAGCAGGTTAATGTCTGTTATCTGGTAGGATGCCCCCTTCACAGCTATTTAAAAAAAATTTTCTTATTTTGTTCTAGTTAAGAGATAGGGCATTCTACCAGATTCTAGCCATTCACTTGCTAACTTGTATATTCCAACCAAGAGATCTTTATAAGATTCTAATCCTTCTTGCTTGCATTTGGTTCACCGGGTATATTTGCCAGGTTTTTGAAATTATTTTTAATGAGTCTGGCTGCTTCTACAATTACTGGAATGATGGAGATCTTCCTAAGATTCCAGTTTCTTTTTTCTTTTTTCCCCAATTGTAGTTAAATGTGTCTTCTGAATATTTAAAAAATTTCAAGGAAACTGATAAATATTTGCCACTTTTATTTTGCAAAAAAAAAAAAAAAAACTAACATCTAAAAATAAATTAAAAAAAAAGCAAGCATAGTTTGCATTTTCAACTGTTTGAAACAAGACACCACTTTAATTCACTATTGAAAAATAGTGCAATACAAGCTATATTTTAAATAGTGCACATACAAGCTACATATTTAAAAAAGATTATTTGTTTGTCTTTTGAACCATATAAATATTTAAAAGGTTTAACTGGAGATATATGATTCCTTTCAATCGCACGTAGAACAGGCTAACTTGTAAATGTTACATCATTATTCAAACAAACTTTAACAGTAAATTAGGCTGTATTTTGGTAATAACATACCAGATGCTGTCTACCAAGTGGTCTATTGTGTCTAGTTTATCAACATAGACATGGGACTTTGTAAATTTCGCCACATGATGGCAGACTGGTTAGAAGTACTAATGATATATTCTGACAATAGAATGGCCCTAATTAAATATTTTCTTTAATTATATTTTTTATTTTTTTAAAAATTCGTTCTGGAATGAAACTAAACAACTGTGTGGCCATTATTGCTGTTACTACAGTCAGTTTTCAAAACCATTTAATTTTTTTACGGATAGGGTAATTAAAATCTGTTACTAACAAACAGGAAAACATACAATTATAATACAATATAATTATAGAACATGGCTGTCTGTTTACAGTTTCAAACTAGCTATTTTATTTTATAATTTAAAAAAAAGTTATGTTAAGAAGAGACTGTAAATCTTTTTTATTGTAGATTCTTTTTAAAATAAAAAAAAATGTGCAAATGAATTGATATCAGTTCCTTTATAATTTATATTAAAAATTATTAAAAAAAACAAACAAAATAAAAACAAAATGTGTTGTGTGTTGAATTTTCATTGAAAAAAATCTAAATTTTTTTTTTTAATCAATTCTTTTTAGCTTTAAAAGATTAAAAATGGAAGGATATTCATTTCCGAACAAAATGGTGGTATTTAGAGGACGTAAAGTGCTTCCATTTTTAAAGTACAACTATTCTTATAGAACCCACTTGAAATCTTGAAATATCCAAAGCGTTTTATGGTCAGTTCTAAGCTAAGCATAGCAGCAGGCATCTTAGCTCTCCTCCAAATTTATTTACAACCAATGAATATGATCAAACAAAATCGACCTTAATATCTGAATTCAGCTCCAATGATGTATTTTGTCCTTATTTCTACTAGTCTGTTGCAATTCTTATCCTTAAACTAATTTTCTGTTTTTTTTTTTTTTTTTGTTAAAAATGGTGGAGATAGGGGGCCAGGACCTCTGTTATCAAAGCCAGATTACTGACCCTGGTGTGCCTCTGCCATGTCTAAAGTACCATTTCCAGAGACAAAAAGGTTTACACCATTGTTTTCCTCTTCTGGCCTGGTGTATAAACAGGTGAAGGGGCTAATTTTATCCTGGGTGCCAACCTGGTAGCATTTGCTTTTATTTTTCTTCATAATTTTACATACGATTTCCTCATTGTCAACAGTTCTTTATTTATTTATTTATTTTTGTACTCACGTTCACCCCAAACAAGGCATATCGCTACTTGGACATAAGGAGCTACTATTTTGGACCATGCCTAGGAAAGATTAACAAGATGTTGGTTTACATTACATTTAAACTTCTGCATATCAGTACAGTCAGGGAAGCAGGTAGCAGGAAGGCAATTCCAAAGTCTAGCTGTTCGAGGGGAGAAACTATTAGAGTAGAAAGCTTTATGGCATTTAGGTACCTCGACTGTGAAGGGGTGAGATTAATATTAATGAAGTGGGTGTCACCATCCGCAACCTGAGGGACATACTGGAAGACCATTTTTTTTTTTTTAATATTTGGTCAGGTTCTACTTCTAATGAAAATTATCCCCATTTTTTTTTTTTTTTTTTTTCTTTACATAGGCATCATCACTTTTCAAGGCCCAGAGGCCACTCGAGAATAAGGGCTAAAGAGCATACAGTAGTCAATTGGACAATATAGTAATCGTTAGTAATAGAAATTCGGAAAATTTGTTAACTTAAGTGGAACGGCTCATCAAGAACTTGTTTACGTTGGACTTGAAGACAATCAGATTGTATATATTATTTAATTGCAATTCATTATTTGAAATTAGTATTATTTATTAATTTATTTATTGCAGACTATTATCCTTATCTTTCTTTCACAACGTTTCGGCCAACTATTCCTCTAACCTATATATACGTGTATATATATATTACTACCTGATGAAAGCCAGAGGAATTGTTGGCTGAAACGTCATGAAAGATGAGTATAATAGCCCGCAATAAATAAATTGATAAACCATATTGTAATCAGCTGGAAAGCAGGCAAACGGAAGACAGTTCCACAGGCGTGCAGTTCTAAGAAAGAAACTTTGTTCATGGAATCTATGTTTAGGTTTAGGCACAGATAAAGAGTGTGGGAAATTATTGATAGTGTTTTCAGCTAGACGAGTGTTTCTCGTGAAAGTTTGGCGAGGGGGGGGCACAGATTGGAGCTCTGACAAATCTATATACAGAAAGGCCGAAGATACACGAGGATGGTGGCTAGTAATTATTCAAGTTCTTATGTGTGTGAGTGCACGCAGTGTTTGTCATTAGCAGACCCGGGTATCATTCGGGTCATCTTATAGCTGAGAACATTTTTTTGCAACAAATGTAAACATTAATTGTTTAGATCTAAATGACACTTGATCTGTGACTCCTCCATGCGTTCTTCCAGATAGAAAACCCGGGTTATATAGTGCTTGTCATCTAGATGTGGGTGACAACAAATTTCAGTTAAAAAAAAAGTTTTTACTTAGAGAAAAATATTGAATGGTATTGCTTACAAAGGCTTTTTAATTGGTGAATATTTATTTTTATTTTATTTTATTTTATTTATCTGAATAATTTTGATCAAGCAGGCTTTGCTTTTGTGACTATTCATTTATACAATATAATTTTATATAGATCAAAAAGAACAAAACTTCTAGTCATTATACAATCAACATTAATGATATAATGCCAGTAATATGTGTGTGTGTATATACACATATATATATATATATATATATATATGTGTGTGTGTATGTGTGTATAAGCATGTATATTTGTATATACATATATAATGTATATTAGTATGTGTGTGTGTGTATGTATATGTGTGTGTGTGTTAATATACATGTGTGTGTATATATATATATATAATTTAATGTATGTATATATATATGTGTGTGTGTGAGAGCATATATTTAATGTATGTATATATATATATATGTGTATGAGAGCATATATATGTGTGTATATATATGTGTGTATATATATGTCTCATGTCCCGAAAGGATGAAACACTAGTGTCTGTAGGTATTTAATTATTATAATAAAAAAATAATTATATATATATGTGTGTATATGTGTGAGCATATATATATGTATGTATGTGTATATATATATGTATATGAGGGTATATATATGTGTATATGCATATGCAAACATACAATGCCCCCCTCCTCCAATAAAAAGTCAGCACTTGTCATTTTTTTCATTTTTTATTTTTTTTTTTTTAGTTAAAATTTTCAGTTTTGAAAAAATAATTACAAGTGCGTATTTTCTCTTTGGAACAACTGTATGTGTGCATATGTAAATACATGCATGCATGTGTGTGCATGGACATATATATGCTTATGTATGTACATATATCTACATATGTGTATATATATATATGTGTGTGTGTGTGCAAATGTATACCTACGTGTATATATATATATATATACATAGTATATATATATATATAGTATGTTTGTGTAATATATAGTATATATATATATAGTATGTATATATAGTATATATATATATATATATATATATATAGTGTGTATATATTTGTATATAGTGTGTATATATATATATTGTGTATATATATGTAGATTGTGTGTGTGTATATATATATGTATACTGCATATATATACATGTTTTTGCGTATATATATATGCATATTGTATACATATTTACATATTTATGCGTATATATATATTGTGTACATATACATATATGTATATATATATTGTGTACATGTATGTCTATTCATATTGTGAGTACCTATATATATATATATATATATATATATATATATATATATGCATATTGTGTACATATTTACATATTTATGCGTATATATATATATTGTGTACATATATATATATGTATATATATATTGTGTACATGTATGTCTATTCATATTGTGAGTACCTATAAATATATATATATATATATATATATATATATATATATATATATATATATATATATATATATATATATGCATATAGTGTACATTACTGTCTTTCGTGTTTCTGAATTTTGCGATGACAATTGGTAATTTGGACGGATTATTTAAACTGCTAATATTACTTTGGATATTATAACCTCTGAACTTCTTCAGGTGCATCCTGTTGAATTCAGCATAAATAATATACCCAAGTTCAACAAGATTCACCTGGAGGTCGGAGGTTATAATAGCTGAAGTGTTGTTAGAATAACATCCGAAGTGAGAACAGTAGCCTAAATAATCACAATGATACAGTGTGCGTGTGTTTGTGTGTGTGTGTGTGTATATATATATATATATATATATATATATATACATACATATGTATACGTAAACATATACGTATATGCATATATATATTTACATACATATAAACACAAGTAGTTGATAGTCCATTTTTCAAAGTGTTTTCACATGTTTTATTAACTACTTGTTCTTATTATAAGATCTATACTTTATAAATATTAACTCTTCCAATATTTATAATATACTTTAGTTTTGCCATCTTGGATTATTTTGGTAAACTTAACTGTAATACTTATTTTATTTATTTCATCATACATATATATATTTTTATATATATATGTTTATGTAATCTTTGTGTGTGTGTGTGTGTGTGTGTGTGTGTGTGTGTGTGTGTGTGTATATACAGTGATGATCATATTTATTGGCACGGTAAAATAAAAGTTAAATTTTGTCTAATAAATTCTAAAAAATGGATTAAATTAAAGAAAATAACAAAGTATATTATGTATTTTTAACTGGCCTTTCCGATGCAGCAATCGGATTTTAGAAAAAATAAATAACAAAGGAACAACAAACATAATTGCAAAAAACCCTTGTTCAAAATTATTGGCACGATTTATTTAATAATCAATTGTATAGCCTTTGGCCTTGATTACCTTCCTCAGTCGCTTTTCATAGTTTACAACCAAGTTGTTGCACTCTTCAGTAGTAATTTTAGCCCACTCTTCCTGACAATAATCCTCCAATTGAATAAGATTCTTAGGCTTCCTTTGCATTACCCTCAATTTTAATGTTCTCCATAAATTTTCAATTGGATTAAGGTCTGGGCTTTGTGATGGCCACTCTAAAACATTAATATGATTGTCCTCAAACCATTTCTTAGTCAGTTTAGCCGAATGCTTTGGGTCATTATCTTGCATGAACCACCAACGACGACCAAGTGAGAGCTCTTTAGCAGAGTCTTTCAGGTTTTCATCCAATATTTTAACATAATCTTCCTTTTTTATGCTACCTGTGACCTTAACAAGTTGCCCTGGTCCAGAGGCAGCAAAGGATCCCCAAAACATCAAACTGCCTCCACCGTGCTTCACTGTGGGTATGGTGTTCTTACGCAGGAAAGCTTCGCCAGATTTTCTGTAAATATAAGACACTTTATTATGGCCAAATAACTCTATTTTCGTTTCGTCAGTCCATAGAACACGTTTCCAGAATGCAACATCTTTATCAATATGACGTTTTGCAAAGGCTAGCCTTGCTTTCAGGTGCATAGGCTTCAATAAGGGAGTCTTTCTCGGACGACATGCTTTTAAACCAGCTCTCTTCAAAACTCTACCAACTGTATGTCGAGATACATTCACTCCAGAGGTGCTCTGTTCATCAACAATCTCCCCAACAGAGATCCTTGGGTTTTGTTTTACTTGTCGAACAATTTTCCGTTCATCTCTTGGGGAAAGAATCCTTTTTCTCCCTCTACCCTCTAAACTCATAACGTGGCCTTGCGATTTGAACTTGTTTATTATGGCTCTAACAGTGGATTTGGGAAGGTTTAGCTTCTTTGAAATCTTATCATAGCCCTCCCCATTGGTATGGCATGCTACAACAAGCTTCCTGACGTCTTTGCTGTGTTCCTTAGTTTTAACCATGGCGATTGAAAATTATAATTTAGTCACTTATAATAGTTTAAATAAATCGCTATCTAAAAATTATCTGAAAAAAATTATTCACTGAATTAGCGTTAAACAAGCATAATATGGCTATAAAAAAGTTCAGAAAGCACGTAAACCGGAAATTGATTGATATTATACTGATACTAAAAAAAAAACAAAGCCGTGCCAATAATTTTGAACAAGGGTTTTTTGCAATTATGTTTGTTGTTCCTTTGTTATTTATTTTTTCTAAAATCCGATTGCTGCATCGGAAAGGTCAGTTAAAAATACATAATATACTTTGTTATTTTCTTTAATTTAATCCATTTTTTAGAATTTATTAGACAAAATTTAACTTTTATTTTACCGTGCCAATAAATATGATCATCACTGTATATATATATATATATATATATGAAAATGTATAAAAAAAATATGAAAAGTGTAAAAGTTTTCTTTATTCGTTTTCTATCGGTGACGTGCAGGAATACAAACATAAAAAAAATTCAAATAACATTTTTTAAAAGTACATATTTTCGACCGATCCTTCAGTCTTTATCAGTGTACTGAAAGTGATGCACATGCACGGGGAAGAGTAGCAAGCTGCCCAGCATTGCCCGGTCATAAGATACACTTAAATATAATATTTTAATTTATGTCGATTTTTTTATTTATTATTATAGAACCAATTCTCTATTGATTATTATATTGTACTGGATATAGCAATGATTTGAAAAGTTTTTTTTTGAAAAAAGATGACTTTGCTACCTTCAGCTAGAATTGAGACCAAAACATTTCCTTCTAGCATTAGTTGTTACCATTTGAGGTAAGTCTATCTATATATATAAAAATGTAACTCTTTGTTTGTTCGCAATTAATAGTCTAAAAAAACACTGGACGGATGGCTTCCACGTTTTGGTATAATATGTTTACTATATCTATGTGTGTTTTTATATATTTCTTTTTAATTATAACATTATACTTAATTTTTCTATGATAAATAGGTAGTTTTCTTTGTACCGATAGGCCATTTTTTTTATTTAGGGACAATTATTACCACTTCCTGTCACGTGACCAGTGGTTCCAATTTAGCGGTTTTCCTGCTTGATCTGGAGATTTCGTTTGCAATCTAGTGGGGAATTCTAGAAAATCTGGAGATATTTCGCACCCACACACCCGCAAATTTAGATTAAAAAATAAAGAAAAGCACTTGAAAATACTTTAAAACATAAAATAAACTCATTCATGTAAGTAAAAAAAAAGTAGCATTTATTGCCTTTGGTAACAATTATTGATTGATTATTTGTTTTGTTTTTCACCTTTTTTTCAGCTAACCATTCTTAAATTTCGCTATAAAATCGATTTTTCCAAGTACATTTTAGGTGGGGGGGGGCATTCCAATCTCTGAAGTTTAGTTTAAAATACGATCTAAGCAACCCTGCTTAATTTAGAAGTATTTAGGCGAAAATTGTAAAAACCAAGAAACAGCAAAAAAAAAAAAAAAACTTATACCAATACAGTAGAATTTAATTATCTACCAACCTAAATACTTTTAACATGCTAAAACAAAGTTTTTTTATTTTTTATTTTTCTAATTTCAAAATATGTTGCACCATTATTGTGATGTTTAATTTGCAGTATATTTCAATTTAACTTTTATTATAAAAAGTTTGAGTTTATGATTTGTTTCCTGCAAAAAAAAAAATACCCTCTCTGAAAAAACAGGTAAAACTAGCTGATAAAATATGTAAGCCTTCTGGAGAGCTAACCGCTTCAATATAATTCCAGAAACATATAGTGAGAAAACACGGAACATTTTATATATTGAATATACTATATTTATAATTTTTTTTTATGGTAGGAAGTTAAAATATGGAGTTGTTTTTTTGGGGGGGGATTAGCGATTTTTGAAAATTTCAGATGATAAAAGTTAAAAATCTAGTGATTTTCTGGATATTTCTTTCTCCTGATCTCGCAGGTTTTTTTAAATCTCAGTTTAGTTGCCAACACTGCATCACTAAAAAAACACTACAGGCTTAATGTAAACAGAATGTGTTTACAATATCGGTAAATTTTCAATCGGTTTAATCACATGATTATTGATAATGTAACCATGTGATTGAAATTTTATTTAAATTAACCACACGTGGTCGCTTTCCTATCAAATATTCATTGAAAAATGGTAGGTACAGACAAAATGAATGCCGACACTCAAAGTGTATAAACATTTTGACCCCTCCCTTTACTTAAAAATTCACCAAAACTCAGGAAATTAACCAATTTTAATGAAAATTGCAGTATTTATCAAATAATGATCGCAGAATATAATGAACTAATTATTTTTACTTAACTCTTAGTGAAAATGTTTTATTTTGTTTAAACAAAAATACCTTTTCTAAAGTTATGGTTTTCAGTAGTAAATAAAAAACACAAGAATTTATTTTTGCTTTTTTTATATAAATAAAGCATCGTAATTTGTAACAATAAAAAATAATTTTTCCAGTAACATTACGAAAAAAGCCCCTAAAGTCCGTATTAATGAATTCGATATAACTCGAAGAAAAATGAATTCTCGCATACTATTAAAGTCCGTAAAATGAATTCTCACGTACTATTAAAGTCCGTAAAATGAATTCTCACGTACTATTAAAGTCCGTAAAATGAATTCTCGCATATTATTCAGGAAATTAAAGATTCAATTAGATTCCTATTTCAGTCACCTAAATTATTTAGGGTGAAATGAGTTTAAGAATTTATAGCCAAACCTAAATATTTTTTTTTTTTTTGGCTTAAAAAAAGTAGCATTAATACAGTAAGTTAGGTAAAATTTGCATAGAATGCTCTGCTTTACGGTTGTTGTAAAAATGGAACGGAAATTTGAATTTCGTTCCCTTTTAAATTCGGTACATTTTTACATTACGTCCAACTCATCATTCACATTCGACACATGAACTTTTATAGGTTTTTGGGTATGCTGGCAAGCCGTTCTTAACATGGGTAGATTGGTAGGTGTGTCAGAAATTTTGTGAAAAATAGTGAATAATTCCACCCCGTCTTTCCAAGCTTATAACTCCTCGAAAAATGTAACTCAAGCCCTAATTTTTTTTTTTTCAATTAAAGGAGCAAGGACCAAGGTTTCATTAAAAAAAAAAAAAAAACAATGTGTTTAAAAAAAAAAAAAAAAAAAGTTTTAAACTTCGAACTTTACAGTTAAATTTCTAAAAAACACTACTTTTTTGTTTTAAATTTGAATACATTACTTATTGACCTTTTCTCTTCAATTTGTGATATATAAAACTTTGGTGAGTAAATTATTTACTTTTTGATAGACACTCGAAAATGGGGGAGGCGTGAATTAAAAAAAACGTTTGTCTAAAATATTATATTCGGTTTATTGGAAAGAGCACAACATTTCACATTGACCCTGAAAATATCGTAAAAATAGAATCAATAGAAGAATTTTGATAGATTTTTAAAGTTTAAAAATTGAAAAATATTGAGTTTGTAAAATTCATTACTGTTTTTTAAAAAATAAAAAAAAATATTTCTATTACTTTTAAAACAACTTTAATAGTTTATTTTGGAAGTATAATCCAAAAAGAAAATAAACAACCCACTTTTAAAAGAGAAATTACGAGTTTTTTATATTTTATTCGCAGTTTCGTATTAGGGGTGAAAAAAATTTCTACAAAAATTCTGATACATCTACTAGATTGGAGGGTTTATTCGTTGTAAACGTACCCGACAACCTACAAATATCGGCATTTCCAATGTGAATGGTAAGCTGGACTTATGTAAAAAATAACGAAAAGATATACCAAACTGACTTTTTCGTTTAAAAATGGAATTATTTCCCTTTCGTTATTAACTTTTTTTTTTTTTAATAAATATTTTGTATTTTATATAATATATATATATATATATATATATATATATATATATATATATATATATATATAACTGTACTTTAATATATATAATTGTACTTTAAGTACAATTGTTGAATGTTACTGTTTTGATTATATTCGTTTTTTTGGGGGGGGGGCACAAGTAAAAAATTGAGAAAGATTAAAACGAAGCGAAATTTAAGTTTCCGTTCCATTTTTACAACAACCGTAAAACAGTGCATACTCAGCAAGTTTTATCGTAATTTAAAAGCATAATGTTGAAACACTAAATCAACATTTTATTTATTTTTTGCATAATTAATGATGGAAGTATTTTTCTGTTTATTTTCTGAACATCTGTTAAAAAAAAAATAATTTGTACATTCTCTTGAAAAAAAGAATCAAACTTTTCTCTACTTTCACATAACTATTTACAGTGTTCATGTAAAGCATTCATCTGTTCTTTTTATAATAAAAATTCCGTTTTCAAAGAGAAACATTTACTACCAAATTTCTTTAAAAAAAAAAAAAAAAAGTGCAAGTTTTCCTGAAAAAAAAACTTTCACCTAACAATTTATGGTAAAAAATTAATCTTTTTTTTTGGGGGGGGGGGGTAAATAACAACTTTTATTGATTAGAAAAATGGCAAAAAATAATAAAAGTAAATAAACAAACAAAATGCAATTTTTCTTGAGGAATGTGTTCCATTTTAACAAACTGAGCCACAGCAACGCGTGGCCGGGTACAGCTAGTATGCATATAAAAATATAAAAAATTAACGTAGTTTAACATATAAGTTTATATTTGTGTATGTGTAGTAGTTTCATGTTTAGTCGATTTATGCCTGACAAGTTTTAATTTTTCAATTTTTGTCCCTTAGCAGCTATTTTTGCCGGCTAGAATCCAAATCTGATTTGTTTGACAGGTCCAAATTTTCTATATATCAAGTTTCAAGTCTGTAGACCAAAAATTGACAAAGTAGTTAGTTACTTTTAGATATAGGCAGATGTATGTATTCTCTCTTCTTTTCATTTTACATCAGTCAGTTAGAAATTAATGGGCCTCTCCTTTCTAGGGTTAATTATGAGATGTGTGTGCAATGTATGTATGTATGTATGTATGTATGTGTGTATATACAAATATATAAAAACTTTTTTCTTTTTTTTTTTTTTACAAGGTGGTCACCACTTATCACCTTGTAAAAAAAAAAAGAAAGTTTTTATATATATTTGTTTGCGTATCTGTCTTTCACCTTTATTTCCTCCGTCTAATTTCAATCTTAATTTTAAATCGATACATGTTGGTCATTTTTTATATTTGTTCATAATGTTTTTTTTTTCTCAAGCTGTCCCTGATGTCATAAATAATTAAAATAATTTACATAGCAACAGACTTTTCTTTTTTTTCATTTCAATGTGAAAAAAAGTTCTATTTGATTAAATTTGTCCTATTTTCTGAACACAGAAACTTGGTCGCATCTTTGAAAACATTATTATGTAAGTTTAATTCGGAAAACCAAATAATGTCATATCATTTTTTTATGAAATAGATAAAATGTTTTTCATTTTCTAAATTTTCAAATTAGACTTACGAAATTATGTTTTAAAAAAATTGTGACCCAATTTCTCTATTTTTGTGTTTTTTTATAAATAAAATATTTGATACTCCTTTACAACCATTCATTCATGAAAAAAAGCATCTCATCATTTGTTCAATAATCCTATTTTTGGCATAGGTATTCTATTAGAATACCCATCATAAACTTCTCCCAATAAGTTGTTCATATAATTTTTTATTCAATGAATAATTTTTTTTTTTTTTTTTAAATTTTTCTTTAGGCTTTTGTTAAAACAACATATTCATAGAAGACTTAGTATTGTCTCAATTTTCAAATTAAACTTATGTAATAATGTGAAAGGAGTTGTGTTTGAACGCTATATCAATGCGGTTCATGGGACACAGTTGGCATATAAAAGAATGACAATATTAGAAGGAATTTTCAATAATTTTCAGTTATATTGTGTTTTTTTATCAACATAATGTGTCGTATACAATGGTAAAACAAAATATTCATAGAAGACTTAGTGTTTTCTAAATTTTCAAATTAAACTTGCGTAATAATGTTTTCAAAGATGTGACCTAGTTTCTCTATTCAAAATTCGTGCCTACTACACAAATATACATCGATTCAGACCTCATAGCAACCATCAGCAACATCGGATGTGTATATTTCTCTCTTCACAAGGGCCCAACCCATCGGGTTATTACCAACAACAAAATGAAATGAAAAAGATTTTTTTTATTTTTTTTTTATTTTTTTTTATTTTGGTAAAAAAAGAAACTGGAGAGTTCTACTCATAAAAAGGGAGGTAATGATTCTCTGAAATCTTGAGTCGATTTAGCAAACCTCAACTTTGTGCAAATTGTCTTCAAAAGCTGTTTTAATTAATAATTAATTTTCTGTCATGTTGTTTTTCATAATTTTTGGATATCTTTATTACTGTGACATGACTATTAAGAAGATACCATTGGTTTTGCTTGAAAATCAATATTTCGATTTTCGAATTTCACTCTATTAACAAAGAAGCACCAAGAAAAATAAACAATAAATCTTCTAGTATAAGTTTTTTTACAACAAAAGTCTTAGAAACGTGTGTGTGTGTGTGGGTGTGTGTCCCTAATCCTCAAATGTATAAAACCTGAAAAATTCACCAAATTTCAGGCATTCAACCAATTTTAATGAAAGTTTCAGTATTTAGTAATTAATGATTACAGAATATAATGAACACATTATTCTTTTTAAAATCTTAAAGAAAATTTATCGTTTTATGTAAACAAGAACACTTTTACTAAAGTTATAGTTTAAAGTACTAAAAAAAACAGATGTTAACAATTGAAAATATATTTTTTAATATTTCAGTAACCTTATGAAAACAGCCACTAAAGTCCGAATTAATGAAATCAATATATTTTGAAAAAAAAAGTAATAATTTTTCGGATTAACGATATTATCTAAGCATTGTTTATTCAATATTTGCACCAAAAAAAAAAAAAATTGATATAATTGCCAAAAATATTTCATGTTATTTTAATAACAATTTCTGAGGAAATTTTAATTGTAAACTAGACTACCCGTGACCCGTTGGGTCAGTATGTTATATTAGCTATGGAATTCATGTATGAGTGTGACACTTATGGCGTAAAGAAAATAGTTTTTTGTGACATAACCGAAACATTTCTATGAAAGTATATTAAAATGAAAAAAGAATATAGATAGATTTCTATGAGTCCCTCTGTTTATAATTGTTTATTTTTGGAAAAAAAACTTACAGCCATTGAATTATAAGTGGTTTGCCATACTTATAGGTAAATGTGCACTGAACAGATACCATAATAGTTCAAGTTAAATTCAAAGTTTGATATATCTTTTAATTTAAATGCAAAAAAAAAAAAAAACGTTAAAAACGTACACAGTAAAACAATGTTTTATTGTCGCGTTGATTATTTATTTGTAACGCAATTAAAAAAAACATTTTCTGGGTTATTTATGTTGGTAGTGGAGAAGAAAATGTACGGATGTTTTTAAGAAAGGTTTATTAAAAAATGGAGAATAGATTAAAAAAGAGGAAGACAGTGGGTAAAGCGCCATTGTAAAATGCTCTTATGGTTATCAACGGGCTAAAGTAGATTTATTTGTAAGAAAATTGCGTTAAAATAACTTAAACGTAATATGGAAAAGAACAATGTAAAAAAATGCAGAAAGTATTAACAATTGTTTATGTGGATAATTTAAATGCAAAAAACAAAAAATTGGGACGCTGAAAACGTACACAGTAAAACAATACGTTTTTTGTCGCGTTGATAATTTAGTATAATATATATCATATATATGAAACAGATCGATGATCATACGTATTATTTGTAATCACATTTTGCATTTGCTTCCCATATCTTGAAGTTTTTTATTCAATAAATTTAAGATATTCGCTTTTCTAAGGACATCCGTTTGTCTGAACGAAACCGGTCCAGCGATTTGTGTTTATTTGTTTACGCTGTTATGGATTTATGTTTATGTACGCATGCGCAACCGGAAGTCGTTAACCGGATGTTAGGTTAAAACACTTGTTACAAGGTCATTTGAGTTTTATAATTATATAGATTTATAATATTTACCTTATACGCATGAACATGTAAACTTCAGCATCAAAATTTTTTTTTTATAATCTTAAAAAATAAATTGAATAAAATTGAAATCACTGGTCACTAAGAAAAATGAGTCATGAATAGAAAATAAACAGAAAACAAATATACTAAACAAAAACAAGTATATAACAAATAAGTCTATCCATAGGCAATGTAATAAAGGGTAAATTTGTATTTTAGCAAAGCAAATTATTTGATGGGCAAAAAAAAATTAAGAAACTGGTGTAAATGTAGTCAAATACAAACTGAATTCAAAATTAATGCAAATGAGGATTTTTCTGGATTTGATTTAGGCTCTGAGTGTAAAACTGTGTTGAATATAAAAAGAAATCGTTTTTATAATTTGTTAGTCTGTCACCAAGCGAAACATCTAGAGATGTTTGTTGACAGTACATATTTTTAGTCACGTGCACGTAACTCTATAAGTCACTCCGTCTGTCAGTCGGTCTGTCCGTAACACTTTTGTGCTTGACCTTTTTGGTTGCAGTTCTTAGCTTTTTAAGCTATTCTTGGCCTTTCTATCACAAATACAAATAACATTAGACTGGTCTTCGGATCAAGATCAAAGTGTAGTATCTGTTCCGGCAGATACTGCAAGCAAAGACCATATGTGTGGGCAACCTCACATATAAGACCTTGGTCAATGTAGGGGCAACCCTTCATACCAATTGTCACTATCCAACTCCCCTACTCCCCGGGGAGTTGGTCCCCATTTCCCCTTCACTCCTCACATTAAAAATCGGCCTTGTGCCTAATTTGCTCGGTGGGGGAGCAAATAAATACCATCTGTTCCGGCAGATGCTGCATGCAAAGACCAGATGTGGGGGGTACCCCATATACCTGACCTTTAACCAGCCATTTCCCACCTCTCGGGAGCTGGTCCCCTTTTTCCCTTCCCCCTCCCTTCACTCCTCACATTAAAAATTGGCCTTGTGCCTAATTTGCTCGGTGGGGGAGCAAATAAATACCATCTGTTCCGGCAGATACTGCAAGCAAAGACCATATGTGGGGGCGACCCCACATATAAGACCTTGGTCAGTGAAGAGGCAACCCTTCATACCAATTGTCACTATCCAGCTCCCCTACTCCCTCGGGAGTTGGTCCCCATTTCCTCTTCACTCCTCACTTTAAAAATCGGCCTTGTGCCTAATTTGCCCACATATAAGACCTTGGTCAATGTAGGAGAAACCCTTCATACCAATTGTCACTATCCAGCTCCCCTACTCACCAATTCCCCTTCACTCCTCACATTAAAAATTGGCCTTGTACCTAATTTGCTCGGTGGGGGAGCAAATAAATAACCCTTTCTTGGCCTTTTGGCCAAGATCAAAGTGTAGCATCTGTTCCGGCAGATACTGCAAGCAAAGACCATATGTGGTCAATGTAGGGGCAACCCTCCATACCAATTGTCATTATCCAGCTCCCCTACTCCCTGGGGAGTTGGTCCCCATTCCCCCTTCACTCCTCATATAAAAAATCAGCCTTGTGCCTAATTTGCTCGGTGGGGGAGCAAATAAATACTACCTTTCTTGGCCTTTTGGTCAAGATCAAAGTGTAGTATCTGTCCGGCAGATACTGCAAGCAGAGACCATATGTGGGGGCAGCCCCACATATAAGACCTTGGTCAATGTAGGGGCAACACTTCATACCAATTGTCACTATCCAGTTCCCCTACTCCCTGGGGAGTTGGTCCCCATTTCCTCTTCACTCCTCACATTAAAAATCGGCCTTGTGCCTAATTTGATCGGTGGGGGAGCAAATAAATACTGCCTTTCTTGGCCTTTTGGCCATGATCAAAGTGTAGTATCTGTTCTTACTACATACTGTACTTATGTTTGTAACTTTGCGATATAAAGTGGAGGATCACTTTTCTGTATTAATTTAATGTAAAATGATCACCCACTTTACAACCAGTCAGTCTCAAAGCCATTCAATCAAGTCATTCTCCAGACCACTCAAGTTGTTTTTGAAGGATTCCAATTATTTTTTAAGCATTCAAGTAATTCTTAAGGTCATTCAATTCATCCTTAAGTTCATTAAAGTCATTCTAAGTCATTTACTTTTTATTTATTTAAGTCATTTCAGCCCATTTTTCGGTCATTTTAGTTTATCTTTAAGAATTTCATGTCAATCCTACATTCACGCATTCATTCATTACACGAGAGCACGCGACTAATGGCTATCGGCCTCGTTTTGCATAGTTCACTGTGCAAAGGGAGACAACTCTATTGTAGTAAATGGTTTGTTCATATTTTCATCTCAAGTTCGGATACTCGAACCAACGATATTTGTTATTAAATCAAAACATTCAAGTAAGAAAGCTGGGAAGCAATTTTTTTATTTTTAATGGTAAAGATAAATTTTTTAAAACCGTTGCCATATCATGTACTGTTTTTTTTTTTTTTTTTTTTTAAATAAAAAGAAAGAACTAGTTGCCACAGCTTATTTTATAAATGTTTGCATCTAATGGAAATATTTTTAGCCCGTTTATGTTTTTCAAAACCGTACCATATCACTTACTTTTAAATCAAAGGAAAAGGTGCCATCGCTTCTTTTGTAAATGTTTTCATGTAATGAAAGTATCGTTGGTCTCCTGTTAATCGTTGACAGCAGTTTGTATCTGTTTACTAAAAGGTTAGTTAATTTTTTTATCATCACATAATTTAGGACGCTAAAACCGAATATGATAAAGAGAAAGATGCGACAAATATTTTTTATTGTAACAATAATTGATAATTATTGTTAATGTAAATAATTAAAAATGGCAAAATTTACGATGCTGAAACCAACGGTATTTTGCAATAGATGTAAACATTACCAGGAAAAGTTGCAGTAACTTATTTGTACCAAATTTATGACTATTTATTTGTGTAACTTAAAACTAAATGGGAAGTTTTTGTAAACATTAGTCTGTAACATCACAGAAAATCGACGATAGGAAATTATAATTGATTTAAAACAATGCATGGCGATAATGTGTGTGTAGTTAAAGGTGAGAGTATAACTATGTAAATTTATGAATATAAATGTGTTAGAGCATTTTTTTTCGTTTAATATGCATAAAAGTAGTGATTTGTGTAGATTGAGCGGCCATATTGTTTAAGGTTTCATATGTTCATTTTTTGTAAGAATGTATATAATCCTGAATAATAGAATTTTAGGCTCTCAGCCAATGAGAATAGCTGGAATGTTAGTGGGAAGAAATCATTATTTTCGAATAGCAAAGTGTAAAGATGTCTATGTAAGAAAAAGTTAATTTCAGTTTACAAATTGAATAATTCTGTAAACTTAAAGCATATATCAATATTAATATTTATGAAAATCCCAACCAGATGAAAAAGCTCAGTATTCATGATAGAGCAATTATAGAAGAAAATTGGGTTTGAATTCTGTAAATTAAATTTACTATAAATTTATTTTTCAACAAGAAATACAAAAAATCGGTAAACATGTTTGATTTTTTTTTTTTTTTTTTGTATTTCTTGTTAAAAAATAAATTTTTATTTGCAGAATTTAAATCCAATTTTCTTGTAAAAAAAAAAAAATTACATTATTTGAGTTTTTAATCCCCCTAACAAAAGGAGAGTGGACCTGTAAATTCACCCCTATCTGTTTGTCTGTTTGTCCGTCCGCACTTTTCTCAACAACTACGCCTTGGAATTTTTTGAAATTTTGCACAAACATTAAACATGATATGAGTAAAAAAGTAACAGAGTGGCTTTTCCAAGAAAACTCTTGTTGCTCCCTTCTTTCAGTTTAAAATGGCTAAAATTGACACTTTTGTGTTTATTAAAAAAAATTGGTGCCTTGGATTTTTATAAAACTTTCTGAAAAGTTGTACCTATCTGATTTCTGTATAATTTTGTTTGTCTATACTTCACGATGACTCTTGGATGTGCCCCAGGGGCTCTTTTAGGGCTAATAAAAATGCTCCATTTTTGGGACTGTTATCATATTTATCCAAAATTTTCTATTTACTTTTCTATTTAGCAGTTTTGCATGGTATTGAACTCAAATTTATATGTTAATGCCTAAAACTGCACCGTTTATTCATTTTTTACCAAAATTTGACGTCCCCTGGGGACTTTTGGGGCTAAATGAGGAGGGGTGGGGTGCAATGCTGAACTTAGTCATATTTTTGAGGCCTTGTTTACTGTGCACTCATGAGGAACCATGCATGCGTCACTTGTTTAAATTTCTTAAGCGTCCTATTTTATATTGTGATCTGGGGTTTTTTTTGGGGGGCGGGGTTGTGTGTGTGTGTGTGTGTGCGCGCGCGTACGCGCGTGCGTGTGTTTGTTTCTTTAAAAATTGATATTGTCACCTTGTTTGCCACCGGTGTCTCTCTTTAGTGACAGGCTACTTCCATCTCTTATATTTAATAGGTTGCCAGAGCCCATTGTTTATCTAGATTAGAGGGGAAAGGTTTACTTTTATGTGCCTCACAAATGAAGATTTTCTGTGGACAGAAACAGTTAAGCAAAACCCCTAAATGTTTTATACTCAATGACACGAAATTTTTTTTTTTTCTTTTAATTCAACTTTTTTTTTATCCAGTATTTGTTGACTCTGCCTCTCCTATAAAGGTTTTTCTTTGATGCCAATGGTCTTTCATTCCCAGCAAAATAATTGACAAATTGTGACTTGAGAGAGAGAGAGAGAGAGAGAGAGAGAGACTGAGCCTTTTATATATCTATATATTATTTTTATTTTAGTGAACTCAAAATTCCAAACATTTTGGAGTTGTAATTCCTGTCAGTCTGTTTTTTTTTGTTGTTGTTTTTTTTTTATTTTATTTTATTTACAAACTTCTAGATTTGAAAATAGAGCCCTTTTAACCATATTTCTCTATGTATAGGTATATAAAGTTAGGTAGTTTCAAGGTTATGGAGAGGCTTAAGAAGCATAAAAAAAACCATGCTGCTTTTGATATTTAATATTTTCTTTTTATATTTCAAGCTGTCCTCAGCTCTTGATCACAAAATATAGGGAAATAAAAAATTTTGAAGTTTTTTTTTTTTGCTACATTTTGTGATCAAAAGTAGAGGATTGCTTGAAATATTGAAAATAAATATCAAAAACAATGTGTGTGTATGTGTGTGTGTGTGTGTAAATTAGACATATTTCTTAAATAAAATAGACGTTTTTTTGTCTATTAATTCTATTTATATATATATATATATGCATATATATATATATGCATATATATATATATATATATGCATATATATATATATATATATATGCATATATATATATATATATATATATGCATATATATATGTATATATATATGCATATATATATATGCATATATATATATATATATATATATATATATGCATATATATATATATATATATGCATATATATATATGCATATATATATGTATATATATATGCATATATATATGTATATATATATGCATATATATATATGTATATATATATATATGCATATATATATATATATGCATATATATGTATATATATATGCATATATATATATATGCATATATATATGCATATATATATGTGCATATATATATATGCATATATATATATGCATATATATATGTGCATATATATATATGCATATATATATGTGCATATATATGTGCATATATATATATGCATATATATATGCATATATATATGCACATATATATGCATATATATATGTGCATATATATGCATATATATATGCATATATATATGCATATATATATATGCATATATATATGCATATATATATATGCATATATATATATGCATATATATATATGCATATATATATATGCATATATATATGCATATATATATATATGCATATATATATATATATATGCATATATATATGCATATATATATATATGCATATATATATATGCATTTATGTCATTACACATTCATGAGCATGTTTCAGTCAGCCAGTTACAAGTAACTAGAGACCATTTCAGGCAATGCTACTCGTACAAAAGTAAAGTCCGTAATAAAAATTGTAAAACTGTTCACAGCAGTTCTTGGTCAGGCGGCCAATCAGATTATTTTAATGTTTTTTTACTTGAAAGTCACCACTTATCAAGGGCCAAAGGCCATTTGAGAAGGGTTAATGAATGTAAATTGATAGTGTAGTAATCATTAATGGTGTAAATTGGTTAGAACTTGATTATTTATGGGGACGGCTCCACAAGAATTTGTTTCCATTGGATTTGAAGGCTACTATGTTGTATCCAACTGGCAAGCAGTCCAACAGAACAGTGTTTTATAAGGGGGAAGTTCTGGGAAAGAAGCTTTGTCCATGGAATCTGCATTTAGATTTAGGCACAAAGAGTGGGGGAAATCGTATATAGTAGTTGTGGTTAGTCGAGTGTTTTTGGTGAAAGTTTGGCAAGAGGGAACCATAGATTGGAGTTCAGTCGAGCACTTGCCATGAAAATAATGATAGAGCAGGGACAGGCTTGAAACGTCTTTTTTGTGAGAAAAAGTTTGTGGGAAAGAGAAAGAGAACAACCTACTATGTTTCGCAGCCTGTTTTCAACTCTATCTAGAGTTAGGGTTAGTGTGCGCCAAGCAACTCCTATCCAGATGTGGCAACAGTACTCCATTTTAGGATGTACTTGGCTCTTATATAAAGGATTGTCACAGCAGTGAGTTACCTACCTAAAGCAGTAGAGTGATCCAACCATTTTTCCAGCAATCTTGGCGACAGATTTGATGTATGTGTTCCATTTCAGATCAGAAGTGAAGGTCAATCCCAGAAGCTTGTCGAGATATGGAGCTTCTCCAAGACAAAAGTTATTCATTTCAATTCTGGCGTGATGGGGGCCAGAGCATTGATGATGAAAAGAGGAAAGCTTGGTTTTCGATGCATTAAAATTAACCAGCCACCTTTTTTCTACATTGCACCACGTTCTCAAGATCAGAAGAGAGGGAATTAAAAAAATAAAATCAACGGCATTTAAATAAAAAAGAAGAAATCTATTTCTCATGTAATCTATTTTTTATTGCGCCACTTATTCTGTCTACTTAATTTCATATAAGTTGATATGACGTTTCTGAAATTTTTAGATAAGGATCGGTTATTTGTATTATTTGGATTCATCCTTCGGGGCCCATGGCACAGTAGATAGAGGCGTTGAATCTCTACAGTTCCAAGTGAGCATTGTCTGAAGATAGCAGTTTCAATCCAACCCAGAGCAGGCCAGAGGTTTAGTTGGCCGAAATCGTGGTGAGACAACAACAACTATGGAAGGCAGTAATTACTGGTAATACAGTTATGAGACTCTGTATTCCTATCCCTTCTGGGTTTTAACCACCTGAAGAAGGCCAGAGGATGAGTTGGCCAAAACGTAGTGAAAATGACACTCAAGATGAGAACAGTAGTCCGATGAATCCAAATAATACGACAAAAACTGGTAAATCTGCTAAACTTTTGTCTACACCATCTTTGTAACACTTTTATGCCATCCGTTGCTAGCTCATATCTAGAACTCAAATTTCATGTTTGCTTTTTACACACACACACACACACTGGTGTTTGTAGGTGTGTGTGTGTGTGTGTTGGAGGGGGGGTAAAGGACAACAAAAAGGAAACTTAACCTTGTTTAACTATTAAAAAAAACAGCAATTTTAAAAATAAAATAAAAAAAATATAGGAGGGGGGCTTGGTGACAGGTAGGCTCGAACCTGGAGCCTTGAGGCCCATAAGCTGAGGCTGAACACCTCCGCTACAGCAACAGTTAACGTAAGAGCGATTAAAAAGTGAACATCACACTATTCCGCAGTTTTTAATGAGGTCAAATCGTTTTACTGCGGGATAGTTGACGGTGATGTTTACATCCGACTCGAATCCAGTTTCGCTGTTTTTATACTGGAAAGTGAAAGCAACACGAGGCGATCCGAATATGTGGAATATTTAACTTTTCAAAGTTGGTCAAATTAAATAGACAGGCGACCCCCCGTTGTTAACTCGTAGATATTATCATTTAGACGTGATATAAAAAGTTTTAAGAATGAGCGAGCCGAGCGAGAACCAAGTGGAAAAAGCCTTTTGCGGACATACACAAAAAGTGAACATACATACATACATACATACACACACACACACATTTTGCCTTATATACTAGCGGGGGTACCCGGCGTTGCCCAGGTGTTTGGAGGTGTGTGTGCTGTTAAATAAAAAAGAAACCGGGGGGGGTAAAGTTGGTAGGATCGAATCCGAAACACTGAGGCGAAGTTTGAAAATAAAATTGGCCAGCCAGAATGAGTTACTGAAAGATGTTTGAATTTAAGTAAGAACCAAATTGACAGGTGCATGCACGGAAGTCGTCGAGCATTACGACGACAACGACATTCAGCAAATGAGGTCAATGACCAGGTTTGTTTGTTATAAGCGAAGTAAAAAAAGAAAACGTTAAAACTTAAGCGGGGGGGGGGGGTAATCAAAACATCGAAATAAAACACAAAAAAAACTAACGTACGGCAAACGAACGATGTTAAATGTAAAAATCGAAAAAACAAAAAAGAAAAATGGCTTAAATAAGCTTGTTTCGATATTAAAATTTAAAAAATTGGTGGGTACCCGGGTGTTTTTGGGTGTGTGGTCGAGGGTGGATAAGCGAAGTAAAAAAAAAAAATACAGAAAAACGAACGTTACGTGAAAAATGGCTTAAATAACACTGGTTCAATATTTAAATTTAAAAAAAAAAAAAAAAAGACATCTCGCACCACAATTCGAACCCAAAACGTTTAGATAATGACCCAACACGCTAACCAACTGAGCTAACACGACGTACATGAAATTTAGTCAGTTCTTCAACTATTTAAAGTAAATCAGGTCATGACATCATCTGACGCATGCGTAGAACCGGTCGTCATCACGAGAGGACTGTTTTTGTTGACCCCCCCCCCCCCTGTCGAAAATTGTCGATTTCGGGGTGAAAAAATGAATGTTTTTGGCCAATTTTTTAATATTTTTCGGGCGAAGGATTGGGTTTCAATATGATACCAAGTTTGTGAATTTTTGTTCTGTCTGTCGAAAGTTTTTAGCAGACACACATACATACAAACATACATACATACATACATTTTTGCTTTTATATATATAGATTAATTTTTTTGACATCTCAAGTTAATGCATGTTTCTTGGTAATGCCATTAGGGAAAATTGTAAATCAATTTCTCCTAAAATAGTTGAGTAGTCTTGATTTTAATTGACAACTACTCTAATAAAAGGCACCAAATTACAATTAATTTATACTCTTTATGAAAATTAAATGTTGTTTCTGAATTTTTGGGATGAGGATTGACAATTTGTATTACTTGGCCTATTGTTCACATCTTGAGTGTTATTTTCATAACATTTCAGTCGATGTAACTTCCGACCTCCTTCAGGTGTATCTCGTCAAACTCGCCACATGTCATGGCGCAGTGGCTAAAGTACTTGGTAAAATTTATTCGTAAGTTACAGTCTTCTGGTGGTTGATGGTTCAATCCTCAGTGCAGGCAACACTCAAAAATACAATTGCGAATTATTTAAGACTTTTACCCAGTTATGACTGATGGAATGATTGCATACTACCGCCGTGGATTAAATGGAAGGTTTCATTCGAAATTCTGCGCAGATTTCTGATTTTGACATAAAGATTCTAGATTTCGATACGATACACCTGAAGAAGGTCGGAAGTTACATTGACTGAAATGTTGTTAAAATAACACTCAAGTTTAGAGCAGTAATCTGAAGAATCAAAAAAAAATACAAAAAATAATCAATTCTCATTTAAAGGAGACCTTCTTTAATGAAACAAAAGTCTTCTACTTCGTTTACCTCTAAATTAACATTTTTAGAGAAAAGGGAAAGGGGGCAAAAGCAACGAAAAAAATGTGACAGAGAGAAAAAGAGAAAGACAGAACAAACAGCTGAGTTAAAAAGTGATTTGTGTCTGGTGTTAGTTGAATCAAGCAATCAGCAAAATACTTATCCCCACGCTGAGGATTCTGTAAAGATGAAACATACATAAACACACATACATTATATATATATATATATATATATATATATATATATATATATATATATACATATATACATATATATATATATATATATATATTAATTGTAGACATCGGTTAACTCTCTCATACCACAGAAACACCTCCTCTAATAATTAATATATATAATCTCAATCAATAAATTACATAACAAAAACACACTCATTTCATTTCAGTTACACACCTATATTTGAATTTTAACAGATATATTCTTTTTTTCCAGAAAGAATATTAACTGCGTTCATATCTTTTTAAAAATGTATTAACGTCTATATGACGTTATTAAAAATCTCCCTCTTTTTAACAATGCAACCCCCCCCCCTTTTTTTGAATTTCCAACGCATCACACTTTTCACAAGAAAATTTTCAAATATTTGTACTAGTGTTTTTGTTTTCTTAATTTCATTCATCCAGAGGAAGTCTCAAAATAAAGATGAAACGTTGATGAACATATAACTTGGTTTGTTCCTTTTTATTTCTCTATTTCATCGAAATACTATTTCCATTATTCTCATATATATATATATATATATATATATATATATTGTTTTAATAAACAATTTTAATTATTCTACATATACATGCGCACACACACACATATATATATCTTTCATCTCTGAAAGTCATGTGATCTAACTTTTTGTGTGTATACATATATAGATATACACAAGCACATAAAATTAGATCACATGACTTTCAGAGATGGAACATACATGTCCATATATAATTAAAAAAAATACCGAGAAACAATAAAACTGTCACCTTTAAAAAGACGATATGATTCCATTTTCGTTTCATGAGTCCCAAGAGCGTTAGGAGCCTGCTATCATGCCTAAAAATGACACAATGTTCAACGAGCAAGATCGGAGATTCACTGCTAATGCATCACTGGATAGCTACGAATAACAGAGACTTGCCCAGGGTGATGGAAACAAAGTTTCCGGCCACGGTTATGGTCTTTGGTGTGGGTTCAATTGAGCCATATCATGCCACGTCACATCTTCAAAGCCGGCTTGGAAGTCAACACCAAAGTGTACCTGGATGTGCTCAAGAGTGTGGTGATCCCAGTTGGCTGCTAGCAGACCCTGGATGTGGCAGCAGGACTCGGCGCCAGCTCACAAGTCCAAAGAGACTCAAGCTTGTCTTCAGAAGGAGTGCTACGACTTTGTACCCTTCTCTCATCGCGACCCCTCCTCATCCCTCAACCTGAACCCGCTGGACTACTTTGTTTGGTTATACATTGAGAGCATCACCAATATGACCTCCCACAACACCAAAGCCAGCCTGATCACCGCCATCCGCCGAGTGTTCACCGAGATCCTGCCGGCGCTTGTGAAAAAGGCATGCTCCCAATCCGGAACCTGTATCAAGGCAGTGATTGAGGCTGAATAGATGTCTGCTCTACTATATAATCAAGTTACCTGAATTGATTTTTTTCAATAAAAGTTTTAAACTAAAACTAGTGTTAATTTTATTTAATTTTATTTATTTTATTTTTTGTTTAATTTTATTTATTTTTATTTAATTTTATTTATTTTATTTATTTTATTTAATTTTATTTATTTTATTTAATTTTATTTATTTTATTTAATTTTATTTATTTTATTTATTTTTATTTAATTTTATTTATTTTATTTATTTTTATTTAATTTTATTTATTTTATTTAATTTTATTTATTTTATTTTATTTAATTTTATTTATTTTATTTAATTTTATTTAATTTTATTTATTTTATTTATTTTATTTAATTTTATTTATTGCAGACTATCATCCTCATCTTTTTAGATGTTGTTTCACGTTTTGGCAAACTATTCTTCTGGCTTTCGTCAGGTGGTAACCACGACAGGATAGGAACTCCGAATCTCCTAACTGCATTCTCAGCAATTACTGCCATACATAGTTGTTGTCATCTCACCACGTCTCTAGCCAGCTTTGATCACCCTTTGGGGCCCGTGGCGCAGTGGATAGAGATGCTGAATCTCTACGGTTCCAGGTGAGAATTGTCTGAAAATAGCGGTTTCAGTCCTACCTAAAGCCAGCCAGAGGCTTAATTGGCCAAAAACGTGGTGAGACGGATGGCAGTGAATGCAGTTAGGAGATTCAGAGTATATATATAGTTTTAATCTCCAATTACTCGATACAATTTATTGTGTATTTTACTTTCCATTTTCACTCCTACTCACTTTCACCTTATTAACTTCATGAATTTCACCTGAAGATGATTCGCAGTCATATCAAAATCATTCATGGTAACTATGGAGCTATCATTAATATGTTCGATTTTGATATAAAAAGATTATACGGTAAAATCAAAAACACTAAATAAAAAGAACCATAAAGGCAAAGTATCTATCTCTGTTCTATTTAATAATGTCTGCTTGAATGAAAAAATGCTGCCTAAATACACCAATATATAAATAAATATACCTATATATATATATATATATATATATATATATATATATATATATATATATATATATATATATATATGCAACGAGAATTTCATTCAAATCGTGTAAATGCATCTGTTTTTCTAATAGTAACTCTTTCTCACAGAAGAGACGTTGCTAGCTTTTCTCTGCTCTGTCGTTATTTTCATGGCAGGTGCTTGAATGAGCTCCAATCTCTGATTCCCCCACACCATCCCCACCTATAATGTATTCACAGCAAGAACTCGTCTAGCTACAACACAGTAAATAAATTTTCTTTCTTTGTGTACCTAAAACTAAATGGGACTTGTATGGACAAAGTTTGTTTCCAAAAACTACCTGTCTATGAAACACAATACTGCAGGACTGCTTCTCAACTGACAACAACATACTCAATTTCAAGTATATTGTTTACAAAATTCTTTTTCCAACTTGTTCTCTTGACTAATCTAATTCAGCCTAGTCTCCATTAAAATTAAAAAAAAAAAAACAGTGCTCTACAGGAAGACCACTCTGGCTTGCCAAAAATACCATTGGACCCTCATTAGCATTCCTCAGATGCGCTTCAGGCAATTATCAATAAACTCCCTTCTCAAAGGGTGAGAAGGTAAATCCTAGAAGGGTGGACCTCCTAGAACTACGCAAGACCGTATACCTTAGCCAACAGAAAACAAACCATTTTAACAATGGCCAAAACTTTGGTAAAAATCTGCGAGTTTTATTTATTTGGTGAAGATTAACAGCTCATAGTGATTGGACGAGTCTGACATTTTTCTCAATTCCGATACAATTACTAATTTTGTTTTTTAATTCCTGATTCCAATACAATTACCGATTCTGACTCTTAAAATATTTCACGGTAAATGTGTTTTTCTTATTATTTTTCAGATAACCATAAAAAAAAATATAATATGTGCATATAATTTTCACAAACATAAAAATACACTTGTAGAGGTGAGCTATATATTATAGTTTTACTGGTAGTTGAAAAATCGAGAAATATTTCCCATTTCATAATTGGAAAATTAAGTTTTAAACAAAAAAAAAAAAAAATTAAAAAATTTTTTTTTTTTTTGCATCAGAAAATATACAAAATAAAAAAAATCTTTTTGATACCGATTCTGATTAATCATCCCACTACCAACAGCTAGTTAAGACTTGAAAATATATTCTTTGAATATAAATAAAATGTAAGATTTTATTTTTGTTGTTGTTTTTGCATTATTTACCTTTTTGAATATTAGTTGTTTATTATTATTTTATTTTTTTATTTTCAGACATTCTGACCTCCAGAGCATTGAAGATTCTCAATGGCCACATTGTCTGAAGACTACCAGAATTATTATACCCTTGATATTGATAAAGCTGGATTAGTTCCAGCGTACCACATTCCACCATCCATACAACCAACACCATCCATCTCTGCAATGCCAATGAGTTCCGACAAGAGCATTGGGCTGGTTGGAAAGTCTCCTCATTTTTCACCAGTTCCTTTGCCTAGTATGTTTTGGCAAGAACCAAACACAGAAACTCGGCTCCAGTGTCTCGATCATTTGGCCGCAGCAGCTGCCGGGATTAAAATCTCTCCAAATGTCTATGCATCCCCTAACCCAATGTCTTCGTCTTCACCAGGACTTTCTTCAATGCAACCTTCCGCTGCTGTGGCATCATACAACCAGAGTGTCTTGGAGAAGATGTATTTGCAGCATCAGCAGGATAAGATGCAACTTCAGTATCAACAGCGACACCTGGCAGCACAAGAGGAGCAGAAAGTCTCCCTTATGAATTCTGGACACCCTACTTCCCCAAACATGTCTCAAATCGGTTTATTTTCAACACCGGCAAGACCATCACCTCGTCTCCCAATCACCCAGTATCTTTACAATATGTACGGATCAAAATATCGTTACGCTAATCCAGTTGTGCTGCAGCAGTATCAAGGGATGCCTAGCGCTCAAGATCAGTGGAACTCGCCAATAAATGGTATCCAAAAGAATCTGGATAGTCGGACTTTTGATAAGGCAATCAGAGACAGGAGCAATCCGCCCTCTCTTCAAAATCCTTATAAGTCTCCAAGCGAAATGGTCATACCAGCGCCAAAGCATCAATCTCCATTACTGCCTCCAGCCCAGTCGCATGGAGCATCATCTGATAATATGGACACTATTGACATCGATAAACTTTCTTCTATTGGTTTGCCACCAACAAATACAACTGCTACTGCTGCTGCTGCTGCTGCTGCCGCCGCCGCTTGTGGGGGTTCACACAATCCATGTCTGCATCCTGAAACGTGTCTTCCCTGTACCGAAGCAAACAGATTGCTGTACAATTTTTGCAAGACGAGTAGTCAAAACTCGCAGAAATGCAAAGATGCCTGCAGTACTAGTTTTGACAGTAGTAGTAGTAGTAGTAGTAGCACCAATAGAAACCCTGCAAAAAATAATGGTACAGAATCCTCCTCAAACTGTTGTAGCAGCAATAGCAACAGTAAAAATAATTCCTTGTCTTTGTCAAGGTCAGGTTTATCCGGGGATTATCAGAGTTCTTATCCTTCCATGCATCCTAATCCGTGGCCTTCTTCGACATCGACTTCTTCTTCTCCTTCCCTTTTTACCTCCCCGCTCCCTACCCAGACTACTTTCTCTTTGCCCGCATCTTCTCCCTCTGCATCTTACTATCCCTATGCCAACATTAGAAACGAACTTGGCGATCCCCGAAGTGCTATCTATAGCTACGGCATAGAAGACCCAATGACACGCATATCACGACCCCGGGGAATATTTTCTACACGATATCACCCATTCGAGAGAGAAAGAAGAATCTAAGACATTTTATTTTTCGGGGGTGGGGGTGGGGCTTTTTTTTTTTCTCTTCTTTTTTTTCTTTTTTTTTTTTTTTTTTTTAAGAATTCACTTTTTTAAAAAAATATTATTGTTTTAGCTTTCAATTTTTCATTTAAGAAATCCCCTTTTTTTTTTCTTTTTTTCTTTTTTTTTCTAGTTATTGACTAGTTTTGCAGGTGGTGACAGGGTAAATTAATCCACTATGGGTTTCTTTCTTTTTTTTTTTCTGATTTTTCTGACACAATGACTTAAGGGTTAATGGTAAAGTTAACGGAAAGTATGTATTATTTTTTTTGTAAGAAAGAAATAATAAAATCAAACAGTGTTTATTAAAAGTTAAATTGAAATATATTATTCAATTCGCTTGGCAAAAAAAAAAAAAAAAAATGAAACAAAATATAAAACAATCATGCTTTGAATACCATGTGTGTGTGAGAAATCGAATACTCCTTGCTTCATTAGTAGTTTGACATGCAATGTTTAGATGGCTTCAAGGACAAGTCGACCAGAAGGCCAAGATCTTTTGCCTTGTTCACCTTCCTGTGCAGAGCAATATCATCATCAAAAGTAAGAACCAAGTCGAAAGAAAAACCTACTGCAATGTGGCAGCATTTCTCTACATTAAGATCTAAATCCTGTTCAATAAACCATTTCCAGGCACGTTAAAGTCTAGTCTTGAGATTGTCAATTTTGTTCCTACAAGAAGATCAAGATACTAATCTTTGGATCATCTACAAACAGAAGCACATTTCCAGCAATCACTTCCAACATGTCGTTGACATAAAGTAGAAAGAGAATAGGACATAGCACAGATCCTTGAAAAATACTATTGCAAGCATCCATTTCAGATTACAAAATTATATATATGATGACATATTCAATATATATATATATATATATATATAAGAATTACAATAAAATTTACAAAGATAATCCAAAATGGCAAATTAAAATATATCATAAATATTAAAGAATTAATATTTATAATGTAATCCTAACCAGATGTAAAAGCTCAATAAAACTAAATAGGAAATAAAGCTTATAATAAGAAAAAATAATTAACAAAACATGTTAAAAACACTTTAAGAAGAGTTAAAAACATATTTAATTTTAAAAAAGGAAACACAAATGAAGTGGATTCGAAAATTAAATAAGTTTTTAACTCTTAAAGTGTTTTTAACATGTTTTATTAATTCTTTGTTCTTATATATATATATATATATATATATATATATATATATATATATATATATATATATATATATATAATATTGCCAAAGAAATTGTCTCTTATACGACAGCGCCAAAGGAATACATGAAGGTGACTGCTAAACAAATTAATATTTGCAAAATAAAAATAAACAAAATCAGACCAGAAATTAATATTGTGAATTAATTTGCCCTGTCACCTCTTAGAAAATCTGACAAAGCTAGTTGATAAAATATTCAGCCATTTTAGAAGCTAACCACTTCAATATAACTCTTCTTTTTTTTTTAAATATATTTTTTAGCCGACGCTCCTTTATAGGATATGGTGAAAAGATTGGTTATCCTCAAGTTCTGTTTTTTTAATCTTTACTTCCAGCTTCTACTGATGGTTTTGCTTCATGGTGAATGCACAGGAAAAGTCCTTTCTGATTAATGTTTACTAGTATTAAAAAAACAAAAAACAAACAAACATTAGCTGTTTTTTGTTTGTTTTTTTTTTTTTTTTGTTTTTTTTTTCAAAATAACAAAATATTTTAAAACTGGTAAACATTAATCATAAGGGACTTTTCCAGAGCATTCATCATGAAGCAGACCTGTTAGCAGAAACTGGAAGTCAAAAAAGAAAGACACTTGCGAAACTTTGAGATTATTCTTAACTTATGCAGTTTATACTTCTCAAGTTTAGACACTAACCTACATCATTGCCCAGTCTCCTCAACTTATGACATAAAGTCTGGTTTAATGGGAGAGAGGTACGAGGGAGTCAGTTACACAAAGGTTGATACTTCTTAACGTAACACTCCCCACCCACCCCCTCCCCCGGTAAGTACGCTTAACAAAATTCTACTTTTAGCACAAATACTTACTTGTTATGACAATAAAAAAAAAACAGTAGCAGTATTTTAGGAAAAACAAGTCAGTAGACTTTTAAAAAAAAATTTTTTAAGAAATTAACATTTTCATTGATTTGAATTGAATGACACCATTTTGTTAATTATAAGGTCAATCAAAGGCATTAAGCACAGAGTGGATAGGGTTACAAAGATAGTCACCAACCCGATAGGTTCTGAACTATCATCTAAGCTTCAGCCACTGTCCCATTGACGATGTGTTGCATCCATCTGCTTGTTCTACAAGTATTTTAATGGTGAAGCACTTGTACCCCCTCGACATAAATACCCTCGACAAACCCGACAAGCAGCTAAATCCCACCCCTACACAGTAGAGATCCCTAGGTGTAAAAAAACCTTCTACTCTAATAGTTTCTTCCCCAGAAATGCTAGACTTTGGAACTCTCTTCCGGGATCCTACTTTCCCAACTGTACTGACATGCAGAAGTTCAAGTGCAATGTTTCTCTTGCTAGAGGTTGTGCTTCTAAGACTTAGACATAGAACTCCTACGTGAAGCAGTCAAAGTATGCCATCATTTTCGATTCACAGCATTTCTTTAGTTTCTTTCTGACGCAATCAAATCTCTCTCTCAATTGTCTGTTTCCAGTTCATTTTTGGTTTTCTTGGAGCACTTGGTTGGCAATTCTCTCTGGGGACAACCTTAGAATATGTCCAAGCCAGCTTAGATGTCATTTACAGATAATGGACGATACTACCTGCTGATTAGTGCAATCTCTGACTTCTTGGTTGGTAATTCGATCACTTAATTTGATCCCTAGAATCTAAAGCATTTGGAATCAAACGCATCCAATTTCTTCTCTTCGTTGATTTTGAGATGCCAAGTTTCACTTCAATATAGCAGTGCTGACCAGACGTTGCTATTATAAAAATTAATTTAGATTTGAGGGTGACTTTTATTCATTTTTTTTTTTTTTATTCTCCAGATCTGGCAGAGCTGATTAAATGCTGCTGAGGCCTTACCTATCCTGCACTGCAACTCATGGTCCCCATTGCCATCCTTCTTTATGGACTTTTCATATTGTTTAATGGTAATATTAAAAACCTCAGTGCTAGTCCAGAGTTCAACCTAAGTAAATAAAAAACAAAAATGCAGAAAAATCTTTGATATACATACCTGTCAAAGAATGAAAATGTCATCTTCCAAAAATCATTTAGTTGGCAATTCTCTTTGGGACTAATCATAGGAAATGTCCGAGCCAACCTAGACATCATTTGCAGATTACTAACGATATCACCTGTTGGTTAGTGAAGTCTCTGATTTCTTGGTTGGTAATTCGATTGGGTGCTTCCTGATTCTTCTAAGCAACAAAATTAATAAAAAATGATTGGTGCATCTAAAGACATCTACTGAAGCGATATAAAAAAAAAGAAATCATTAAATCATATAAAGAAATCATATAAAAAAAAACAAAAAAAACCTAGTGGATTGTTTTTCAAAAAAAATTTTACCCATAACAAGTATTTTGTAAAATTAGAATTTTATTTAGCGTATTTAACAGGGACTATTACATCAAGAAGTAACAAAAGATATCTCAGTTCCTCAACATTTTTTTTTCTCTAAAGAACTGAACCAATAATGTTCACACAATAATGCTTTAGGTGCATAACTTTTTTATGAATACTAAAACAATAATTCTTCCCCTTCACAAAATGGAACCTGTTGTAGACCACAATATATATATATATATATATATATATATATATATATATAAGAGAAAGAATAAAAGAATGACAGTATAAAAATATATCCTAATGCATATAAATTAAATTATCGATTCAGTACGGAGATTAAATCAATTAGGGGTGCGAGATAAATATGCTTTTTATACTTGGGTATTTTGAAGCCTAATGCAAAAATTTCTTCCTATATCGCATTAATTACTGTAGTTCTCCTTTCTTCATCCCTCCACATTTACAATCTTTAACCCTCTCCCTCTCACACCCCATTCATGACATTATCGCTGGACATCACATCTTTAATATATAATTTAGCACCTTCTCTTCTGGTGAAAAGCATTAGGCTTTGAAATACCTAGGTATGAATAGCACATCTATCTTGTACCCCTAATTATAGAATCAACGATTAAATTTATATGCACTAGTATATATTATATTTTCATTCTTTTATTCTTTCTATTATATATGAGCTCCACCTCAATTGTTGAGCTTTGCATTATCCCAATAAGTCTACTTTTAAAGAATTTCTCTCATTCTTTTTGGCTCCCCCTATATATATATATATATATATATATATATATATAATTTATTATATATATATATATATATAATTTATTATATTTTATATATATATATAATTCATTATATTTTATATATATATATAATTTATTATATTTTATATATATATATAATTTATTATATTTTATATATATATAATTTATTATATTTTATATATATATATAATTTATTATATTTTATATATATATATAATTCATTATATTTTATATATATATATATAATTCATTATATTTTATATATATATAATTCATTATATTTTATATATATATATATATATATATAATTTATTATATTTTATATATATATATAATTTATTATATTTTATATATATATATATAATTTATTATATTTTATATATATAGATATATATAATTTATTATATTTTATATATATATATAATTTATTATATTTTATATATATATAATTTATTATATTTTATATATATATATAATTTATTATATTTTATATATATATATATAATTTATTATATTTTATATATATATATATATTATATTTTATATATATATATATATTATATTTTATATATATATATTATATTTTATATATATATTTATTATATTTTATATATATATATTTATTATATTTTATATATATATTTATTATATTTTATTTATATATATATATTTATTATATTTTATATATATATTATATTTATTATATTTTATATATGTATATTATATTTATTATATTTTATATATATATATTATATTTATTATATTTTATATATATATATTATATTTATTATATTTTATATATATATTATATATATATATATTATATATATATTTTATTATATATATATATATTATATATATATTTTATAATATATATATATTATATATATATTTTATTATATATATCTATATTTTATTATATATATATATATATTTTATTATATATATATATTATATATATATTTATTATATTATATATATATTTATTATATTATATATATATTTATTATATTATATTATATATATATTAGATTATATATATATATATTATATATATATATATATATTTATATTATATATATTATTATGTTATATATATATTTATTATATATATATATATATATTAAAAGTTTTTCAATTTTGTATTCAAACATAAATAACAACATTCAGTTAAATAGCTCAATAGTGCAATACAAGAGCTATAAATTATTCTTACCTTGTACTGCTTTACTGGTAACAGACTCTCATTTTTGTGCTAATCCAGAAAAAAAAAAAAGTTCAGTTAGTATGGGTCGAAACGATTGTATGCTCGTAAATAAAATAAAATAAACCTTTTCTTTTTTTTTTTTTTTTTTAAGATGATCATCATATTTTTACAGGGAAGGTGGGAGGTGGTTTTGCTCGGTCGTAAAATATGCTTGAATATGACATTTTAATTTAGACAGATTTCATATATATTATTATAGAGTCATGATTTCAAACGTAAAAAAAAAAGTATTTGGGTGCCATCAACGAGATGCGAAACCAAAAGCAAAACTAGCATTCAAAGCTGGTGATGTTACCAACGTGTTACGCATATGAACTGATAAAAAATTGAAAATAAATTAAGATGAAAAAATGTATAACGATTCTTTTTACAATTTTGATCTCTTAAAAACTATTCTAACC
The DNA here is from genome assembly GCF_053919585.1 of Euprymna scolopes. NCBI lineage: Eukaryota > Metazoa > Mollusca > Cephalopoda > Sepiida > Sepiolidae > Euprymna > Euprymna scolopes. The sequence goes on along the minus strand of NC_136524.1, from coordinate 46,714,351 downwards.
GATTAAAGACCCATAAAAGAACTGTCCATAAAAAAATCCAATCATTTCAGGCTCCTAGTGCCGCTCTGCGACTTATAGTTTCAGAAGAGATATAGTCTGCAAAGATGGAGACAGACAGACATAGTGAGTTTTATAAATTAGATTTTAATATATATATATATTAAAAACATGACAGTTAAAAGGTCAGACAAGTGCAGAATTTTTTTTTTTTTAAATAAATACCTTCATTTATTTTAAAATTTGAATTCTCGATTTTTGAAAGAGTCGTCACCAGAAAAAAAATTTTTTTTCTTCTTCTTAGCTATGATAACGTTTGGTTCACTCTTTAGTTTTTGTTGTTGAAGATCAAGATTTTAATGTCCGATTCTGTGAATAGGCATCAGTCCATCAAGCGTGTGTTAAAAAAATAGAGAATCCACTGTTTATGAAGCATTGTGATGTTTCGATTCAAAACATGATGGTTAAAAGATGAGACAAGTACAGAATTTTTTTTTTTTTTTTTAAATAAACATATTTATTTATTTAAACATTTGAATTTTCAACTCATAAAGAGCCTCTCTCTCTCTCTCTCTCTCTCTCTCTCTCTCTCTCTCAAATATATATATATATATATATATATATATATATTTGTTTACTGCTTTTATGGGAAAGAATTCCAACAAAGTGCTCGATTAGAAAGAAAAACTTTTTCAATATAAAAACTTAATATTTATTTATTTATTTAATTGTACAGAAGTTCAGAAAAACATTAGTACCATCGGTTTCAAGCCCAACATAAAGGGGACCAGTTAATGGCAAATCGTAAATAATGTTAGACTCTCGTCAGCCATGAAACAACATGGCTGACGAGAGCCTAACATTATTTACGATTTGCCATTAACTGGCCCCCTTTATGTTGGGCTTGAAACCTACGGTACTAATGTTTTTCTGAACTTCTGTACAATTAAATATGTTGTGGATAGGCAAATATGTAGGGACTATATGAAACATTTAATGAAATGTAATAATCGAAGTATTTTATATTCATATTATAGTTTTTATTTGTGTTTCTTTTTTTGTAATTTCCATTGCTTTTTATTTTAGACAAGTAATCACTCCTGGCATTGTCCAGGAAGTAATGACAATGAATGAGCATTAAAATGACTATCTGTTCCTAGTGAAATGGTACAATATAAAAAGTATGTATGTGTGTGTGTGTGTATATATATATATATATATATATATATATATATATATATATATATATATGTATGTATGTATGTATGTATTAATGAATGTTTATTAGTATATTTTTGCTTTTTATATGTAGATACATTATAAGTATTAAATGAAAATCTCTTTATATAAAATTCAATGTAGGTGTGTGATATTTGTATGCTAAGGTCAGAGAATTTACATAAAATCTAAAAGTGTATTCTTATGTAAAATTTACCAATGGAAATATTTCTCAATATCTGTGAAACTCTAAGAATGTAATTCCCCATTTAAAACTTCACATATATCATAATTTTAGGAAACTTGAATCTCATGCATCGAATTGTTTTGGGAAAGACAATGGAAGTGGTCCTGAATTTTTAAATTCACCCCTAAGGGAGAATATGTAGGCATTTCCTATATTTATGAAATTTAAACCATATGTATGAAATTTTGAATAGAATTGTCCTGCTAACCTAAGAAAACTATAATGGCCGAACCCTCTTTTACAACTTCAAATATGTCATATTTTGATGAAATTTATATCATGTGTATAAAATTCTCTAGAGAAGACAATGGAAGCAGTTCCAAATATCTATGCTATCCTCTATGTGCCGAATATCCAAAAAATCAATGTCTTATTTGGCAGTTTTTCAAATTCCTTGGCCTGAAAAATTGTGACATTTTCATAACATAACTTTTAAACGAAGCGATCACGTAGTGTTTTCACAAAAACACACACTTGTATGCTTTCAACAAATACGTACCGTTGCACTTGTGGGGTTATCCCAATGATCGATCAACAACACCAAATCAATTATCTTTTTTATATACATGCGATCTTCATTCCTTTTAGCGTCGCTTTCCATGTGTGTTGATCTTCAACAGAGATTAGACCATTCCTGTAATAATTCACCTCCTTTTGATTTTGCAGTGGGAGTTTAGTTCTGTGCTGTTCTCTCCCATGCCTTGCCGTCTCTCTTTGAGAAGGGAGTTAGTTTATTACTAATCACCTGAAGCATCCTCTCTGGAGAATGCCAACGAGCTACTTTGGCATTTTATTGCAGGTTAGAGTACCCCTCCTTGGGGGTGCTGACTTCTCAATCCCACTTTCCAACCTTGGTGTCTAACTCAAGATGTTTAAAACTAGTGTATGGAAACACAATGAAGACCTGTTGGTGGTTTTAAAGGTTTTATTGAAGAGAAAGTACATTCACAAGGGGAGAGACCAAAGTTAATTCCTTCTTATTTAATTTCCTTACTTAACCTTCAAAAATGGTTGACGAATGGACAGTCGCAAGATAGTTTCACTTAGATCCTTACATTGTTGGGCATGTCTGGTGTGGCCACTTCTTCATCTCAAACTGTCTTGAAAACTGTCCATGTTAAACACATGATGTGATTTATATCTAATAATTCAACACCGGCTTCTAGCTTGTTTAGTTAAGAAGCTAACCTTTAAACTCTATCACCTCACTCATTGGGTGAACTGGGTCTATTTCCGTTTGCTGCCAAGGTGTCCTGACATTTACTTAAGGTGACCCTTGCCAAAATTCATACTAGTTGACATAATCTCTACAGTTAATGAAAAAGAGATCCTTTTTAGACGAGTCATTTTTTTTTTTTTTTTTTTTTTTAATTTTTTTTTTTTATTATTAGCCCCAATCCAGAGTGCATCTTTTTGGAGGGGATGGATTTTTCCCACAATTAAAAACTGACCTTGTGTTTAACTCTGTTCTCGTGGTGGTGCTGGTGGGGGGGGTAGTATTATTTAGTGACTCACTTCCTGGCCTTTATGTTTAGATCTTCTTTTTGTGGCTGAACAAACCACAAAACAATAGACAGTCTATTATTTAGAAAGGGTTGGGAGGATCTTATTAAGCAGTTCTTGTTTTTTTTTTTTTTTGTTTTGTTTTTTTTTTGCCACACTCATCAACATAATATAATGAATTTCTGTATATATATAACTATATTGATGAAAAATAAATAATTCAAAACTAATTTGGGGATAGGATTGCTTCTAGAGTAAATTATTGTGGTAACTGAGATGATTCTAGTTAAGAGTATAATAGACTTTTTTTCTTTTTTTTTTTTAGCCTTTTTTCACCAACGATGACAACATTTTCACCCACACTTTTGACGACTTTGTGATTAATTTATTTAAATGTTAATTTTTTTTTTATATTTTGTGCAAAGAGGAAAGGAGATCCTTCTTGATTGGGGTAGTTTTTACTTTTGTCCCCAACTCTAGTATTCTCCTTTTTAGAGTAACTGGATATATCCACATCAAAACTCAACCTTGTGTCTAATTTTGTCTTTCTAAAGAGGTAAAGAAATAGGAACATAGAAAAGTGATTCAACTTCACTTCCTGGGTCTTCAAGCTAGTATCAATATGGAGTATCTGTTATGTCTTTAGTAAAAGGTTGATTTGATTAACATTAATAATTTAAAAACAATCCTTTACAAAAGACCTTTTTCAAACTTTAGGTCATCAAATTAGTTTCCGTCTATATTAGAGTAACGTCTGTTGCAAATTTGGAAATTTGAAATGGTTGTTTTTGTATCTTCTAAAAAAAAACGGTATTTGATGTTCAATTCTACTATCCAATCATTGGGAAGTGCAACCTATGTACCTGAATAACACAGGCATGTAAATTGATACATGGATACGATTCTTTGGTTGATAGGTAAGCACGCCCTATTTCCTTACCTTATGAAGAAGGCAGAGTTAAACACAAGGTTGTTGTTTTTTTTATTTTAATATAGGGAAAAGCAGTTCCCCAGGAAAGGGCACTCTGAATTGGAACTAAAGTAAACTTTGTTTCGGTTTAGAAAGATTTTTCCTTCACTGACTGAGGAAAGAAAAGATGAAGTGTAGTATTGTAAAGATATTGCATCAATAGATGTATCAAATTTCTTTTTTTTCTACACCAGCCCAGCTTAAGGTTTTCAATACAAATAATAACTTCTAAAATATTGTAAAGTATTAAAAAAAATCGGTTAATCTTAATAATGTTAAAACAATCTTTTACAAAGACTTTTTACACATTTTGAGTCATTCAATGAATTACAGCCTAATCAAATGCAATTACATTTCAGCTAGCTATATGCTTTGTCAAGGCAGGAAAATAATAATGAAAATAAGAATCTTGCAATATTTTTGTGCACATTACAAATCTATATTTTTCATTACATACATCCCTGACGTAATTTAATTTGCTTAGGTCAGAACTTATTGGACGATCCAAAATTCTAAATGTTTATATTATACCTCCTTAGTGTGGCTAAAATAAATAACTGTCTCAAGTCAGGATCAAAGCTCAAACATATAGTCAGTGCTTATAATTATAACTCCTAGGAGAGTGAAATCACAATGATAAACATTATCAAATGCCAGAAGCTCCATTTGTTTTACAGAAAGAGCATTTATATGCTATAGTTTTATTTCACCCCCCCCCCCCGAAAAAAAAGAGACTGTTTCGCTGTATCATAGTTCTTCAATGTGGCTAGACAAGCGATTGTTTTTAAGATAGGGATTGAAACTTAAACGTCTAGACAACAGTTGGTGCTTATATCCCCTAAGCCATTTGGCTACTGCTAAGGCAGGTTAAATCATAATGATAAACATTATCAAATGCCAGAAGTTGCATTTGTTTGCAAAAGGGGCTTTGCACTTATATGCTAGCGACAGTTTCTTATTTCGCCCACCAGTATGCTCAACCCCCCTCCAAAAGAAATTGTGGCAAGAAATCCAATACGGCACAATACAATGCTCAATTATTCTATAAGAGTGTAATATCTATTTATAAATTTTACACAAGTTTAGATCTCATGATGCTAATGGTTTCACGAATAACCGGAGCCTGATGGAAAAAACCTGGCATAAATTCATTTCATCATCAATGCGATGTTTTTTTTTGTTTGTTTAGTATAAAACAAATGACCAGAGTGTCAATTATGTACATAAGAGCATATATTTTGTTTGTCGTTCCATGAATCAAAGAATGACCACTCTTGGTATCTTTAGTCCTACAGGCAGTGTTTTTTTGTAAAACCACAGGTATCAATGGGTATAGCATTATTTAAGAAAAAAAAAGAAAAAAATACTTATGGCAAGTAAGCTAAGCAGAAACGTTTCTGTTTCATTCCTAAAGGGGAAAAAAATCAAACTAAGTGCATAGCTTTACATTTTAGGATGTTTTTTTTTATAGTTAGGCAGTATCTACTCTCTAATTAAAGTCATTGATTCTATTATCTTCCCCCTTCTCACCTCACTACCTATTCATTTTCTTCAATGATGAATTTTACTCTTTGTTTGAAAGTGATTTTGGCATTCCTTATATATATATATATACATGCAAGGTGTCTCCAAAATTGTACTCACAATTCGAATTAAGATTTATTATGAACATGGAGTGAAATAAAATAGCTATGAATACAGAAGACAAATTGATGGACATTATTGTCCTGATAATGCACACAATAGAATTTGCAAATGTCACAAAACAGGTCATTAGAAATAGACATTCATACTGACAACACTACCACACTTCAAAGGCCATAAATGAAAAACGTTCTCTCTGATTCTCTCTCTCGTCTGATTTTGAGCACATGGTGCAATGGGGAAAGAGGTGGCTGGTTAATTTTAATGCATCTAAAAACAAGCTTCTATCTTTACATCGTCAACGTTCTGATCCCCGTCTGGCATCAATTGAAATGAATGGCTCTCGTCTTGGGGAGACTCCATGTTTTGACAAGCTTCTAAGTTCAACCTGTACTCCTGATTTGAGATGAAACATGTACATCAAATCCGTTGACAAAGTTACTGGAAAATAATGGGATCATTCTATCACTCCAGTAGATGTCTCACTGCTGATGCAATTCTCTACCTGTATAAGGGCCAAGTACATGGAGTACTGTTGCCACAGCTGGGCAAGAGCTGCTAGAAAGATCTTATTCTACCTTGAGAGAGTTCAAAATAGACTTCATAGCCTAGTGGGAAATGCTCTTTCTCTCTTTCCTGCAACCTCTGTCCCACAGAAGAAATATCGCAAGACTATCGTTATTTTCATGGCAAGTGCTCGTCTGGTCCTCCCCTTCCCAAACTCTCAAGAAAAACATATCCCCCACTCTTTATCTGTACCTAGACCTAAACAAAGATTCCATCAACAAAGCTTTTTAAAACTGCACACCTGTGGAACTCTCTTCCGTTTTCCTGCTTTCCAGCTGACTACAATATGGTTGTCTTCAAGTCCAACGTAAACAAGTTCTTGATGAGCAATCCCCTTAAGTAATCAAATTTACCAAATTTCTACAAACGATTACTTTGATATTGTCTCATTGACTACCGTACACTCATTAACACTTATCCTCAAGTGGCCTCCAGGTCTTGATAAATGATGACTCCTTTGTAAAAAAAAAAAAAAAAAAAATTTTTAAATCTGAAATAGGGTTTAAATCTCACCAGCCCATAGTGGGGAGCTGCTCCATCTTGCCAATGTGGATCTTCCCCACTATACTGTTACTCCTGATAAGTTTACATGGTGTTCAAGTGTTTCAGGAGGATTTATACGACCCCAGTACGTGTAGTTATAGCAATTAATGGAACAATCTAATCTAAATGTTGCTTCATCGCTCCACATAACTTTGTGTGGAAACCCTGCATCTTCTGCACATTTTGTCAGGTACCATCGACAGAATTGAACTCTCTGTTTATATATATATTAGTATTGGGACGACTACTTGAAATCGGGAATAATATTGGAATCATCCCATCACTAATATATAAAACGAACACGTTTTGTGGTACTAGAATTCAAACCTCAGACCGTATAATCTGAGGTTCGAATCCTAGAACAGTTAAGCTATGCTGACGAGTGGCCATAGCGTGTAACACGTCTTTGTAGATTACTGTTTTAGAAGTAAAATAATAAATAAATGTCCAAAAATATATGGGCAATCTTTCTAAGGAAAAATATTTTTCCAGATCTCCAAGGTAGTAGACGCTAATAACTGTAATCAATTATCGTTTAAAAAATCAACATATATATATATATATATAAATATATATATATGTGTGTGTGTATATATATATATATATATATATATATATATATATATATATGTATGTATCATTCCAAAACCAAAAGATATAGTTAATTCATACTCCCAAGTTTTTATTTAATATTATTATTATTTTTATCTTACACATATTTCAGCAAATCACAAAGAATAATTAAGCAACTCCTCAGAGACAAATGTATGTTCGTTACAAAACTGTTAGAATTATTTGTTTCTATGGAATAAAAAAGAATTGAAGAAAAATAAAATGGAAATGGAGACATTTAAAGCTCGCATAAACAAATTTAAAAATAAGATTTATTGAAGTATTTACAAGCCCCTCTCCTCCAATTTAGTTCAAATCATATGTTGGAAGACATCTTACGTTGCCATATTGGGTTTTATATTTATATATTTTATATATGTATATGATGTGTTAAGAATTAGAACATAAAATTATTCATTTCTGCATCTACTGAAAACATCAAGTAATCATAATAATTTTAAGACATACTTTGTCAAGAGCCTATGCATATTTTACGTTAGCCAGTAAGTGCCAACCTTTACCAGTATCCTTTGTTTGAGTTCGTTCTTATTCGATAATTCATAGCTTTTTTCTTTTTTTTTTCACAAAGGGATAAATTTATTGATAAACTTTTCTGTTTAATCTTCATTTTTTTTTTTTTTTTTTTTTTTGTGGTTGATTCTGAATCTGTGCTCCACTCCCGATTCTATAACATCTCTAACCGCTTTCAATCTGTCAGCATCATCTCCTTCTGCCACCTTCTTCATCTTCTTTTTCTTTTTCTCCTTTTTTCTTTCAATCTTTCTTTTTCTCTCATCGTTTTTGTTTTCCTCTTCTTTGTCTTCTTTTTCTTAGTTTTCTCTAATTCTTCTACTTTAATTTTTCTTTGTTTTCGTCTTTTTTTTTTTTTCAATTCTTCTTCTTCTTCTCCACTCCTGTATCTTGCCCACAATACTCGATTAAAACTTACATCCTAAGAAGTAAGTTTTGATTTTTTTTTTTTCTTTTTCAATAAAAAGACTAACAAAAACTTTTCCCGAAATGCAACTTGTAAGTTGATTATTTTTAAATTCTTTTGAATTCTTTTTTATTTTGTGTAACCGTTTGAATTCCCAAACCCCCTCCAACCTAAAGGTTGTATGTGATCCAGTGTTGGATTTTTTTTTTTTTTTTTTCTGTTTCTTCCTTTCTTCTGGATTCTCTCTATTATACTGTTGTGCAACCATGTCGTCCCCACTCAACAACATCGCCGACCCAATGTTGTTTCCATGGGTTTTTTTTTTATTTTTTTATCTCTTCTGGCTATATCATTGTCGTCTCACATGTCGGCAACTGCCAGTGGTGTGCAATGATTCACAAGTTTATACAAAAACAAAAAACAAAAAACATAAGCTCTGACACATTCTGCAAATATCTGTTGCACTCTGGGTGTGTGTGTGACACCATCAACCTTCTACATGCTAAAGTCTCCATCTACATCTTCCACAGAGGCCGTGTTTGTCAGTTGATGTCAGCTCATTTTGATCTGCTCAGAGCCACAACCTGCGTTTCATTGTGTCTAACGTGCAACTGTCGTAAACTGTCGCAACACACATTGACACTCCTAAAACTAACTCTGAAAATATATTGACCGATCTTTTTTTTTAATTTTTTTTTTTTTCGGTCCTTTTGTTTCCATTCACTGCCACACCTTGATTAACAATCCTATTTTAGCTTTCTTTTGTGTGCGTTGGTGAATAACTTCGTATATCTTTGTTCTGCTGATAAACTTATTTCCTCTTTTTTTGTTTTATTTTTTGTTTTTTATTTTTAATTCCTAACACTTGAGGGGTAGGGGTGATAGTATTACACAGTGAAAAATATCTGAAGTGATCCAATAAGCTCAAAAGATATATATATATATATATATATATATATATATAAATGGAAATTCTGAATTAAATTATGTAGAATTATAACAAAATTTATTGTGCTGACAAAGGTGTACAAATAATTATTAAAGTTTTTTACTTAATTCATGAATTTTCAATGAATGGCTCATCTCATCGGAGGAAATGTTATCAACAAAATAGATATGAGTAATTATAAATTTTACTTATTTGCACAAAAATTGAAAATTAATGTAAAAAGGATACCCCAAGTTGAAATAATGGATATAGAGAAACAGTTAAGATCCAATAAATCTTGGTATATTCCAGATTAATTCCAGGTTAATATTTTCCAGAGGTGAAGCAACCAATAAATCTTTAACGAGGTTCATACAAGAGTGCTCAATACCTTACGGACTCTACTTTTGTATAAGCAGCATCAGCCTGTAGTTACTTGTAACTGTCTGATCAAAACATGCTCATAAATGTGTAGCGACATAAAAATGGTTATGTACAACAAATAAAAAGTATATAAGAAGTAATACTCGTTAAAATATTGTCCCCCTTCTCCCCGCTAAAAAATCTCCTTTTCAATTGGGCCTGGTTGAGTGTTATTCACTTTTTCCTGGAAAGTTCTGAGCCTGCTTGGAGGTTTTCTTTTGGTGCCAGAAGTGTCTTGTTGGTGCCATCTTTAACAGACTTATTCTACCAAAGCAGGCGGAAGAATGCAGTCCTGTAACGGTGACAAATCTCTTGCAGGATGGTAATTGCTGTGGCACCTCTTGATCTATATATATAATTGCATAAAATGCAAATCTCACTGTCTTCCAATTTACGTTTAGAATTGTGTGTCAGTTGTTATTGAACGTGCTGCTGTGTGACTATACACTAAATTTTGAATTGTTGTTCAATGAAAGAATCATGAAATATTTGATTCCAATTTCTTGCACATACAGTCCTGAAGATTAAAAAAAGAAAAGAGTAATCAGTGGGTAGCTGATCTGTATAAGTCTTGAACTCTAAAAGTTGGCAGACAAAGAGCAAAGATCTTTCTTGTGTGGATATGAAAACTTATGTGCGATAATTCTAGTATATCTAATATTTTTATGGAGCAATTCTGGTTTCTGATTGGTCGCTAGCAGAACATGGTTCCATTTGATTGGTCAGTTCCTATCACCAGTGTTTATAAGTAGTACCTTCCAATTTTCTTTAATCATATTCTCATTTAATAAATAAAAACATATAGCAACACTAAATAAGAAAGTATTACACATGCAAGATTCCCGGATTCAATCATTTTTCATAGATACTATTAATTGCTCTTCTCAACGTTGTCAAGCTGACATAACCTAACCATCAGCTTTGGCATATTTTTTAGAAGAATCACAACAAACACCCGTCTAGCTGAAACCACTGTCAGTAATTTTCCCCACTCTTTATCTGTGCCTAAATCAAAACGTAGATTCCATGAACAAAGCTTCTTTCTTAGAAGTGCACACCTGTGGAACTCTGTTCCGTTTGCCTGTTTGCCACCTGACTACAACTTGGATGTCTTCAAGTCCAACATAAACAAATTCCTGATAAACCGCCCTCTTAAGTAAGACACTTTATCAGATCTCCATTATTAACGATTACTATGATATTATCCCATTGATTACTGTACATGCAATAACCCTTATCCTCGAGTGGCCTCCGGGCCTTGATAAGTAGTGACTTCCTTGTAAAAAAAAAAAAAAAAAAAAAAATCAAATTGAATAATAGGGTCCGGAATGAACTTATAGATACTAGAGCGTAATATGACCATCCGATTTATTGGATCAAACATTCCTGACCTCCCACCTTGCCAAATGACGAAAGTGGAGTGCTACCAGTCAGGTAACCATTTATGAAAACAGACTATAGAATGCTTCACCACCATCCTAAGATATCACTATACCCTCGACATGGCCCCGTTTTCAGGAGATGGATGGGGTTACTTATTTGTATGGGGTTGCAGTCAGCAATCCGACCCAACAATGTATGTTTATCCGATTATTGCTCTGTCATTAGCAATGTTGCTGATGCTGGTCAAACAAGGACTGGGTGGGAGCGAAATGCTCACCTCCATACAGCATAATGCATCTAACACAACTGCTATAATAGATACCCCACTTTTCTTGTACTGAGAGTGATAAATCAGGATGTAAGAATAATGGAATGTGCTGATGAGCTCGTATTACTTGTACCCCCTCGACATACATACTCCCAACTACTCCAAAAAGTAGCAAAATCACAACCCCTTACCTCTTGAGGTCCTTTGATGCTAGAACGCCTTCTACTCTAATAGTTTTTTTCCCTCGGACTGCTAGACTTTTGAATTTTCATTCCTGTTTCCTGCTTCCCTTACTAATGTGAACAGACATCTTGCAGCTCAACTCCCCACAGTCTCCTGTGTGGCATGATTCCAAATAGTAGCCCCTTATGTTTCAAGTGGCAATCTTTTTTGTTTGAGGTTTAAAAAAAAAGAAAATCACAACTAATTTAGAATATATGCACAATTAGCCTGGGCGCCCGGCATTGCGCGGGTGTTTGCAGGTGTGTGTAGAGAACAAAAAAAAAAGTGATAGGTAGATAGGCTCAAACCCGTGACGCGAAGGCAGAAAAGAAAGTGAAAGAAAACTTTATGTCTTACCCCCTACTCCATGACGCAACCGGAAGTTCGAAATGTTAAAATTAGTAAAGTCATTCCAACTGATACAATGACTTGCAAAAATAGCGACGCAGAAACAAAAAACAAAAAAAAAAACGACCCTCTTTGTAGAAAACTTCCCAGTTGAGGGTAAGGGAATTAATTTTTTTAGCCAATTTTTTTCAATATTTGTCGTTCGAAGATTCAAAAGGATACCAATTTCATGAAAATCCGTCGCCTCTGTCAAAAGTTTTAGGTAAACATACAAACATACACACATACATACATTTAAACAGACAGGTGAGATTTATATTATAGATTACACTGACACACCAGTTCTCATTAGATCACTGAAGTTAAGCTAGATGGGTGACCACTTAGGGGTACTAAGCATTGTATGTATTTAGGTAAATGGGTATCTCTCATGGAGACAATCGCCCATGCCTTGCACAGTTTCAGGTAACCCTTAGGTAAGGTGTATCACCTGTTAGCCTTCCTTTGATTCGTGTTACCATATAAGGGGTAGTTGAAAATTCTCCTTAGCCGTGGTAAAGGCAATGCACCTTAGAAACAGACTGAATAGATGAAGGCCTAGCATGGAAGTGGTAAGGCTTAGGAAACGGTCATGAGAATGCTTACATCAAGTACGCAATCTGGTCTAATCAGAGACAGTGAAACAAGTTTTAAATGGCCATCGGACTTATTTTTATAATCAAGTTTATTAATCATTTTTTTTTTTTAAATCTGTTTGCCCAAAATTTCTACCTTATTGCCTACTATGGAAAAATATCAAGTAATTATGTCAAGGGTGTGAGTTCCATTATAGAAACGTTGATTTAATTTGAATAAAATAAACTATGCATCAAGTGCGCTTGAAAACCAAATCACAACGTAATATTAGGAAAATAAACAAATATTTTACTTGTTTGTAATTTATCACAAATATATTTCAGGGGTATGCTCCATCTTCAGTGTTTCCTTTTCTTTTTTTTTCTTCTTCCTTGCCATGTTGTAAAGTTGGAGAAAGAAGTCTGTTTGTAAAGAGCTGCGCGTTGTATCTGGCGGTTGTATTTTGAAATGTTGGAACTGTGCATAGGCAACGCAGAATAACGTGAATTTATAACAAATATTTTACTTGTTTGAAATTGAGATACAACGCGCGGCTCTTTACAAACAGACTTCTGTCTCCAACTTTACAACATGGCAAAAAAGAAAAGAAAAAAGAAAACAGCACACTGAAGATGGAGTATACCTCTGAAATATATTTGTGATAAATTTCAAACACGTAAAATATTTGTTTATTTTCCTAATATTACGTTGTGATTTGACTTTCAAGCATGCTTGATGCATATTTTATTTTATCAAGTAGTTATAGTTTAAGTAAAATGTGAAATTCAGTATTGTCATAAACAAATCAAAATGTTTTATTTCAAACTAGCAGGCTGTCCGGCGTGCCCAATCATCAAACCCGTTTTAATTTACACAGATTTTGTATTTATTATTATACAGTCAATTCTATATTGATTATTATATTGTACCCAATATATAGTAGTGATTTTGAAAGTAAAAAAATGAAATATGACTTGGGTGCCATCAGCTAGAATCGAAACCAAAACATTTAGTGCTCCAGCCTTAGTCATTGTGTTTGAGCTATCATTGAACGGATAAGAAATAGTTAAAAATGAACCAACTTTAACATATAAATGTATATTTGTGCAAGCATACAAGAGCACTTTAAGTCAACTTACGCCTGCAAAGTCCCTTTTTTTTTTTTTTTGCAATTTGGACCCCTTAGCAGCTATTTTTACCAGTTTTTATATGCGTAAAACTATGATTCACAAAAGATGCAATCATTTGACCTACCTTGCGTCGCTCTGTGACCTTACATTTCTGAGGAGATGCACTTTGAAACACACAGACCTAGTTAGTTATATATATATATATAATGAATGAATGATAAAAGTCTATATTCCGAAGTACATGATGTTGACCATCTTATAATTTATTCCTTTAATGCAGTTGACTTATACAATTCTTGACAGTATTTGTTTCGTAGTGCAAAATCAATCAATTATTATATCAATTAGTGAATCTATTTTGCCCTTAACTCATCAGAAGAAATAGCAACAATCAATCCGTCAAAAGGAAATAAAGTGCGTTTTAACATGATTAAAATCCGAAAATTGGAAGAGAAACTGTAAATACCTTATAAAGTTTCCATTACGCGATTTTTAATTTCTAAATTTTTTTTTTTTCTTTTTACGAAACAGATACTGTCAATAATTGTAAACTACTTTTATTGTCATCGAAATGGGGGGAATTGACCGTTTTTTCAAATTGGGATAAATTAGTGAAACTGTTCTTCAAATATTATATTCATTCAAAGGGGGGGGGGATAACAGTTTGTCAGATATTTCATAATTTATCAATTAATAAAATCAAAGTATTAAACGGTCCAGAAACACAAACAACACAATAGATCTAGAATGAATACAATAGCCAAAAGTGGGATTTGATTTTCAAGATCTGGCTGACCAAAAAGTAGAACTAACATAAACCATTTGACTTGCTTCGCCAGGAATCCAAGCATTTCTCAAAAATAGTTGGGTGAGAACCTGTTAAGATATTAAGCTGTCCAGAAAGTTTGTGTCAATTTTAAATAGTTCATAATTTGACACGATACATAAAATTATTGACAGATACAGTATATTTACATTTTTTAACTAGCACATACATCAAGTTATCTTTTAGAAGAGAAAGTTAAAGATTATTTAACTTGTGTTCATTTTTGAGACGTTTGAATAATGTAAGATTTTAAGGCACCATTTTAGGAACTTGAAGCTTTTTTCTATTTCAATAACGTCAAAAAAATGTTTTGCAAACAATTAAAAAAAAAGATATGTACACTGTATGGTGAAGATGCTTTAGGTTACAGAACGGTACGGAAGAAAATTATCTGATCTTCATGAAAATTTCAATATTTATTAATTAATTAATTAATTAATACAAAAGTTTTTTTTTACATTTATCACTTTCATATTACCATCAGAACGGAGTACTATTATTTAAATCAATAATACAATAGAGTATCTTGAAATGATGTATATATAGATTTGTTTAACCAGCAACCCATGCATTTCTCAAAGGAAAAATGGCATCTCCTCCTTCTCCTCCTTGAATGTGACGTCCTTCCATGAACCACATAAATATTGCAAACTAAATGGCCTGACAAGAATGACAGACTATATATGAGATGAACACCCGGCATCAGCCAATGAAAATCCAGCAATCCTAATTCCTGTATTTAACATCCCTACTTACCCCACTCCCCCGGAACATAAGCAACACAATAGATCTGGAATGAATACGACAGCCAAAAAGTGGGATTTGATTTCAGGACCTGGCTGGTCAAAAACTTGTACAGCTCCTCTTCCCAAGCACACAACAGTCTTCTGTGTCCACCTAGTGCATGCACGGTTGTAAAGAATTGAAAAATAAATACAGGTTGTTCAAAAATTCTTCTGTCAAAAATACTTCTGTTTCATACAAAATAATTATTTGATAAAAAAAAAATGCTGATGCATGCATTAAGTGTTTATAAAAGAAAATTGAAATTATGGAAAGGTATTCTCAAGAACTGATTTTCCACTAGTCTCTCACACACACACACACACGGGTGTGAAAAGTGGAAAATCAGTTCTTGAGAATAGTGGAAAATCAGTTCTTGAGAATACCTTTCCATAATTTCAATTCATATTATATATATACTTTCAGTTTATTTCAGGATTTGAAAATATATCAATGACTTATGCCATTTTTTTTTTTACTTTTTTTTTTATTTTTCTTTAAAATTTAAGATCCAAATAAAAAAAAATTCTGATTACTATATTCCGGTTTTCTTATTTTTACAATTAACAAATAATTTTCCAGACAAAGTATTTTCTCAACACCTCAGTAAGATAACAACTGAAATAGATGGGTTTAGCACGACACCATATTTTGCCATTGACTGCGTGTTAAAAAAGGTAACTAAGAATCAAGGTATAACGTGGGTCAATGAGCATAAACCTTCTGACTTGGACTTTGCGGACAATATTGGTCTAGAAGTGACCTACAAGACATTGTCGACAAGGTCCAAGCTGAAGTAGGGAGCATTGGTCTTGATATCAATGCGAATAAGATAAACCTCAAAACATGCTTCTAGGACATATCAGCCACCTACAAACGTTTTTAGCGACGAAAAAAATTATCTTTAGTTGACGACTTCACTTACTGAGGAAGCTGCATAAAAAAAAAAAAGAAAGCAGTATGAACTATGAGTTGTGGTGCAGGATAGGTAAGGCCTCGGCAGCATTTAACCAGCTCTGCAAAATCAGGAGTCACAAAAAATTAATCCTCAGATTGTCCACACTGCTATATGGAAGTGAAACTTGGAATCTTTTTGAGATTTTTTTGACATCCAAGAGAAGAAATTCGATGAGTTTGATGCCAAGTGTCTCAGAAGGATTCTAGGGATCAAATGGAGTGATCGAATTGTCAACCAAGAAGTCAGAGATTGCACTCATCAGCCGGTAGTATCATCAATAATCTGCAAACGATGTCTAGGCTAGCTCAGAAATTCGTTACGATTGGTCCCAGAGAGAATTGACAACCAAGTGCTCCAATGGACTCCTGATTAGAAAAGAAAGGGAAAACTTACGGTCCTGACTGATATTAGAGACGAGGTAAGAAATAAGATTAAAATTACAGTATTTAAATTAAATACAATAATTATAAATTTAAATATACCCTGTATTTCGCCATATAAGGTAACCGTCAGATAAGACGAGGTACAAAATTGGAGCAAATTTTAATAAATTTATCACATATAGGTTGTATAAGACGACTGCTAAATCACGAAACCATGTTTGTTTAGCATAGGCTAGAGATTGCAACACCTGATGAAATATTGGTTTTTAAAGATGATTTTTTAACGGTAAATGTAAAGTAAATTCAAAAGTATCACGTTATATTCATGGGAATTAGAATGCTAAGGACAAATAATAATAGATAAGTTATCCCGACAGCATTTACCAGTCAGCGCTTCTCGGGCCTATAAACTTATCCATTCCCAAAGCAAGAAGACAAACTCTTTGGGTTTAGGTAGGTTAGAAATAAACAGAACATACAAACTAAAATGCCACCATCTCTGTCCGACTGGTATGATTAGCGAAAGAAATGTGACCACTTTCTTCGCCTAAGAGAAAAGAATAGAAGGAGAAGAAGAAGACGAACAGGTAATGGAGAAAAAAGGCAAAGAACAGGTCATAAATAATTTATTACAAATGTCTCACAACAGAATAGACAAATATTTAATTTGGATTAACATTTTAGGTACGATTATTCTCAATAGATAAACGACTAATGACTACTGACAGTTTTTAATTAATTTCCCTTTCGATATCAAAAAAAGATCATTAGCAATTAAGGAAATAAGTGTAGAAAATGTATACATTAATGAAAAATTTAATTGGGTAAGATGGTAACTAAAAGAGAGGATTTAAAACCATTTAGGGTTGTGCACAAACTTATAGGGAGTTTATAATAGACTAGTGTGGGTGCCCGGCATTGCCCAGGTGTTTGAATGTGTGTGCGGAAAAGAAAAACTGACACCTTACCCCTACTCCATGATGCAGCCGGAAGTTCAAAACGTTGAAATTAGTAAAGTTATTGCAACCGATACGATGACTTGCAAAAATGGCAGTGCAAAAAAAAAAAAAAAAAAAAACTCTCCTTGTAGAAAACTGGCCAGTTGAGGGTGAAGGAATTAATGTTTTTAGCCAATTTTTCGATTTTTGTCGTCCGAAGGGTCGAGCTTTGAAAAGTTTTAGGCAGAACTACAAACATACATACATACATTTAAACAGGCAGGTGAGATTTATATGATAGATTAGAGTCTAATTTAGAAGTTTAAATAAAAGGGTTATATAAATTATAAATTCTAGTAATTTGCACTAATCAGCATTTTATTTTTTCTTCAGGAGATCTTCTTGAATATCTCCTACCCCCCCTCCATAAGGTGTGTGTGTGTGTGTGTGTGTGTGTGTGTGTGTATTGAACAATTTTAGAAACAAGATAAATTCCAATTTATTTTTTTGTATATATATAATATTTTCTTAATATTAATTTTTCATACTGATGGACCCTAGTGTTTCATACTTACACCATCATCAGTGTAGGAAGTGATGACTACTGCTGGTCAGGAGATTCAAACCCAGTTAACAAAGCCAACCTTGCCTTTGCAAGCTAGCGTTCTTCCTCTAGGCCACCATCAATTAACCTTTAAATAGAAGTGAATTTAGATATTTGCGTAGCAGTGAAATCAAGCTGTCATAATCAAAGGCCATGAGAGTATTGAACAAACACGGAGTTTGGAATTAAACATGTATGCTAATTGATTGCATTTTTTTCTCAATTTACCAAATAGAGGTCAACTTTGATCTCCTTAAAGGCGCTTCAAAACTATATTTTTTTGATACATTTTTCACTTTACTTTGGTGCAACTAAGAAAGATAAAATCAAGATCAATATTTTACTCACTGTAATCTCTGAACGTATATACCATTCACTGGACAAAGCAGGGGAGGGTAGAGCAGTAGCTCTAGATATATCTAAAGCTTTTGACAGGGTATGGCATGAGGGTCTCCTCAGGAAAATTAAATCATACGGTATCACTGGTTGAATACTTAGCATAATTAAATCCTTCTTAGATAAGAGAAAAATCCAGGTTGTCATCGACGGTCGAACATCTAAACAGTGTGATATAAATGCGGGAGTGCCTCAGGGGTCTATTCTTGGACCTCTATTGTTCCTGATATTTATTAATGACCTCCCCAACAAAACTGCCTCTGAGATGGGTATATATGCTGATGACACTACACTCTATAACAGGCATGATAGGAAAACAAATGAACACATATCTAAAGAAATGGCAAAAACACTAGAGGATGACCTCCAATCTGTAGTGGAATGGGGACATAAATGGATTGTCACATTCAATGCTGCCAAGACTAAACTGGTTTCCTTCAATAACTACAAGAAACCTCCTCTGCCACCAATAGCAATGGCCAGTGACTCCCTGTCTGAGAGTATATCTTTCAAACTGCTTGGCCTAACGTTCACAGGAAGCATGAGCTGGAACAATTATATTGAAAACATTGCCAGGGCCGCTGCAAAAAAGGTAGGCTCTCTCTACCGTGCTAGAAAACTACTGACACCTGAAAGTATCTTGTATCTCTATAAGGCCACCATTCGCCCATGTATGGAGTATTGTTGTCACATCTGGGCTGGTGCGTCTACTACTAGTCTCTCGCTCCTAGACAAGGTTAAAAAAAGAGTCGCTAATCTGATAGGCCCTGAACTGGCATCTAAGCTTCAGCCTCTGTCCCATCGACGAAACGTTGCATCCCTCTGCTTGTTCTACAAGTATTTTAATGGTGAATGCTCTGACGAACTGCAGACACTTGTGCCCCCACGACGCAGACACCCTCGACAAACCCAACAGGCAGCTAAATTCCACCCCCACACAGTAGAGATCCCTAGATGTAAAAGATCTTTCTACTCCAGTAGTTTCTTCCCCAGAACCGCTATACTCTGTAATTCCATTCCAGGTTCTTGCTTCCCTGTACTTACATGCAGAAGTTCAAGTGCAACGTGAACCGACATCTTGCTGCCCAAATCCCTACATAGTGCCCCAGTAGTTGCTGACCCTGATAGTAGCCCCCTACACCAAAGTGGCAATGTGCCTTGTTTGGGGTGAAAATGTAATAAAAAAAAAAAATTAAAAAAAAACAAAAAACTAATAATTGTGATTTTTTTTTCCAGACATTTTTTTTTATTTTTGGTCTCCAAAAATATTAATTTTCAACTTATTCTTATTGTCTAGTTGACGGCTTACTTTAAGGAGGTCCAACTTAGTGTAAGAGGATTTGACTTTAGTGAGTCACATTATCGGTTTACTGCTACGTTTATTTGCATTAGAATGTTACAGATTCAAACAAACTTTTTCCAAAAAAACGTGGGCGTTAAGGTACGTACCAAAAATTTGAGCCCAACTTGCAGTTCAACTTCTTCACACTCATTCAAATACTGTATTATTGTGATCTATATAATTTATGGTTTGCACTTTTAACAAAATAGTGTATACACTCTGATAACCGTGGTTTTTGTAATCAAACAAAAACTTGTTAAATCAACAAAGTTTCATCTACATTACAGTGATAAAATGACAAGAGAGAGTGAGAGAGAAAGAGAGAGAGAGAAAGAGTTCAGATCAGTATGGGGGTGATGTGTAGTTGTTGGTGCGGCTGGCTTTTCTCTTGCTCTCTCTCTTACTTTGTCTAATTGCCTTTGTTTATGACTTATATTACACATTCCTTGATCGGAATCTGATTGTTCACTTATTTTGACCTTCGAGTTGAAATTTCAATTGATTTTTCGATTGGAATATAAGGTTGATGTCATGATTCTTTGATTGGAATGTAGGGTTGATGTCATCACTAGCAATCTGATTTATACCCCCCGCCCCCGATCCGATATTTTCAACATTGCCCGTCATCTATGCAACAATACCAGCATCTAAATGTTAACCTAAAACTACGAAAATACAATTAAAATTTTTTCCGGGTATCACATACATTTTAGTTTTTACCGTATTTTCATTCAAGGTCACATTAGTCACCCTTAAATTTTAATCTATTTCCAGACATTCCTCTGGCAATTTTCTTTGTGTTTTGCAGCTTTGGAGAACCAATTTTCATCCATGTTGTTTCATCAATTAAGGATATGTCACTTCCAGTATCCAAAAGACAGTTTACTTTCCGGCCATTGATTCTAACTTCAATATATTTCCTTTTTTTTTTTTTCTCATACATGGACTCTTTTTTAGAATCAATGGTCTTTATTTCAGACTTACAGTATTTCTCCTTTTTGCATACTGTTGACTTGTGTCCTTTACGCCCGCACTTATAGCATATTTTGCTTTTGAAGTAGCACTCTTTTGTGAAGTGATTCTTTCCTCCACACGTCTTACAGTATTTTTTTACATAGTGGTCACCTTGCTTTGCCCTTTGTATTTTGTCAACATTTTTCTCTTCGATACTAGTATTGGCATTCCTCAGTAACTTTCTGTAAGGTTATTTCTGTCTTGGTTCATAATGGATAATATCCTAGAACGAATCTCTTTATCCTTCGAGGATGTTAACCCTTGCACAAATATCAAGCATTTAAACATGTCCTCTTTTAGGTCTTTCAACTTAAATAACTCGCATTGGATATTTACTCTCCCAGCCTAGGCGATAAAGTCTTCATCATCTTGTTTCAAAATATTTAAATACCTATAACAAGTATAAAATAAGGTATCCCGCTCCCTGAAAATGTTTGATAAAATTTCTATAGTCTCTTTAAAAGAAATATCTTCGGGTTTCCTTGGGAGTATAAAATTGGTATACTTGGTATTTTCATGGGAACTCAGTTTTTGCAACAGTAAAATAATTTTTTCTTCATCTGACCAGGCTTGACATCGTTTAGAAAAAATATTTTCGTATCTATGATAATATGCTGGAAACGTTAAGCCATTAGTTGGTTCATATAAACATTTTGTCAGCGAATTTGCAATTCCTTCCGGAGTGAACCGACAATCCTTTTTTTCTTCTTGTTTCATTAATATTGTTTTTAATACTTCATTTGGTTTTAACTGTTCTTTTTGTAAAAATTCCATCTGGCTTTGTTGAGCTGCCAGTGCTAACTGTATAGTTTTCATAAACTCGGCTAATTATTCCATGTTGAAGAATTTTTTTTTTTAAACACAGTAATAGAACAAAAGGTTAACAGTACCTGCACAAACCATTAAATAAATTCACTGAATAGTTTTTTAAAACCACAAAAAAAAAAAATTCTTTTGTAGACAAGGTTTTTAGAGAGAGTTACACACACAAAATTGACACCGAACCAACAGCAGCAATATTCATACATGCGTTCCTTTCTGCCGTATTTTTCTTCTTCTTATGAAACAAAAGAAATTTGAAATAGATAACTTTCTTCCTTCCAAGAAAATTGTTCTTTTCCTTATGCAATAAAAATAAATTTGAAATAAACAAGTTTTTTTTCTGAGAAAATTGTTCTTTCCAATGCTTCGTGAAATGTCAATTTCCCTTCTTTTTTTTTTCAGTAGGACCGTAACAGACTGAATTAAAAAAAAAAAAACTTACTTTTTGTGTGTGTCTTAGCTTTTTTTTTTTTTTTCTTCCAGTAGTTGAATTTTTCCATGCAGTTTTTTTTTTCCATTCATTGTCCAATATCTTTTTGGCTTAAAGTTTCCTTTTTGTGAATTCGAATCCTGTCGCCATTTGTTGTATCCTTACTTTAAATAAGAATACAGAAAGAAACACGAGGTTATGGGTGAAAGACAAAAGTGTTTATTTATAAGGGAATACATGTGACATAAGAGTTACTCGACATCGTTTCTTATTCTCTTCCTGTCTTTTTTCCTTCTGTCTCAGTCACGTGAGAGGGGCAATATATCCATAGTTCATTTCATCTATGAAGGGATGTTAGGTTATTCCATGACATCAACAATCAACCAAGACTTTAGATATTTCTGAGAAATCCAAATTTGATCACTAATTATAGTTCTTTATTTGTTTTATGATACTGCCTCTGTAATATGCTGCCTGCTAAATAAATACAGCAAACCTGTTTTTACCGCGGCACCAAAATCAACACAGTCTATATCATTCTTGTAAATACTTTTTCCCTATTGATCATAATATGATGCAGTTCCTGTGCAATTCTAAGAGGTTCACACTCCCAGGCTTTGCCTTTTCTCTTTGTGAAGAGGTTAGTTTATTGCTAATTACCTAAGGTGCCCTACTGAGAAATGCCGATCGGGCTGCCAAGACACTTTTGTAGGTTAGAGTGCCCCTAGATAGGGGCGCTGACTATTCAATTCTACTTTCCAACCCTTGTGTACATCACATTTCTCATGATGGAAGAGAAATAAATACATGAAGAGAGGGAGTGGGTGATCAAGTAACTCCCTTACCCCCCAGCAGCAATCAAATTGTCCTTTTCAGAACATCTCTCAGACTACTAAAAATATGATTTACTCTTTGCTGCCTGTTCCCGTTCCTGGTCTGACCTGTAGTTCAAGCATCTGCAGCTTCCAGCTCTGGCTCCAGCTCACTCCTGCGGCTTCTGACTCACTCCTTCTTCAGCCCCAGTTCCTTCTCTAGCTCCTACTACTTCAACTCCAGCACCCTATGCTCCAGCAACATTCAGCAGCCCCTACCAGCTGCACTTGCTCCATCTGTTAATCCACACTGACTAGACCTACTCGATACCTCTCACCGCACCTCAGGCATATACATCCACATCAATCTCCATATAACGTTAGTTTCATGATGTCTAGGATCCAACTTCCTCACTTCCATTCCTGCAACTTTGGTTCCTGTCAATCCAGACCTTGGCCATGATGTCCTCATGGACATGGACGACCTAGTTGAGACATCTCAAGGACGTCCACATCAATCACCTTGTGATGTCATCCCATGCTGTCCAGGATCCAGTCTCCACATCTCCAAACTTTTCAACTATCCAGCATTTCTATCCATCCAGTCTCTGCTGCTCTTTCTTAGAACTGCACACCTGTGGAACTCTATTCCATTTGCCTGCTTTCCAACTGACTACAATATAGTCATCTTCAAGTCCAATGTAAACAAGTTCTTGATGAACCGCCCCCTTAAGTAATCCAATTTACCAAATTTTTACTACTAACGATCACTATGATATTATCCCATTAACTACCGTATACTAATTAACTCTTTTCCTCGAGTGGCCTCCAGACCTTGATAAAAAATAAATAAATAAAAAGGTACCACACTTCCTATTCTCCAACCTTCTCACTTCTACAATCTTTATTGATCAACTTTCTCCAGTTCTTCTATATTTCCCCAACCCATGTATTTATGGTAAAATAAATGTTTCTTTAACTGTTCATCTGCGTTTGTCCTCTCTTCTTTGCCTTTTGCTGTATGCCCACCATCTTTGTTGTACGGCCGATCAGTGAAATCAACCTATTGCCCCCCCTCCCTCTTCAACAAGTGTAAGGTGTCTGGCCAATGATCTTATTTAAGTATCACATATTGCGTCTTGTGTTTGTAATTATAGGAAGACAAATTTTCCAGGTTCAAATTCTAAATTTCTCCAACTTTACTTCCCCCCCCCCATCTCTTTTTATTTTAACTATTTTAACTAAAACTCTACCAACTCCAGCACAAGTCCCATAAAAATACTGTTATAATATGTTAATAATAATAATTGTAATATCTTATAATATTAACAGTCTTGATAATGATATTAAAAGCTTTCAGAGTTATGTCATTGGCCTAATGGATAGCAAAACTTTTTTCTTTATACTATCTCTCTCTCACGGATGTGATGTAACTAGTCTCAGTTTCCTCTATAAATACGATTATACCATGTCTCTCACAGACGTAATGTTGCTAGTGCCAGTCTTTTTGATAATTACTTATTATAACAAGTGTTCTTCTTCAATATCTGATTTATAGCCTGCTTCCTTTGTTCCAGTATATTTGTCTCAGTCTAGTGGTCTCCATCAATTTGCTGTTTTGATACTTGATTGTAATACAGCTTCCTATTCCAGTAGCTTCTTTCCAAGAACTGCAAAATTGTGGAACTCTCTTCCTGCTGACTGTTTTCCTCCTAGCTACAGCCATGGTCTTTTCAAGACTAACGTCAATAGGCATCTCATGACATTGCAATAATCACACACAGCCGTAATGTTGCTAGTGTCGGTCTTTTCTATAATTACTTATTATGAAAAGTGTTCTTCAATATCTGATTTATATGCTGTTTCCTTTGTTCCAGTATGTTTGTCTCAGTCTAGTGGTCTTCAATAATTCATTCATTCTAATACAGCTTCTTATTCCAGTAGTTTCTTTTGAAGAACTGCAGGCTTATGGAATTCTCATTCTATTGACTGTTTTTTCCCACTTTTATTCTTTTTTTTTTTTTTTTTCAAGACTAAGGTCAATAGGCATCCCTGTCTTTGCAATAATCAGCTTTCGTTCTTGTTTGCTTCTTACATCAAGTGGCTTCATGCCTTGTTGGAAGTAACTTCCATTAAAAAAAATGTGCTTTAGTCAGCTAATAAGGCAATCCAGACAAGGCGTGATGCCACTTGATGAAAAGAGCTAACAAGAACAAAAGACGATTATAAAAAAAAAAAACAGATGTCAATTGACCTTAGTCTTGAAAAGGTAGGAGGAAAACTGCACAAGAATGCAGTTCTTAGAAAGAAGCTACTGGAATAGGAAGCTGAATTACAATGAGGTATTTGAACAGTGAATTGATGGAGACTACTAGACCAACAAGTCAAACGAGCTGGAACAAAGGAAGCATCAGATAATTCTGAAGAACACACGTGATAATATTTATAGAAAAGACTGAGACTAGCAACAGCACGTCTGTGAGAGAGAGGTTGCAGTAAAGAAGAAAATGTCAAATTACAGATACGTTTCTGCAATTTATCAGGAACCTTCAAATGGGACACAGATTCACCAGCCCAAATATGACAACAGTAATCCATGCATGGTCTGATAGTAGATTTGTAGAAATAGAGAATAGCATCGAGTGTGAGAAAGTGTTTAGAGTGATAGAAAGAATCGATTTTACAAGAAGCAGAAAGAGCAATGGATTTAATATATGGACTTCTAGAAAGATTTGATGAGAAAAAAAAAGACCAACAAGTTTCAGTGTTGGTTTCTTCTCAAGAGCAGAGCCATCCATGAGAATCTCAGGAAGAAAAGGGACACGCTTATGTTGTAGCCAAGATCACAGTGTAGTATCTGTTCTGATGCCACACTTCACCTTTTCTATCCTCGGTCAGTGAAACAGCCACAAATATTAAAAGTTGCTGTACACGGAACGTTTCAGTTGCGTGTACATCTGTTGTCTACACCCACGCAATTTGGGTGCACAAAACTAAAAACTTGTTTCACCGACGAAGCTGAAAGCACCTCACGTGACAAAGTTGTTGCGTTTTTCATCCAATCGGGTTATGAAGAAAACGAATTACAAAAATATTTCGCTAGAGTAGGTTTGAAACCTATAAAAAAGCCATTTTGTGCCACAACCAATCAGTCGAAGTCAGCTTGCTGTAAACAACTCCAGTGGCTCCGTCGGGTCTGACGTTAAACAACCGACATAGATGAGCGATGCACGCGAAACTAACTTCTCCACATGGAATACCAAATCACCAAGAATTAACATTTACCCTTCTTGTTTCATTTTGTTTCATATTAACGTCCGAATCGCACTGGATTAACAATACTGAACTAATTTGATGGATTTTAATACTGTTTTAAAAGGACAAAGAAGAAATATTTTATATCTTAAAAAAAACATTTTGCCTCAGTTAGAGAAAGATTTATCTCTCCTGTTTTTCATTAAAAATGTATAGAGAGTCCTAGCGACCATACAAGAAGCTACAAACATTAACTTTATTGCCAAACATTTTACATTCTTACGAACTATTACCTTCTTGACTTCCGTGCTGAATCAGCGCGAACACATAAAAATATGTCAACAAAATAAGATGATTCATGATTTCTTTCTTTTGTTGAATAAAAGTCATATATTGAACTTTTAAAATTGTCTTTGCCTTAATGCTAATTTTGACAACCTTTTTATTTTTATTTTTTGTTAGGGGTTGGGAAATATTTACCTATGCTCACATCCCGACTGTGATACCAGGCATTGGTGAATGTCGACCAAGCCCTCCACAATATTATTTTTTGTTAGGGGTTGGGAAACATTTACCTATGCTCACATCCCGACTGTGATACCAGGCATTGGTGAATGTCGACCAAGCCCTCCACAATATTATTTTTTGTTAGGGGTTGGGAAACATTTACCTATGCTCACATCCCGACTGTGATACCAGGCATTGGTGAATGTCGACCAAGCCCTCCACAATATTATTTTTTGTTAGGGGTTGGGAAACATTTACCTATGCTCACATCCCGACTGTGATACCAGGCATTGGTGAATGTCGACCAAGCCCTCCACAATATTATTTTTTGTTAGGGGTTGGGAAACATTTACCTATGCTCACATCCCGACTGTGATACCAGGCATTGGTGAATGTCGACCAAGCCCTCCACAATATTATTTTTTGTTAGGGGTTGGGAAACATTTACCTATGCTCACATCCCGACTGTGATACCAGGCATTGGTGAATGTCGACCAAGCCCTCCACAATATTATTTTTTGTTAGGGGTTGGGAAATATTTACCTATGCTCACATCCCGACTGTGATACCAGGCATTGGTGAATGTCGACCAAGCCCTCCACAATATTATTTTTTGTTAGGGGTTGGGAAACATTTACCTATGCTCACATCCCGACTGTGATACCAGGCATTGGTGAATGTCGACCAAGCCCTCCACAATATTATTTTTTGTTAGGGGTTGGGAAACATTTACCTATGCTCACATCCCGACTGTGATACCAGGCATTGGTGAATGTCGACCAAGCCCTCCACAATATTATTTTTTGTTAGGGGTTGGGAAACATTTACCTATGCTCACATCCCGACTGTGATACCAGGCATTGGTGAATGTCGACCAAGCCCTCCACAATATTATTTTTTGTTAGGGGTTGGGAAACATTTACCTATGCTCACATCCCGACTGTGATACCAGGCATTGGTGAATGTCGACCAAGCCCTCCACAATATTATTTTTTGTTAGGGGTTGGGAAACATTTACCTATGCTCACATCCCGACTGTGATACCAGGCATTAGTGAATGTCGACCAAGACCTCCACAATATGACATAATTTAATTATTCATTAAATCTTCCATCCATCCATAGCCTTTGAGCCCCTATGGGGGCATAGGCCATCTACAACTTTTTGTAGATGCTTTTGTAGCGATTGAGTTCTTTTTACAGGTTGAGGGTGCTGGCCCCCACGCCCAACCTTCCCAGAAGGTACATACAGCACCTAGCCTTCCCAAATGGTCACCCATCTAGTACTGACCAGGCTCAACGTTGCTTAACTTTGGTGATCTGGCGAGAACTGGTGTGTCAACGTTATTGTGCCGTACTCATTAAATCTTGACAAGGGAAAATATTTCAGAAATTGTATGAAGCACCAAATTATCATTAACCCTAACCCACAGGGTTCTGTCACCACAACTACAAGCCTGAGTGGGGGGGGAGGGGGAAGGGCTTGAACTGTAATACCACATGATACCTCCACTTGACAACAAACGCTGACCCCAACGCTGTGTGCCACAGATTTCTTTTCTTTCAACTTTTATTCTGGCAGTGTCATTGTTTCTCACATTGGTGGGTACTGACGGGGTGTGCATAGGGTCACAAGTATAAAAAAAGTAACTCAAAAGAAAACATATCAGTTGGTCTCTAGGTGCACGTGTTACACCATCGATCCTCTGAACTGATTTAGTCATCTGCCAAGGCCATGTTCATCAGTTGGTATATCAATTCATTTTTCCCATCTCCTCCGAGACACAACCTGCTTTTGACTGTGCCCGGCTCAGAACTCTCCTCAACTCTGTCGCAAACTCAAGACTGTTCCTCACTGCTGAAAAACCCATTGGCACTCCTAAAACTGCTGTAAAATAACTCTAAAATATCTTGTCCTTTTGTTCCTGTTCATTGCCACACCTTGATTAACAATCCCATGCCAGCTTCCTTTTGTGTGCCTTTGTGAACAACTTCCTAGCCATTGTTCACCCGATAAGCCTATTTCTGCTTTCTTTTGTATTACTTTTTCTCTTTCTCCCCCACTTCCTAACACTTAAGGGGAGATGTTGATAGTATCACAGGGCTTCATGGACATATAACAAAGTCTATTTGAAAAATCAGACTGTTCAAGATCTTACTCCTTGCGTCTCATGTTACAATCGGAAGAGAGTTAACCCCCCTCCAGATCCTTCGACACCTATGAGATTATTTATCTTCAATTATACCCTAACCCCTATTACCCTCCAATTCAAACTTGTTAGAAGCAACAGTGAATGTTGTTTTTACATATCGACTCAATTGGACTAAAGCTCTAATCAGCATTTTTTTTTTTCAACCAATCATAATATAAGACATATTCACATCCGAAAATTTGTGTGTATACTATAAAAACCTAAACACAGCATTTTTCTTTCTCTTCTGGTTTGTTTTCTCTTTTATGGTCGACAAATGTGAGAATGGCCCTTACAAAATAATCTTGATAACCATAGCAAAGAACATAACAAGATTACTCTCTTGCAGACAAGTTCATACATACACTTTCTCATTAGCAAAACTATACACACACACACACACACATATCAACAATGCGAATTCCATTTTAACACACTATAAAGATAACTAATGAAAAACTTATTCTCAGGACTACTCACCGACACCACAATTCATACTAGCTCCACTTACCTTAACGCTTTATGACCTGAATTATGATGTAGATGATTAAAAAATATTTATTAATTTTAGTTAGTTAAAAGATAATACTATAATTGTCTGCAAACTATAAAAATTATGAAATTCAATCATTAAACTACCACTGAGAATTTTTGCATTTCATAAACTCACCTTGATTCACTGGTCAACAAATTTATTTTTTTTCTTTGGCAGACCATCTAGGAGTGTTTTCTGGGGTTTTGAAGGTCGCTGATTACTAATATAACATTAGTTTTGCCAGATTGGCTCTAGTTTAGAAGATACTGATAGCCCCAAATAAGCCTAAACTGCTAAAATTCTCCCTGAAATACTTCAATATAGAAGCAGTAAATAATAATTTTCTGATATTATTGAATCATTATAATGATTATGTATATATTGAAGTATTTCAGGAAGAATGTTTATATAATCTCTATATGAATAAAATGAACTCATTTTTTCCCGTCTGATTTTGACATTAATAGGATTAAAAATCAAGATATTTCATGCAAATATAATATGCACAAACGGCAGAACAATATCTGAGGTGTGTTATAGGCTTATTATTTCTCAAATTCCTCGATAATCTTAGATTTCTATACTTTTTCTGCTGAGAAGTCACAGCCAAAATCGGTTAAGATCAATGGAAGTGGTAAAATATTTTCTCTCTAATAAATTCCTCCTCCCCCTGCCACCACTTAACACCGTTTGGGGATCGTTCACAAGGAACAGTTGAGAAGAGAACACCGGTTTGGCTTCGTAGTTCTTACATGTGAAGTTATTTAAAATCACTAAACTAAGCTGCAGTGCTCTGTGGCGTAGTGGTTAGCGTGCTGGACAATTCACATTATATTTTCACGTTCGCGCCGACCTACCGTAGTCGTTTTTTTTTTTTTTTCCTAAACAACTGGAATGGACTTTTCTTGGTGGCCGAACTGTTAACATTGCAGATGTTTTTGGGTTTTTTTCACACTTTATTTTCCTACTTTTACTCATGACTCCGGGTTTGATCCTTCCTACTTACCTACCATAACATTTTTAAAAACTCCCCCCCCCCCGTCCCATAAACAAACACTCGGGCAACGCCGGGTACCCCCGCTAGTTATTTATATAGGGAGAATTTTTATATAATTATATACTGTAATTACTTAATAACATGTTCCATAAATATAGTTGCAGTATAAATTAAACAGTAATTAAGAATTTTCTTTTTAATTCCACAGTTGAAAATGAGTTCCAGAGAGAAAATGAGTTCTTCTAGAAGATGTTGCAGATATGAACCGGATGTCTTTTGTTACATCTGTGGACAGTATATGATGGCACAACAAAAGAGGAATATTACAGACTTTGTCAAGAGGGCGTACAAAGCATACTTCGATATGATACTTGGTGACCAAGACAAGTTTCGGGCCCCACATATGGTGTGCAAAACCTGTGTAGAAAGTCTCCGCGGTTGGACCAACGGTAAGCTGAAGCTGAAGTTTGCTGTACCAATGGTGTGGAGAGAGCGCAACAATCATTTTGATGACTGCTGCTTCTGTCTCAATGACATGACGGGGTTTAACAAGCACAAGAAAGCAAATTGGCAGTATCCGAGCCTGGATTCTGCTATCCGTCCTGTTGCGCACTCTGAGGATCTACCTGTGCCTGTTTTCACCAGTATGCCTGAAATCGATGAAACCGAAGAGATTCCAGCTGATCTTTCAATATCAATTGATGATAGCTGTAGTGACTATGAAGAACCCTCAAATGGCCCTCAGCTTTTCAATCAATCTGAACTTAATGACCTAGTGCGAGACCTTTGTTTGTCGAAGGAGCAGTCTGAAGTTCTTGCATCACGACTCCAAGAGAAAAACATTCTTGATTCTGGCACAAAAGTAACATACTATAGGACTAAGAAAGGCAGCTTGCTTCGTTTCTTTTCTAAAGAAGACGACCTGGTCTTTTGTAATGACATTTCTGCACTTCTTAACTGCATGGGGATCTCATCATATGACCCAGCAGATTGGCGTCTCTTCATAGATAGCTCGAAAACAAGTCTAAAAATTGTACTTTTGCACAATGGCAATAAGTTTGCTCCTGTACCAATTGGCCATTCTACCAAGATGAAAGAAGAGTATGATGCTATCAAATTTGTTCTTGAAAAGCTGAATTACAACACTCATAAATGGCTGATTTGTGTGGACTTGAAAATGGTGAATTTTCTGCTTGGTCAGCAAAGTGGGTACACAAAGTATCCCTGCTTTCTTTGTTTGTGGGATAGCAGAGCAAGAATCCAGCACTGGAGAAGGGAGAACTGGCCAGAACGAGAAAGTCTCGAAGTTGGCACAGCCAACGTCATCAATGAGCCTTTGGTACCCAGGGATAGAATCATCTTCCCTCCATTGCACATAAAACTAGGGCTCATGAAGCAGTTTGTTAAGGCGTTGAACAAGGATGGGGATTGCTTCAAGTACATATGCAGGCAATTTCCAGGTCTTTCCATCGAAAAAGCTAAAGGGGGCATCTTCGGTGGACCTCAGATTCGAACGCTCATGAGGGATTCTGACTTCACTAATCATATGAACACGGTTGAGTTAAATGCTTGGGTGTCCTTCACAGATGTAGTGACAAATATTTGGGGAAATCACAAAGCTGACAATTACAAGCAATTGGTCCGTAAGATGCTTACTGCATACGGAAAACTAGGGGAAAATATGAGCATTAAAGTTCATTTCTTGTTTAGCCACCTCGACAGATTTCCTGGTAATCTTGGTGATTACAGTAAGGAGCAGGGAGAGAGATTCCATCAAAACAATGGAAGAGAGGTATCAAGGCAAATGGGATGAGCACATGATGGCAGACTACTGCTGGAACCTTTTGAGAGACTGCCCAAAAGTTGCTCACAAGCGAAAATCGTATAAACGTCAATTTTAGTTTTGTGAATAAAATATTGTTTTGTGTGTTTATTGTAACTAAGAATCTAGTGTATAATGCTTTGCATTAATTTATGATATATAACTGATTATGTAAATGTTTTTTTTTCACTTGGAGAATTAAAATTCAGCAAATTTTTAGCAAATTTTTTGTATATCCTCGAAATCTATGAAAAGTGTTCAGTTATAGGATAAATGAAATGATGTTATATTTAACTTAACTTGTTAGATTGAGATTTTACACTGTCTTTGTGGTTTAAGATTATCATAAAAATCAATATCTGACATTTATGCACTATTTAGCCGTTTTTTGTACGTTTAGCTATGGTCGCGAATGGGTGATTTCAGACAAACGACCCCCCTGTGATATCTAAAAAACTAGAGCCAATTTGAAAAAACTAATGTCAGATTCGGATTCAGCGCCCTTGAAAACCCCAGAAACCAGTCTTACTTTGCCTGCCAAAAATATTGTGTTGACCAGTGATCCATAGTGCTTGAAAAAAGTGTGTTTATGACAACAAACGAAATCCTCCACTCTCTGAGACAGATGGTGGCATCTATAATATAAATCTCACCTGTCTATTTAAATTTATGTATGTATGTATGTCTTGCAAAAAATTTTGATAGAGGCGACAGATCCTGACAAGATCGGTATCATTTTGGAGCGTGACAGCTCGGACGACAAATATCAAAAAATTGGTCAAAAACATTAATTCCTTCACCCATAACTCGGCCGTTTTGTACAAGGAAGAGGTCGATTTCTTTTGCCGACATTTTAGCAAGTCATTGTCACCATTCGATTGACTTCAGATCAATTTCAACGCTTTTGTCTTTTTTTTTAATTTTTAATTAATTTTGGATTAACTTTGGTTAATTTCAACGCTTTTGTCTTTTTTTTTTTTTAATTTTTGATTAATTTTGGATTAACTTTGGTTAATTTCAACGCTTTTGTCTTTTTTTTTTGAATTTTTGATTAATTTTGGATTGACTTTGGTTAATTTCAACGTTTTTATACTTTTTTTTGTAATGTTTAATTAATTTTGGATTGACTTCGGTTAATTTCAGCGCTTTTAATTTTTTTGTATTTTAGATTGACTTTGGTTAATTTCTACGTTTTGACTTTTTTTTTGAATTTTTGATTAATTTTGGACTGACTTTGATTGATTTCAACGCTTTTGACTTTTTGGAATTTTTGATTGACTTTGGATTGACTTTGGTTAATTTCAACGCTTTTGACTTTCTTTGAATTTTTGATTATTTTGCATTGACTTTGGTTAATTTCAACGCTTTTGACTTTTTCTTTTGAATTTTTGATTAATTTTGGAATGACTTTGTTTAATTTCAACGCTTTTGTCTTTTTTTTTTATTAATTTTGGATTGACTTTGGTTAATTTCAACGCTTTTGACTTTTTTAATTTTAAATTAATTTTGGATTGACTTTGTTTAATTTTAACGCTTTTGTCTTTTTTTGAATTTTTAATTAATTTTGGATTGACTTTGGTTAATTTCAACGCTTTTGACTTTTTTAATTTTAAATTAATTTTTGATTGATTTTGTTTAATTTTAACGCTTGTGACTTTTTTTTCATTTTAAATTAATTTTGGATTGACATTGGTTAATTTCAACACTTTTGCCTTTTTTTAATTTTTGATTAATTTTGGATTGACTTTGGTAAATTTCAATGCTTTTGACTTTATTTGTATTTTTTATTAATTTTGGATTGACATTGGTTAATTTCAACGCTTTTGACTTTTTTTTTTAATTTTTGATTGACTTTGTTTAATTTCAACGCTGTTGACTTTCTTTAATTTTTGTTTAATTTTGGATTGACGTTGTTTAATTTCAACGGTTTTGACTTTTTTTGAATTTTGGATTGACTTTGTTTAATTTCAACGCTTTTGACTTTTTCAATTTTTAATTAACTTTTGATTGACTGGTTAATTTCAACGCTTTTGACTTTTTTTGAATTTTTGGATTGACTTTTGATTGACTTTGATTAATTTCAACGCTTTTTATTTCCAGTTGCATCATGGAAAAATCTACTAAGACATAAGATTTTCTTTCACTTTCTTTTCGACCTTAGCAGCCTGCCTGCCTGCCTGCCTGCCTACTACCACTTTTTTAACACCTCTCTTCACCCTGGCTGCCTACTGTTGTTTTGATTCCCTCCCCATGCTACTACTATTTTTTTTTTTTTTCACATTTCTCTCCATATTCACGGGTTCGAGCCTTCCTGCCTACTACCTCTTTTTTTTTTTTTTTTTTTTTTTGCTCAACACACACCTCCAAACACCCGGGCAGCGCCGGGCACCCAGGTTAGTACTTAATATAAGCAATCGACAATTGCAATCTGGAGGTACCTGGCATCTACCCAGACACTGAACTAATATGTGCAAGGCGTGTTTGAATCAATTCCCACTTTATTTATGACGTTATATTCAGTTATTTACAACTGGACAATTTAGTTCAACCAGGTCATGAAGGGTTAAACTGTAATTCACAACACCAACTCTCAAGGACTCTGCTCTGTCTCAACTTTACAAAAACGTGATTTGCTCCTTGTGTGAATAGTATCTTCTATTACAATAACCTTTGTGTTTCCATGTCAATCAGCCGTGCTTGGTTTCTTTCAGCCAGGTGCATGTCTGTATCAAGTACATTTTTATTCCTGCCAGGTGATTGTTCCGGTACATATGGCCCGGATATTCCGCATCTGAAGCTGGGAAATATGACAACAGTGAAAACGGTTTGCTTACACACAAGTTCATGCATACACTCTCGCAAGTAGGGTAACATACACACGCATACACATCAACAATGCCTATTTCACTTTCACACACTATAATATGTAAACACTCTGAACTCGTTGGACTACTGCTCTCATCTTAAGTGTTATTTGCATAACGTTTCAGTCGGTGTAACCTCTTACTTTATGTGTATTTTGTTAAATTCTGGAATCTGCATAGAATTTTGAATAGAACCCTTTATTTTATCCATGGGGGTAGTATGCTCTCATTCTGTCAGCCATGACCGAGTAGAAGTCCCAAGTAATTCGCAATTATATTTTGGACGTACGCCCTTCGCTGAAGATTGAACCTTCAACTTCCAGAAGAATAACTTTATAACTGAATTTTACCAAGTATTTTATCCACTTAATCACAGGTTTGACAGAAAGATTCCCGAGTTTAACAAGATACACCTGAAGAAGGTCGGAGGTTACATCGACCGAAACGTTGTGAAAATAACACTCAAGATGAGAACAGTAGTCTGAAGAATCAACAATTGTTTTATTAATAACAATCGGCCGAGTTTACTTTATTTTGGTCAGGTGCAGGTCTGTGTTAAGTACTTTAATTCTGACTGGATTCTTTTTTTTTCTTTTTTTTTTTTTATTCCATTTTGATCCCAAACAAGGCACAGTGGCACTGTCAGGGACATAAGTTGAATGGGTAATTATGAAGGGAGATGAGCAGCAAGATGTCTGTACAAATTAAACTTGAACTTCTGCATGTCAGTACAGTTGGGAAAGTAGAATCCCGGAAAGGAGTTCCAAAGTCTAGCAGTTCTGAAGAAGAAACTTTTGGAGTAGAAGTCTTTCTTACACCTAGGGATCTTCCAGTATGAAATGAAAAGAAAAAGAAAAGAGGAGGGAGTGGGGGATAAAGGGAGGAAAAATTGAATAATACATGGACCATAACATCATCTTCCAATCACTTGGAAATCTTCAGGACTGGGTGCATTTTATTTTTGTTTGATATTTTTTTTTTTTTTGATTGTGAATTGCTTTACCCTGCTAAGTACTTCATATTTTCTTTTATCCAACTCCTCTTCCCCATCCAACAGTCAACTAGACATTGACATGACATTCATGCATTAATTTTTTTGTTTTGTTTTGCTGTTCATTCACTAGTTATAATATTGTAATTATGTTTTTTGGTTCATTGAATTGTTGGCGGATCTGAAGAATCTTACACACACTCACCTTCTCCAATTCTCTCTCCTCTGATCTTGAGCACGTAGTACAATGGGGTAAGGAGTGGCTGGTTACTTTTAATGCATCTAAAACCAAGCTTCTCTCTTTACATCATCAACATTCTGATCCACATCTGGCATCAATTGAAATGAAGGGCTCTCGTCTTCAGGAGGCCTCAAGTTTTGACAAGCTTCTTGGCTTGACCATTACTCCTGATCTTAAATGGAACACGTACATCAAATCTGTTGCCAAGGCCGCTGGAAAAATGGTGGGATCTTTCTATCGATCCGGTAGATATCTCACTGCTGATGCTATTCTCTATCTATATAAGAGCCAGGTACGTCCAAGGATGGAATACTGTTGCCACATCTGGGCAGGAGCTGCTAGAAAGGACTTGTCCTGCCTTGATAGAGTTCAAAATAGACTTCGTAGCCTCGTAGGAGATGTCCTTTTCTCTTCCTTGCAACCTCTATCTCACAGAAGAGATGTTGCGAGTTTGTCTCTGATGTATCGTTATTTTCATGGAAAGTGTTCGACTGAGCGCCAAACTTTCACAAGAAACACTCGTCTAGCTGTAAGCACTATCAATAATTTCCCCCACTCTTTATCTGTGCCTAAGCCTAAACGTAGATTCCATGAACAAAGTTTTTTTATTAGAACTGCACGCCTGTGGAATTGTCTACCGTTTTCCTGCTTTCCGGCTGACTACAATATGGTTGTCTTCAAGTCTAACGTAAATAAGTTCTTGATGAGCCGTTCCATATAAGTTATCAAATTTACCAAATTTTCATTACTAATGATTACTATATTGTCCAATTTCTACTGTACACTCTTTAACCCTTATCCTTGAGTGGCCTCTTGGCCTTGATAATGTGGTGATGCCTATGTAAAAAAACCAAAAAAAAAACCTCAGTTTTTTTTTATTTTCATCTTTTTTTTTTTTCAAGTTTTTCAGAATATTATTATTCAATGGACACCAGTCTACCAGATTACAAAAATAAGATTAAAAAGTCAAGATTAAAATATTTGCAAGGGTGCTCAGTTCCTAATGCAACGTTATAGTAAATCGATCACCCATTTTAGTACCACTTGATGTTTTTAGGCCAAATTTTACGAATTTAGCCTTTTTTTTTTTTTTTTTTTAAAGTAGTTTAGCCTTTTCTTAAATTTCGCTTTTTTTTTTTATCTAAAAGAAGGCTAAACTGTATTAATTTTCATTTATTGCAGACTATTATTCTCATCTTTATAAGTTGTTGTTTCATGACGTTTCTGGCCTTCACAATAAATAAAAATTAATATAAATAATACTCATCTCAATAATGAATTCCAATTAAAATAATATATATAAGGCTAAACTGCTTTAAAAAAAAAAAAAAAAAAAAACGTTCGCAAAATTTGGCCTAAAAACAGTGAGTGGTTCTAAAGTGGGTGATCGATTTATTAGAATGTTGCATGAGAAACTGAACACCCCTAAAAATATTTTAATTATTTAATATTGACATTTTTCTTTTTCTTTTTTTTGGATAATCTGGTAGACTAGTTAGTGCCCATTTGATAATAATCCGCTGAAAACATTGATAAAAAAAAAAAAAATGATGAAAAGAAAAAGATGAAAATCAAAAAAATAGAGAGGGGGAGCAAGATTCTTCAGGTCTGCCGAATTGTTTTGTGTAAAGTACATATACAGGGTGATAAAAAAAAAAACGGGCCCCAACTCAGATTAGGCTCTGTTTCTTAGTGTTTTGTCCGAATGAAATGAAACTTTGGTCATAACTAGTTTATTATATTCAAAACATCACATCAAAACACTAGAGTCTTTGGCCTTTTTTTTCTCTGTTCTACAGCGTATGTTCTAGATGGCCTCCATTTAGCTCCGTGCATTTCTTGAGGCGCAGCACAAAGTTGTCCATGACGTTCTTACAGACCGAATTGGTAATGGCTCTCGTCTCCTCCCTGATGGCTTCCTTGAGTTCCGTGATGGTTCTGGGTTTCCCTGCATAGACTCTGTCCTTAAGATAGCTCCAAAGAAAAAAATCTGGGGGACTTAGGCCCGGGCTATGGAGTGCCCACTAAAAATCAGTCTTGATACTGATCACTCGGCCTCCAAAGTTCTCTTTCAGCCAATCTCGGGACAGGTTTGATGTGTGAGAACTTGTTCCGTCCTGCTGGAACCAGAACTTGCTCATGAGCGACGGGTAGATGGTCTGGAGCTCATTCTTGTAGGTTTTGAGGACCTCCACATACTGCTCCTTGGTAACTGTCACTGCTGCACCAGATTCTTCAATGAAGATTGGTCCGATGATGCCTCTGGCCGAGATTGCAGTCCACACCATGCACTTAGGAGAGTGCAGGGGCTTGATGGCTACTTCATTGGGTCTGGAGGACCCCCAGAAGACATTTGTCTTGGAGTTTGCCTTTCCATCAAGATGGAAGTGGGCTTCATCTGAGGTCCAACGGAGGCTAAGGAAACTTGGTGTCTCCTTGATTTTCTCGAGCATCTTGACTGCCATAGCCCTCCTCTGCTTCTTGTCTGAGGCTGTAAGGGTCTGCAGCGTCTGTATTCTGTAGTGGTAAGCCCTGATATCGTTCACCAGCACTCTCCTGCAAGTCTCACAGGACATACCAAGGGACTGACTTCGCTTACGCACAGAGCGTTTCTGACTCTGCTGGAGAGACTCTCTCACTCTTGGGACGTCCCGAGTGGCTTTGCCGGTTCTCTCTGGCAGCGTTGATGTTCTCCACAGTCCTATTCTTCTCGAAGTGGTCCACCCAGTTCTGAATTCTGCTTTTTGGATGGAGCCTTTTCACAATCAAACTGACGCATGAAACTGTCCTGGGTTTTCTTAAACGAGCCTGTCTTGGAGTAAAATTCAACACAGTGTATTCTTTGTCCCAGCTCCCACTGGGGTCTTGATGTACTCATGGTGTCCTGTAGAATAAGGGTAATCGATGAATAAATAATGGAAATATCACAGTGTACACGGGGGCCGTTTTTTGGGGGGGGAGGGGTCACCCTGTATATATAAAATTAAATAAGAATTACAATTAAGTTTACTAAGATAATCCAAAATACCAAACTTAAAATATTATAAATATTAAAGACTCAATATTTATAAAGTAATTCTAACCAGTTGTAAAAACTCATTCGTATTAAGCTTAAAATCTCCCCATTTCTTCATTCCACGCACAATTTATTTTTCTTTTTATAATATTTTGAACTCACTCTTTTTTCCTTGAACCCATTTTTGAATTATTTCACGGAATTCTGCCTTTTGGATTACATTGATATATCTTCCAGTAACGTGATTCCTTTGGATTTTAACTTGTGGATACCGGACTTTTACCAACTTTTCTTGGATTTTACCGTTATTGAATATTCTACTCTTCACTCGACCATCCATTCACGTGAAATCATTTTTTTTCCCCCCCCGCCTCACTAGTTCTTAACTTTTACAAAGTAAGCTCTATGGCTTACTTATAGTTTCATTAAATTCTTTGCAAGCAAAATCCGATTTCGCATTTTGCTAATTCCTACCCTCTGATGAGAAGGAAAGTATTTCTTTCGGAACTCTGCGGATTAAGGAAAATCCACTTAATTTGTGTCTTCTTTTTGCAAATTAAATATGTTTTTAACTCTTCTTAAAGTGTTTTTAACATGTTTTGTTAATTCTTTGTTATGCGTTTTGTTGTTATCCACATGCATTGCTTGGGGATGTCATGAGAAGAGCTTATCTCAAACTAGATGTGTTTAAATCTTGTAAATCCTATGGCCGAGGTATTTTATTTTTTATATTCATGTGTTGCAAGCAACATAGGGAGAACTGCAATACACAGAGTCAAAGGTTCAATACAGGGGACTATGATCAATTTTGGTCTCCCCAGCTTGTATTTTGTTAATCCTTATCCTCAAGGGGCATATCACCTTGGTAGGTTTTTGGTGGTAGTGGTGGCAACAGCAGACCCCCCCCCCCCACACACCTACACACACTCTCTATAACTGAGTCCGGATAGTGCATTTGTTTGTTTATTCATATTAATGGTGATATGGAAATTAGATGATGCTTGTTTAATCAAAGAATGACTTCCTGTCTCCTTCCAATCCACATATACACTCAGTTTTTTTTCTTTTAATGCTAACTTTTCTTAGTTGAAACTAATTGGAGTTATTTAGATAAAACAGTTGTTTTATTGTGCTGCCCTCATAGTGATATGAGTGATATATGACATGATATGAGTGATATATGACATTATATATGACATTATATATGGCATTATATATGACATGATATATGGCATGATACGATACATGACACGATACATGAGTATGAGGAAGAAGTATAGTAGAAGTTTGTATTCGCCAATAATACTGAAAGGGAAATGATAGCAAAAACAACAAGGTACATGAAAAGAAACATTCAAGTTATTTAAGTAAAACACTTGTTTTATTGTCTTGCCTTCTATCTCTTTCTCTCCATACACACACACACATACACAGATGGTGGTTATGGCTCTCCACATTGGGAAATCCATCTCAATTTTAGCTTTTTTTTTACCATTAGTTACTCATGTTCCTGTTTCCAATAAATTTCGGCATTAAATAACTTAAAATAAAATAAAAATGTTTGATAGGTTATGAAACAGATGAACCAAATAATGGCAAGCAATACAACACTCTTTTAAGGAAATGTTCAATCTTTTTCTGTTATGTTTAAAAGGGGAGGTACATTACTTTTGTTTACTCAAGGAATGACTTCCTGCCTCTCCCCCCACCTCCAACATATGCATTTTTGTATCTTTCTCTTGATTTTCTTTGGTTTATTTAAAATATTTATAGAGTTATTTAAAAAAGTTATCTTGTATGCTACTCTCTCTCTCGACATACACAAAGATGGAGGATCATAGCTTCCCCAGGATGGGAAATTAATCTTTAATTTGTTTTTTTTTGTTGTTGCCATTGGCTACTCACATTCGTGTTTCCAATAAATATTGCTTCGGCATTAAATAGCTTTTTAAAAAAATGGTTGATAGGTTTATGAAACAGACGGACTAATACAACTCTTAGATTAAATCTATTTGTTTTGTGTTTAACTTAGTCTTGAATTCAAACGAGGACAAAAATGGATGATCACATTCAATGCTGCCAAGACTAAGCTTGTTTCCTCCAATAATTACAAGAAATCTTCTCAACCACCAATAGCTATGGCTAAAGATGCATTACCTAAAAGTACTTCTTTCAAACTCCTCGTCTTAACGTTCACAGGGAACATGAGTTGGAACAGATATATTGAGAGCATTGCGACGGCTGGTGTGAGGAAGGTTGGCTCTCTCTACCATGCTAGAAAGTTACTTACGTCTGAAAGTATCCACAATTCGTCAATGTATGCAGGCTACAATTCGCCCAAGTATGGAGTATTGTTGTCACATTTGGGCTGATGCACCTGTTACTAGTCTCTTACTCCTGGACAGGGTTCAAAAGAGAGTCACCAACCTGATAAGTCCTGCCCTGTTATCCAAACTTCAGCCTCTGTCCCATCAACGAAATGTTGCATCACTCTGCCTGTTTTATAAGTATTGTAATGGTTAATGCTCTGACGAACTACAAGCCCTTATACCCCCTTGATGTAAATACCCCCATCAAACTTGACAAGTAGCCAAGTTTCACCCCCTACACAGTAGAGATCCCTAGATGTAAGAAACCCTTCTTGCCCAGAACGGCTAGACTCTGGAACTACCTTTCGGATTCCTGTTTTCCTGTACTGACATGCAGAAGTTCAAGTGTAATGTGAAGAGACATAGGGTTAATATTAATTACTATTAATTAATTAATATTAATTAATACTCGCAGCTCACTCCACCTCCTGTGAATACAATGATGACAGTCTGTGCAGAATACAGAGTTTCTGGCCACAAAAGATCTGAAAACGTCACAAGAAAATTTGCCAGAATCTTTCAGAATATTCTGTGAAATATTTCATCCAGTAGTCCTCCCCCCAAATGCCCTCTTTATCCTTATTCCCGAATTCATTTGAATCCATTTTAAAATGTGCAACTCTATTGCTGTTCTTAACTTGATCTGCCAATTTCTTCTAAAAATGTACAACTATTAAAAAAAAAAAAAAAAAAAATCAGTTGGTTAATAGATGGAACATTTTAAAATCTTGATAATATTTCTAACTCGAGGGGGGGGCTAAGGTTAGAAGGTTAAGACTTTAATGAAGTTTGTAGCAGTCGAAACTTGCTACAATCAAAGGCAGGAGCTAATTCTCGCAGCTTGAGATTCGAAATAGATTTTCTTCCTGGCTTATCCAACCGGAGGCCAGCACCCAATCACGTGACCGAGTACATAAAAGGCGAAATCACAAACCCTCTTCCTCTTGGCCCTGCCAGGCAGCAGACTTTGCCTGGGCCTTTGGCCTCAGACCTAATGTGAGTACAACAAGCCAACATGGCTATCGTCAAAACTTGCTTCCACGCACATACTCTTTCCTACCACGCGACACTAACCCTTTGTCTCATCTCTATCAGACACACGTAAATACATTAAACACTTTTCTCTCTCTTTCAACAGGTCTGACCTATATCTAACTGTCGGATATCTAATCTTCGTTTCCACATCAGGAACTCTTTTCACGACTACTATAAATATAAGCGCGCACAAACACTGAACTCTGCTACTAACCCGTTTCTTTCTTGTACATGCTACTAACAAAGATAACAAATAAAGTTGCTTTTGAATATAGAAAGAAACTCCATTTCATTGTCTTATTCTATAGGTTTCATAGAATATTGTACCCAATCCTTGGCAGTAGCTAGACATGGATGTTAGGATATAATATTAAAAAAAAAAAAAAATGACTAAGATAAAAGGATTAAAATATTTCCAACAGAATCCTTCAGTTTAACTACTTAACTAGATATCGGAATTAGTATATAATACTGAAAAAAAAAAAAAAAAAAAAAAAAAAAAAAAAAAAAAAAATATGCAAAGATTTTTATGTGATTTTTGTATAACACTATTATATTGAATCCTGGGCACCAATAGCTAGACATGGACATTTGGGATATAATATAAAAATAGTAACTAAACTCATAAAATGATTAAAATATTTTCAACAATGTCCTTACACCTGGAATTGCACCTCCCAAGTATGTTGTTGAGAGATCATGGCTGTGATTAAAGCAATGGTTATAGGGTCATCCTAAATGACAGAAAAAAAAAAGAAGGATTTTCACATTTTGAAATGATGTCAGGTCCTTTCCATTTTTGATTCAGTCTTAATTTAAATGATAAAACAAAAAGATAAAAATGTTAATTATTGTTAGCACAAATTGTGAACCATGCTCTGTTTGTATAAAAAATATAAAAAAAAATATTGATATTGTTTTTTTATCTTCCAGCTCAAAAATGATAATACCCTCCACACATACACACATATGCACTACACACGCACTCCGAACATCAAATGTAGCAGCAAATCCTGGGAACATCAACCTGAAAAAACAGTTGGAAATGACTTATATACCATACATTACAACCATGTAATCTCTAAGGCCACCTATCTTGAAAAGGCTGCTATGAAACCTGACAGTTATATGGAATAAGTCAGAGAGAGTGGCAACCTTGGTTGAAGTGAGTGTTCCTAATGATGGAGGTCTGAACAGAGCTGAAAGGGAGAAACAGACCAAATATCAAGGTTTCATGTATGATATGAAAAGAAACTGGAATCTTAGGGAGATATCAATCATACCAGTTCCGATCATTGGTTCCATTGGTTTCTTGTAGTTGATGATTTTGTCAAATATTTTGCATATTCTTCAGAATTCACTTATTTGTGCTAGGAAGATCGTGTCGTTTGTTTGTTATACTCCTTGAGACAACTCCCATCACAAAGAACATCATTTACACTGCTAGTACAATATCAATAGACAGAACAAGTTCTGTTAAATACGTAATCCAATAGTTTCCAAAAATGTCCATCTTATTCCATTTACCATCATTACCGAATTCATCTAATTCCACCTTAAAACGTTCTACCTTATCGCTGTTTGATCTTGCAACTTGTTTGAATGATGTATCAAGTATTGTAAGACCATAAGCTGGTCCTTGACGATCGCTGATCCCAATGTCTGTGTGCTCTGGTTCTCTCTTCACGTTTACCTTCTTGATCTGGCCGTGTCGTCTTGGCAACCGCTGAGTGTGTATGTAGAGGCTTACATGTGTACATAAAGCAAAAGAAACAGAC
Organism: Euprymna scolopes; assembly: GCF_053919585.1. Classification (NCBI taxonomy): domain Eukaryota; kingdom Metazoa; phylum Mollusca; class Cephalopoda; order Sepiida; family Sepiolidae; genus Euprymna; species Euprymna scolopes. Next base: position 46,669,887 of record NC_136524.1, on the reverse strand, counting down.
AGACTTAGAAGGAAAAAAAAAAAACAAAAGCATAAATTCAGATACATTGTGTATAGGTTAGATGTACTCTGAGTGAGTGTGTGTGCGTGCGTGAGTGACACTTGTGGAAAAAGACCCTTACATGCCAGAAAAAACAAAAAAACAAAAGCACATTTATTGTGTATAGGTTAGTTGTACTTCGAGTGTGAGTATATGTGTGTGTGTGAGTGCATGTGTGTGTGTGAGTGTATGTGTGTGTGTGAGTGTATGTGTGTATGTGTGTGTGAGTGTATGTGTGTGTGAGTGTATGTGTGTATGTGTGTGTGAGTGTATGTGTGTGTGAGTGTATGTGTGTGTGAGTGTATGTGTGTGTGAGTGTATGTGTGAGTGTATGTGTGAGTGTATGTGTGTGTGTGAGTGTATGTGTGTGTGAGAGAGTGAGCACATGCATGTGTGCGCGTGAGTGACACTTGTGGAAAAAGACCCTTATATGCCAGCGTTCACATCGATTAAGTTCCAGCATATCAGCTAAGACCCAACTGAAATAATTTGTCTGTCGATGTCATCATTGTTGTTTGGTCAAAGCCGTCAGCTCATCATCTGCTTGATCTCTTCTCTGCACAGCTTCATCCTAATCTGCTTGTCTCAGATAGATTGTGTATAACTCAGTTGTGGTGTGTGTGTGTGTGTGTGTGTGTGTGTGAGAGAGACACTGTTATGGAAAAGAACTCAACTGAGACGTCGATGCTGGCATTTAGAAGTTCCCACATATCAGCTAGGACCCAACTGAAATAATGTCTGTTGAAACCATCATCGTTGTCATTTGGTTGAAGTCAGCTCATCTCTAGACTTGATTCAAATCTCTTCAGAATTTTTACTCCTCTAGTCTAGCCCAATCTGCTCCAAGCCAAATTCTGACACTTAAATATATTTAGTTTCAGAAAATCCTAAGTGCCCGATCTTTATTTCCAGCTGATCAGCAGAAACAACTACTGTTTGTTTTCTCAGTTAATCACTTGGAAACTGACCAACTTTCAGGCTCCATCACGTCTACAGAGCTCAAAAGATTAATCCAGTCTTCCTATCACCTATCCACACATCACACTTCCGGTCACTCATTTCCAAAGTCTACATTTTTGTCTATGTGTATATGGGAGTCTTTGCTTGAGGAAGAAGGAGTCCATAGCTTCATACTATTATGGAGAAAAATTTAGATATTAATTAATTACTAATAAATACAGTTTGTGAAATTTACCTGTACAATAATCTTCCAGATTTATGAGAAATATTTATATAAAAAAATATCCACCATGGTTAGAGATGTCAGGAATTTGTATAAAGAAATAATTTCAATGCAAATAAGTAACACACACTTGTATTTACAATCAAACATGAAGAAACGTTTTCAAACAAAAATGAAACAAACCCTAAATATAAAATGAAAAAAAAAAAAAAATAAAAACAGTTTCTAGTTTAAAATAATCCATGTTGTATAAAAAAAAAAAAAAAATACGAAATAGAAGTCAGAAAAAAAAACATGGGAGAGAACATAAAATAAATTTTTATTCAAATGTTAAGTCCATAAAAGTAAAAAAAAAAAAAAACAACAAATCCTCTCTCCACAGGTTTCTTTTTTATTTATTTTTTGTTTAAACTCAAAGGAATGTCGATGAATATGAATCATACATGAAAAAATATGAGGATCAAAATAAAAGGAGTAGTAGAAATTGAGTACAATATGAACATGAGTACTCAGTATTGATGTGAGGAGAAGTCAATGCAAAAGTGAAAGAGGAGGCACAGATCTAGAATCAATGCAAAGAGTAAGAGGGGGGAAAAGATCTAGGACCAATGCACAGAGGAGGAGATGGAACCGATCTAGGACAAATGCAAAGGGGAGGAGAGGAACCGATCTAGGACCAATGCAAAGGGGAGGAGGGGAACCGATCTAGGACCAATGCAAAGGGGAGGAGGGGAACCGATCTAGGACCAATGCAAAGGGGAGGAGGGGAACCGATCTAGGACCAATGCAAAGGGGGGAGAGGGAACAGATCTAAGATCAATATGAGGAGGGAGGAGGGTATCAAATAAATCCAGAATCAATGAAAAGAAGGGAAGGGTCACAGGTCGAGGATCAACGCAAGGACAGAGCTCAAATCTAGAAAAGAGACAAATTTAAGAGTAATATGAGGAGGAGGGGATGGACAAATAAAGGTTCAATATGAGGAGGAGAGGGTTGGACAAATCTAGGATTAATGAGGATAAGTGGTGGACATATCTAGGACCAACATGAAGCGGGAGACATATCTAGGGCCAATGTGTGGAGGGGGACATATCTAGGGCCAATGTGTGGAGGGGGACATATCTAGGGCCAATGTGTGGAGGGGGACATATCTAGGGCCAATGTGTGGAGGGGGACATATCTAGGGCCAATATGAAAGAAAATCTAGAGCTAATATGGAAATGTGGAAACAAATCTAGGATCAATGTAAAAAACAAAATCGAAAAAATATGAAGCAAGAAAAACAAAATAAAGATCAATATAAAATAAATGCGGGGATAAATATAAGCTCAATATGAAGAGGAAATAAATCTGTGATAGTCATATAAATTGAGGGTGAAAATGAAGGGCAAAAATGGAAGATAAAAATGAAAAGATGAAGATTATAGGAAAATTTTTTATTAAAATAAAAAAATATATACTAAAAAATGAAATGGACCCATAATAAACAATTTTTAAACAATTAAGGAAAATATCCAACATGAAAAAAAAATGGTAGGCATCATTTTACAATAGAAAATGTTAGAATTTAAGTAGAAAATAAAGATTAATATAAAAATTATAAAACAGAGGCTTTTTTTCTAAATAAAAAAGAAAAAGCATTTTGCAGTATCTCAAAACACTTTCAATATTAAGTTAGAAATAAATATAGGATCAATGTGAAGAGTGATGGGAAAATGGATGAATCTGGGATCAATATGGATGAATGAGGGGCAAATCTGGGATCAATATGGATGAATGAGGGGCAAATCTGGGATCAATATGGATGAATGAGGGTCAAATCTGGGATCAATATGGATGAACGAGGGACAAATCTGGGATCAATATGGATGAACGAGGGACAAATCTGGGATCAATATGGATGAACGAGGGGCAAATCTGGGATCAATATGGATGAACGAGGGACAAATCTGGGATCAATATGGATGAACGAGGGACAAATCTGGGATCAATATGGATGAACGAGGGACAAATCTGGGATCAATATGGATGAACGAGGGACAAATCTGGGATCAATATGGATGAACATGGGGCAAATCTGGGATCAATATGGATGAACATGGGGAAAAGTTGGGATCAATACGGATGAACATGGGGAAAAGCTGGGATCAATACGGATGAACATGGGGAAAAGCTGGGATCAATACGGATGAACATGGAGAAAAGCTGGGATCAATACGGATGAACATGGAGAAAAGCTGGGATCAATACGGATGAACATGGGGAAAAGCTGGGATCAATACGGATGAACATGGGGAAAAGCTGGGATCAATACGGATGAACATGGGGAAAAGCTGGGATCAATACGGATGAACATGGGGAAAAGCTGGGATCAATACGGATGAACATGGAGAAAAGCTGGGATCAATACGGATGAACATGGAGAAAAGCTGGGATCAATACGGATGAACATGGGGAAAAGCTGGGATCAATACGGATGAACATGGGGAAAAGCTGGGATCAATACGGATGAACATGGAGAAAAGCTGGGATCAATACGGATGAACATGGGGAAAAGCTGGGATCAATACGGATGAACATGAGGAAAAGCTGGGATTAATACGGATGAACATGGGGCAAATCTAGGATCAAAATGGATGAACATGGGGCAAATCTAGGATCAATACGGATGAACATGGGGCAAATCTAGGATCAATACGGATGAACATGGGGCAAATCTAGGATCAATACTGATGAACATGGGGCAAATCTAGGATCAATACGGATGAACATGGGGCAAATCTAGGATCAATACGGATGAACATGGGGCAAATCTAGGATCAATACGGATGAACATGGGGCAAATCTAGGATCAATACTGATGAACATGGGGCAAATCTAGGATCAATACGGATGAACATGGGGCAAATCTAGGATCAATACGGATGAACATGGGGCAAATCTAGGATTAATACGGATGAACATGGGGCAAATCTAGGATCAATACGGATGAACATGGGGCAAATCTAGGATCAATACGGATGAACATGGGGCAAATCTAGGATCAATACGGATGAACATGGGGCAAATCTAGGATCAATACGGATGAACATGGGGCAAATCTAGGATCAATACGGATGAACATAGGGGAGCAAATCTAGGATCTATATGAATGAATGAGGGACAAATTTAAAATCAATATGGATGAATAAGGGGGGAACAAAACTAGGATCAATATGAAAGAGAAATCCAGGACCTTTATAAAAATGGAGAAACAACTGTAGTGACAATATGAAAGGGGAAAACAAATCTAGGATCAATATGAAGTGGAAAGAAATATATGAACACATTTATGGGATTAGCAGTTTCTATTACTGGAGAGTGGGAAGACATATCTGAAAACTAAGCAACATTTTGTATCTTACATTAGATACAACCTGAATTTTTGTTCAAATTTTTAACCAGCTTTATTCAATTCTTTTAGATCTCTTTATTTTGTAGCGGTAAACATGAAAGGTAATAAAAATAAACACAAATCTCCAAGAATATTAAATTTTCCATATGAGAGAGAGGAAGAGAAACAAAAAAGTGTACAAGTTGAGATGATAGGTTTGTTGAATAATAAAGCCAAAAAAAAAAAAAAAAAAAAACGAAAAAAAGACATTAAAATAAATTTTTATAAAGTTTTTTTTTTTTTCAAAATAAGCAATGTACAATGAAAACAAAAATGTCAGTTTTATCAAAAACAATTTGATACAAATTTTCTTTTTTTTTTTTTTTCTTTTCTTTTCATGACCTTCTGATCTCCACAAACAAATTTAATTTTCTTAAATTTATTTTTTTATAATATTTCAACAATTTTTCATTAAAAATAGATTGGAAAAAAAAAAAAAGTCAACTTTTTAAAAGTATTTTTAAGTTTTGTTTTTCATTTTTTTTTCCCCCCCAATGATTTGGAAAAAAAAATCTGTCATATTGCACAATGTGATGGATGAATATAAATATGTAGAATACAGCATGGTTGGCCCTTTCAATAAAACTTTCAAACCTAGTGGACGCAAGATAAGTTCCGCTTCTGAATCTTTGAGATGAGGACTGATCATTCATATTTCTATTCTTCGGCCTACTGTTTTCATCTTAAGTGTTATTTTCAATGTTTTGGTCGATGTAACCTTCGACCTTCTTCAGGTGTATGTTGTCGAACTCAGGAATCTTTCTATTAAACTCTGAAATCTGCATGGAATTTCGAACAAAACCCTTGATTTAATCCACAGGGGTAACATGTTCTAGTTCCATCAGCCATGATTAGATAGAAGTCCCAAGCAATTCACAATTGTATTTTTGAGTGTTTCTCGTACTGAGGATTGAATCTTTAACCTCAAGAAGAGTAACTCACAACTGAATTTTACAAAGTACTTTATTCTGAGTTTGAATAGATATACCTAAAAAAGGTCGGAGGTTACATCGACCAAAACGTTGTGAAAATGGCACTCAAGATGAGAACAGTAGTTCAAAGAATCCAAATGATACAAATAGCATAAATGTTCTGTAAGTTAAAATCATTAGTTTCTTTCATTCCAAATTATAAAATTTTTGATTACTTAGTATTTTGCAACAGTGAATAGTTTTTCAATCATAACACTGAATGTTTTATAAGCAAGATACATTGGAATATACCCCTCCAAATCTTGAAAAATATTTAATTAAAAATTAAAATATGTCTGCGTAAATAATAAAACAAAAAAAAAAAGACTATATTGAAAAACTCAATGTGAACAGGAATCAAAGATATCTAAGAAAAAAATTTTTTTAATGACAATCTAAAACACTCATTTTGAAATAAAAATTCAAATATAAAAAACATCTAACAAGCAATTTTCTATTCTTTCATATCTACATCACAAAGCACCCTCAACAAGAACTCTTCAATATTCATGTATTTCACAAAACACCTTTCAATAAGAATCCTTTGTAGTCTTTATATCTCACAAAAACACCCCCAGTGTATTTACATATCTCCCAAAAAAATACCCCCAACAAGAAGTCTTTGGATTCCATGTATCTTACAAAATACCCCCAACAAAAAATATTTGAACTCCATGTATTTCACAAAACACCCACAACAAAAATCCTTCAGCATCCTCACGTCTCACAAAACACTAACAAGAACCTTTTGAAATCTTCACAAACACAGATGTAATCAACTAGCGGAATACACTAGTAATATGTGTTATAAAACAAATCCTTCAACTTAAAAATATCCCAAGACAAATCCGTGAAAGTCTTGATCAATATCATTGTTAAAAAGAAAATAAAAATTGAAATTTTGTTGCTCTCAAGTTTTAAACGGTTTTCTCATTATATACAGATACAAAATATTAAACTTATAAAGAAAGAACCTAAAAATGTAAAGAATTAAAAAAAATTTTTTTTACATATTCAAAGTAAGACCCCTCTCCCCTAAAAAAAAAAAAAAAAAAAGTTCTGGTATCCCGCTCATATCCAAAATACTTATTGAAAGAGGTAGATGAAGCAATATACATATTTCATTCATTTAATATTTAAAAACCTAAAATAAATCAAATAAAATAAAATGAAAGTTATTCCAAACATATACCCAACCCAGCAATTTACATTTTCACTTATTTAATATAATGGCACAAAAAAAAAGAAAAGTTATTCAAATTGTATGCCTCATCATTCAACCCAGCAGTCATGTTTATTTATTTACCATACACACACACAGATAATTCGCCAGCCAGCTATATCTTTTTTTTTTTTTTAAATCATTATTATATTCAATACTATGAATATTATTATATTTAATATTATGATATTCAAACAATTGCACAATATGAATGAAACAGATACACGTGGTTTTGGGAAATAATTTAATGTTACAAAAAGCACATTAGAATTTCAGGTAGAGATATGTGGACGCAGAGCAATTGTGGCTTCACTTAGCAGCAATGACACATAACTGCTTACAGAGATCACTTTTTTTTTTTTTTAAGTTTAAAGTTATTGCTCAAGTATAGGTAATATGAAATGTAAATTGCATCGTTTGAGCAGAAACAAAATCAGAGAAACTCTTATCGCCATGAAAAGTTATAAAATATTACCATACAAAGATAAAGTTAAAAAAAAAAAATCGTAAATTTTTAGATGAGGATTGATAATTTGTATAATTTGGACTACTGTTTTCATCATTATATTCCAGCGTTCAACAAAGATACAGTCAAAGAAGATTGGAAATGTTCTGAGAATAACACTGAAAATGAGAACAGTGTGCATGTGTGTGTGTGTGTGTGTGTATATATATATATATATATATATATATATATATATATATTTATTCTAGGGTAAGCAGTTACATTTGGTCGCTACAAACAGCCATCTGTTTCAGTCAATGAGATTTTGTCAGGCGACCTTGAACCATTCAACGCTATGGAAAAAAAAAAAAAGAAAAGACTGAACACACACAATTTCAAAACCAAAATAACAAGGGGAAAAATTTAGCATCATGCTGTATATTTTCTAATAATGTTACAATTATTTCGCCACCATTCAGACAATTTTAAACTTTATGTTGTTCAAAAATATCCCAGATCAGCATTTCATCAGACGTATTGAGAGAAATACAAAAGTTAATGCGTATCTGTTATTTAACGGTATTAAGCAGTGGGGTCTACCTCGCCATGTTTTATTTTAAACCATTTCCTTATATATAGTCTTGGGACAATTAAATCAGAATCAGTATTGGAAAAATTTGTGCCTATATTCTGATGCTAAAAACGATTCCTTTAATCATTTTTTTTTTAAAATATGATTTTGTTTTTAAAAAAAAATCTCCCACTGTTGGTACTAATACAATAATAATATTTATTGATTTAAACTTCCAGTAAAACTAAAGTCTATCGATCACCACATATTATGAGAAAATATAGGCGCATTTAACACGTTTTTTTTTTTTTACGGTAATTGGAACAAAATAACGATCTGATAGTTAAATATTTAAGAGATTTATAAAGAAACGGAATCGAGAAAAATATTGGAATCATTCCATCACTAATATATATATATATATATATATATATATATATATATATATATATATACTAGCATGGGTTCCCGGCATTGCCCGGATGTTTGGAGGTGTATGTTGAGCAAAAAGAAAAAAAAAAAAAAAAAAAAAAGAAAAAGGTCAATTTTTTTTACCTTTGACCCCTATTATGACCCCTTAACATCTATTATTTTGGGCTCAAATCAAGTTATTAAGTTAGATCTATGTACAAGGAACGTATATCTAAAATTTCAAGTGTTTAAATCCAAAATTTTCGGAGGAGTTTGGTAGAGTTCTCAAAGGTCAAATCGTTGAACTTTGACGCCTTAACAGCCAAATTTCTGGCCGAAAACAACTTACGCAGATTTTCCCAAATCTCAGTACCCTGTATATCAAATTTCGAGTCTGTAGACTAAAAATTGCATAGGGAAATGTACACACACACACACACGTTTACTTTTATAGATATACTAGCATTTCAGCCCGGCTGAAAGGTGATAAATTGTAGCAACTTCCTTTTTCGTTTTGAAATAGAACAAAGACATCCTTTTCACAATATGTATATTATTCAAATATTGTACTGGTATTTTATTTTCTTCAATTTAATCATCCCGAAGAAGTCTTGAAATAAAGATGAAACGTTGATGGACATAACTTGATTTGTTTCTTTTTCATCTCTCCATCTCACTGGAATATTATTTCCATTATTCTCATCATCTATACTATTAATAAAATTCTAAATGTTTATTTATTTATGTGTGTGTATGTATATATACCAATAAAAATTTCGAATGGACGCACTGAATTGAAAATTTTTTTTTTCCCCCCCCCTGAAAGGTGTGAGTCCCTAGACTGTCCTTATCTATATATGGTTCGTAACGAACAACACCGAGTCACACAAAAAGCCCGAAATAAGGGTTTTTGGGCTGTTTCGTGCAACTGTCAAAAAAATTACCTGCACATGTCAATGGGATTTAGCACTGTCTGTATACAGTTGCAGTAACATCTTTCAGCATACAGACAGGACTTGTGGCACAATGGATAACGCGTCTGACTACGGATCAGAAGATTCCAGGTTTGAATCCTGGCAAGTTTGTAATAATTTTAACCATCATTTTATTCAACGTTTACTCATTATCATAGGTATTAGGGTATTTTTGTTTTTGCAGTGATTTTGTTTTGTGCATATGGGAATTTACCATACTCCGAGTTCATAAGGTAAGCGTTGATAGTAAGATGATGTTTAGTGTACTTGATGTTGAGTCTACTCGATTTTGTGTTTGAGTCGGTGTTGTGTGTGCTGACGCGGCTCAGCCACTAGTATAATAATAATTATTATAATCATAAATCCTCATCTAAAATATTCAGGAATATGATTTTAGGATATGTTTTTTTTTTAAATTTATTATTTTGTCTTTACTTTGTCAATATAAATATATATCTTATATCTATGTTAGGACGACTTGTTTTGACTAAACTAGTTTATCATTATTAATAAAATTGCCAGACAACTTCATGCACGTTTTTTGTTTTTCTTGCACCAATGTAGCTTTGATAATTGCACATTTATTACTTTGTTTTTTAACCATTAATCAAATACTTATTGGAGGAGAAAAAAGAAAATGTAATAGCATAAAATAAAAATCAAGTTTTGAAATTAATTACAAATTTAGGTCTACCAAAATGCATATCGCTTTCTTTATAAACGAGACAATCTTTTAATCTTTTGCTAATAATTTAGAAAAAAAAAAAAAAATGAAATACATTATGACCCTTCAAAGTTTGAAAGCATTTAAACTGTTGAATAGAAAGTTATTTAAACTGGTTTGAAAATTCTCAGCAAATCGGCATTGAATGTTTTGAAAACTATTCATATCATTTTATAAATAGAAAGCAAAACATTACAGTAAAAAAAAAAAAAAAAAATATGGTTCGGTTAATGATTAAACTATATAGTAATAATTAAATTTAACTGTTAAAATCCTATTTAAAATATATCATTATCTAAAAATAAAAAAATAAAAAAATAAAAAAATCATACTTTGTAGGTTTTGGAAATCATTTACAAGCAAACATTTTATAGAGATTAAAAACAACATTACCTAAAAGAATTTTTTTTATGGAAATCGCTTGAGACAAGATGTGAATTCACTTGATGTAAGTAGCTAACAAGAACGAAAGATGATTATTGCAAAGACAGGAGATGCCGATTGACCTTAGTCTTGAAAAGATCAAGTTATGAGTAGGAAGAAAACGGTCAGATGGAAGAGGGTTCCACAACTTTTCAGTTCTTGGAAAGAAGCTACCGGAATAAGTTTTATTGCAATAAGATAAAAACAGCAAATTGATGCAGACCACTAGACCAACGAGTCAAATGAGCTGGAACAAAGGAAGCAGGGAATAGATCGGATAATTCTGAAGAACACATACCATAATAGGTTTTACAAAACAGATTAAGACTAGCAACATCACGTCTGAGAGAAATGTTGTAATGAAGAAGAAAGTGTGTGTGGGGGGGGGGCAATCAAATTACAGGTACCTTTCTGCAATAACAGTACTCCATACATGGCCTGATAGTAGATTCGTAGAGATAGGAAATAGCGTAAGAAAATGTTTAGAGCGAGATAGAACCGATTTTACGAGAAGCAGAAAAAGCAATGGATTTAATATATGAAATCCAAGAAAGATTTGATGAGAAAGTAAAAACAAAAATTTTTAGAGTCGATTTCTCATCGAGGTCAGAGCCATCCATGAGAATCTCGGGAAGAAAAGAGACATGTCTATGATTGAAAGACACGAGCTGAATCTTAACAGGATTAAATGAAACAAGGCATTTCATGCTCCAATCTGATTGTAGATTTATAGAAATAGAGAAAGAGTCAGGTGTGAGAAAGTGTTTAGAGAGATAGAGAATGTATGGACGCCTAGAAAGATTTGAGAAAGAGAGACCAAGTCGCAGAGTCAATGTCTCATTGATAGCAGAACCATCCAAGAAAAGGGACGGCCCTATGATTGAAAGATAGGAGCAGAGTTTTAACAGGATTAAACAAAACAAGCCATTTCTTATGCGAATTTATAACTGAACTCAGGTTAACTTCGAGATCAGCTGCATAGTTTAACTGATCCGAACAAGGTGGTTGAGAAGCAATAAATACCAGAATAGGTGTTGTAATCAGCAATTAATTAGTTATAGTTTTATAATAATAAAATTCAAATAATTTAATGGGCAAACGATACCATAATTAAATTTAGCTATAAAAATGATATTCACGAAAAACTTTCTAAATAAAAAAAAAAGAAAATTGTGAAAAAGAAAACCAAACAAAATTGTGAAAAAAAAAAACAAAAAAAATTGTGAAAAAAAAAAACAAAAAAAATTGTGAAAAAAAAAACAAAAAAAATTGTGAAAAAAAAAACAAAAAAAATTGTGAAAAAAAAAAAAAAAATTGTGAAAAAAACCCCCAAAAAACAAACAAAATTGTGAAAAACAACCAAACACAATTGTGAAAAAAAAAAAAAAAAAAAAAAAATCTGAAAAAAAAAAAAAGAAAATTGTGACCCCCCAAATTGTAAAAGATCCAAAAATTGTAAAAAAAACAAAACAAAAAAAAACAAATTGTAAAAAAAACAAATAAAAAACAAATTGTAAAAAAAACAAAAAAAAAAAACAAATTGTAAAAAAAAACAAAAAAAAACAAATTGTAAAAAAAAACAAAATTGTAAAACAACCCAAAAATTGTAAAAAAATAATTGTAAAAAAAAACAAAAAAATTGAAAAAATTGAAAAAAAAAATTGAAAAAAACAAAAAACAAAAAAAAACAATTTTTTCAGATATAAAAAGATAAACAAAATAAAAATTTGAAGGTGGTCAAACAACAAATATGCAACAAATAAATGTTACCAAAGGCAAGATAAGTTCTTCTACCTACCTGAATAAGTTTTTTTTGGCGTTTCAACTTCTTTTAATAGCCATGGAAATAACGATACAGCAGAGACAAACTCGCCACATCTCTTCTGTGAGATAGAGGTTGCAGGGAAGACAAAAGGATATCTCCTACGAGGCTACGAAGTCTATTTTGAACTATCAAGGCAGAACAAGTCCTTTCTAGCAGCTCCTGTCCAGATGTGGCAAGAACGTACATACACACATATATAACATGTGTATATACACACATATATATAAACATACAAACACATACATAAACATGTATACATATGTAAATATATATATATATATATATATATATATATACTAGCTGTACCCTACCACGCGTTGCTGTGGCTTAATTTCGTGTAATGGAAAATTCTAATAAAAAGAGAAAATGCATGTTTCTTATATTCTTAGTACAGCAATCTACTCCAAAAAGTTAAAAATAAAAAAAGGCGAAAATGAAAAAAAAATATGGTACTCTTGCAGAATTGGATCCAGATCCTCGGGAGTTACCATCAATCATGGCTTGGGCTCGACCAACATTCAGTGGATTAAGCCGAAAGTTGCTAAAACGTTGAAACGCTAAATAGTTTTTTTTTTTTATTGTATTAAAAAATGTGAGTTTTTAATTAATATTTGGGGGGGGGGTTACTATACACAGATTCGAAAAAGTTGTTCAAAAACGAATAAATGAAAGCAAAGGTAAGGTAAATTACGTTTCTATCTAACTGGATAAATTTTTAGTGTCTTTATTTAATGTAAAATGTTTAATCGGCTCAAAAACGCAGTGTTTATCTATGTATTTGAGAAAGATGAATGGTCGCAGACTCTGTTGAATACGTTAAGTTTGGGAAAATCAGTTAAAAACTATACAAAACAATGTCAGACACCTACTGATTATATGTTATTGTGACATAGGCTGACATATTCGGTGGGTTTCTGATAGTATTTTGTATAGTTTTTTAGTTTTAAATCATTTTCTCAAACTTAACATCATCAACAGTGTCCATCACCGTTTGTATTTTTCAAATACACTGATAAACACTGTTCTTCGAGCCGACTAAACGTTATAGTAAATAAAACGGGTTTGTATTACTAAACACAGAAACGAAAAAGTTGTTGAAAAATAAATAGAACAAATAAATGTTATCAAAGGCAAGATAAGTTACTTTTCCACCTAACTGGATAAGATTTTAGTGTTTTTATTTAGTGTAAAATGTTTAATCGGTTTGAAAAAATGTAGTGTTTACCTGTATATTTGAAAAATACAAATGGCGGCAGACTGTTGAACACATTAACTTTGGGAAAATGAGTTAAAACTAAAAAAACTATACAAAATACTGTCAGGAACTCACTCAATATATGTTACTGTGACATAGGCAAACATGTATTCAGTGGTTTTTAACAGTATTTTGTATATTTTTTTTTAGTTTTAACTCATTTTCCCAAACCTAATGTGTTAACACAGTCTGCCACCATTTGTAATTTTCAAATATAACAGTAAACGCTGTGTTTTTTTGAGCCGAATAAAAATTTTGCATTAAAAAAACAAAAAAATTATCCATTTCGGTAATAAAGTAACATATCTTGCCTTTGATAATATTTGTTATACATTTATTTTTTGACAACTTTTTCGAATCTATATGTACAATAGTACAAACCCAATAAAAACACTAAAAATTATCCAATTAGGTAGAAAAGTAACTTATCTTACCTTTGAAAATATTTACTTGTTATATATTTGTTTTTGTTGACAACTTTTTTAAGTCTTTGTGCAAGTACAAACCCAAAGGTGTATTTTTCTGTCTAATTTTATTTTTGCTACCGCGCTTAAATTTAAATTTCACGATATCTTTTTGAGGGGAGGGTATTATTTTTTTACATTAGGTCCACCTCCACAATTTTCGACTATGCTGAATAAGAAAATCTCATTTAAAATTTGCAGAGGCCATTAGTTTTCGAGATATAAAGACCTGTACTATACACTATAATTCACTGACGGCCATGAATAAACACTCCCAACCTCCCCATATTAAGAACGGCTTTCGGAATAAACAACACCCATGCCTAACCACATGTTTTAACCTTTTACCTGTCTTTCGTCTTTTAAAAATGGCTTTTGGAATAAATACCACCATTCTCCCCATGTTAAGAACGGCTTTCAGAATAAACACCCCCAACCTACCTATGTTAAAAATTGTGGAGGTGGACCTAATGTGAAATTGTAATTGTTTTTTTAATAAATTGTTAGTTGAAAGCACAGAATAGTGACAAAACATCATCCCCTCCCCTTGGTAAGAATAGCAAAAAAAAAAAAAATAATGGTTTTCTTGGAAGAAACTTTTCTGTATTTCACCCAACAATTTCTAGTGCTAACGAACTTACTAATCCGCGCTATTTTTAAATAGAATTTCCAAGTTTAATTAAAGTTTTATTATATGTTTTTTTATTCAAATGTAAGGTTAAAGTACAGAATAGATACAAAACACCCTCCCCCTCCCCATGTTAAGAATGGCCTTTTAAATAATAACGTTATTATTTCAGCACGGATCACTCTCTACATGAGTACCTAATATTTTTTTTCAGCCATTCTTACCATAGAGAGGGGATGGTGTTTTGTAACTATTCTGTGCTTTTTTAACTAAATTATTAAAAAAAGATATTGTGTAATCATAAAAAATATAAAAAGATATTGTGAAAGTTGAATTTAACTTGAAAAAAACAAAACAATGTGAACGGCGCGTTCAACATTGTAGCCGGACCTTATTTGGCAATAAGGTCACGTGAGTCGATTAATGGGTGCTAATGCACTTACTGATCCGCGCTATTTTTTTAAAATCGAATTTCCAAGCTTAATTAAAGTTTTATGTTTTTTTGGTATTTTTTTTAGATTAGGTCCATCTCCACAATTTTCTTTTAAATGACGACTTTAAAAGGTTTCCGACTATGCTGAATACAGAAATTGCATTGAAATTTTGCAGAAATAAGTAGTTAGCGAGATATAGATAGTTGTTTTATGCATTGTATTCTTTGGTGGCCATCTTTGTTACGCGCATAGATTTGTTTATGACGCGCGCAAGCGTGTAACAAAAGACGGCTGCCAGAGATTACAAAGCATTATACAAATTTTTAATATCTCGATAACTACTTATTTCTGCAAAATTTCAATGTGATTTCCGTATTCAGCATAGTCGAAAACCTACAAAAGTCGTCATTTAAAAGAAAATTGTGGAGGTGGACCTAATCTAAAAATTTACCGTTTTTTTTCATTCAATTGTAAGGTTAAAGTACAGAATAGGTACAAAACGCCCTCTTCTCCCAATGTTAAGAATGGCTTTTTAAATAATAACGTTATTATTTCAGCACAGATCAATAAGTGCACGAGTACCCAATTTCTTTAAAAGCATTCATATTTTCTTATATAAAAACAACTTCTGTAAAAAAAAAAAAGAAAAAACGTGCACTTTCAATCTTTGTTAAAAAAAGGTTTTCTTGAAAAAAAAAACAAAAAAATACGGTAAAAAAAGCAAAGAACAAAACGTTAATCGGTATTCATGCAGAGAGTGATCTGTGCTGAAATAATAACGTTATTATTTAAAAAGCCATACTTAACATGGGGAGGGGAGAGGTTTGTACCTAATCTGTACTTTAACCTTACAATTGAATAAAAAACATATAAAACTTTAATTAAACGTGGAAATACGATTTAAAAAATAGCGTGGATCACTCTCTGCATTAGCACCGAAAGTACAGATTAATTAGAAAACATCCTCCCTCCCCATGTTAAGAATGGCTTTCTAAATAATGTTAATGCTTCAGTACTGTTCCTTGTCTGCTTAAGTTTAATTTTTGTTTATTAAATTGTTAGGTGAAAGTCCAGAATAGTTACAAAACACCCTCTTCTCCCCATGTTAAGAATGGCTTTTTAAATAATAATGTTATTATTTCAGCACGGATCACTCTCTGCATTAGCACCGAAAAATGTTACTAAACATTTATTAATAATTTCTCACTTTTACAAACATTTGATTTTTAATTTCTTTTTAAATGACGACTATTATCGACTTTTTTTTTTAAATATCCCTCCCCCCAAATGGTGTTTATTCTGCAATTCGTTGTTAACATGGAGAGGTTGAGGGTGTTTATTCTGAAAGCTGTTCTTAACATTTGTAGACGTGGACCTAATGTAAAAAAATAAATAAATTTAAAAAAAAAACCTAAATCATTTACTGATAACTTCTCACTTTTACAAATATTTTTTAATTTACATGCGCGGATGAACAAATTGTTGAATAGTGCGAAAACAAAACGTTTTTGTAATAAACTTCGGGATAATTTTTTGGGTACATATTTACATTTAGGTCCACCTCCACAATTTTCCTTTTTAAATGACGACTTTTATTGATAAATAAATTTACTTCTCTGCAACTTTTATTGATAAATAAATCTACTTCTCTGCCACGGGCAATGAACCCCTCCTTTTTTTTTTTTAATAGTATTTTCGGGTGGGTATGCTGACAACAAATATCAGTTAAATTTTGCACATAGCCCCCCCCCCTCCAAAAGTGGTGTTTATTCCGGAAGCTGTTCTTAAGATGGGGAGGGGAGGTGATTATAAGGTGGACCTAAACTAAAAAAAAAAAAAAAGAAACAAGTTTTTTATGCGCACATAAGCAACTATTTTTTTATATTATTATTTATATTGCCTCAAATACTCTACTTTTTTGTTCCATGTGAAGACATTAAACTTAACTCAAAATATGCATATCCAGTTGCAGACTGTTCGATCCGCACAAAAACTTTTGCATCACTTGTGGGAAATTGGATACGAAAAAGTGCCAGCTGGTCAGAGTTAAGGGCAAAATTCTTTGACTTTTAACTTCTGTAATTTCTGTAATTTTATTTCATCAAAAGAATAGTTAGTTTAAAAGGTTTTTGCAGATATTCAAATTATAAGAATTCCATTTGACTGAGTGAATGAGCTATTCTTGCAGGTCAATACAAAGATGCCCATGAACTTAACGCTATAATTAAATGTAAAATTCCAAGTGAGGTAGTCAAATACAAATCCATCGACACTGTTGTGAAAGCAGATAAAGTGGTTAATTATCCAACAGCTATATTTGCCAGGGATGCCACCACATGTATTGCAACTGAAATTTGGTGTACTAACTATAATGTTGTGAAATATAAACCAATCCAAGCTTTGCAATGGCACATAGCTTGCAGTAAAAAAAATTTAACAAACAATATCATAGAAACAACAATCTTAACAGGACCTTTCACAGATGAATATATCTTCATTCCATGCATTCCTATGATTCCACCGGATACATCATTACACTTTACGAAATTGCATTTCCAATTTTATTGTTATTTGCAATAACCATCAACAAAGCACAGGGAACAATCTTTACAATTGTGGGCCTTTGAAATAAAATTACAGAAATTACAGAAGTTAAAAGTCAAAGAATTTTGCCCTTAACTCTGACCAGCTGGCACTTTTTCGTATCCAATTTCCCACAAGTGATGCAAAAGTTTTTGTGCGGATCGAACAGTCTGCAACTGGACATTCATATTTTGAGTTAAGTTTAATGTCTTCACATGGAACAAAAAAGTAGAGTATTTGAGGCAAGCATTTATTTCATCTGCTGGTGTTGATTGAAGAATAACAGGTAACATTTGTCTGAAATCTCCTGCAAGCAATATTACTGCATTCCCAAATGGTCTGACATTGCCACGCAAATCTTGCAAGGATCGACCAAGAGCCTCAAGTGATTTTTTGCGTACCATTATGCATTCATCCTAAACAATAAGTTTGCATTTCTGCAATATTTTTCCCCATATTGGATGTTTTGGAGATTTCGAATATGAGATTTTTGAAAAATTGAATGTTTTAAAGTAGAATAAATAATTCTTCTACTTGGCAGCAAGGTCGCAGGTATTCGTCATGCAGCAAGGGCTAAGGCTATGTTTGTTACCAAATGGCTGCCAAAATCAATTTAATTAGAAAGGTTTTACCAGTTACTTCTGGTGCTGTTCAAGGTAGCAGTAATTTCCAAATAACTTCTATTCTCACAGTCAGTAAATTAGGTGACTAAAATAGGATTTATCCATGTTTTGACAATGCCTTATTCACTGTAATTAATTTAGGAGACTAAAATAGGATGAGGGATTAGAGATGGACAGATAGAGAGGAAGATATATAGATAGCAAAGAGACAGTGAGAGGAAAATAGAGAAAGAGAGATAAAGGGATTGATAGATAAAAAGAGAGAGGGGAAGAGTTAGAAACAGAGAGGGATGAAACAGAGGAAAGGAGAGAGATAGAGGGAGTTAGAGAGAGAAAGGGGCTCAAAGAGAGATGGAGAGGGTGATATAGAGAGAAAGATAGATTGAGAGAGAGAAAGGGAGAGATGGATAGAGAGAGATATTGAGAGAGGGGGAGAGAAACAGAAGGTGAACTACACTTCACCGTTTTTTTCCTCGTTCAATAGAGAAGAAATCTTTCGAGACTGAGGTAATTTTAATGTTTTGTTATTCTCCAGAGCACCCCCTTTTTTTTGGGGGGGGGGGGATTTTCCTCGCATTAGAAACCGACCGGGTTATCTGTACTTTCACTTAACAAATTAATAAAAGAAAAACATATTGTAAAATTTGAATTTAACAGGAAAATACTATTTTAAAAAATATCACGGTAACATAAGTGCCACTTTAGGTACTCCTTGGGCGTTGAGTTCCATGGCGACCAACATAATTATTTAATGGTCGCTCCCTTAGCCCCCCCCAGTCAAGGCTAATGCATGCGCACGTAACATTTTTTTTATTTACTGACATTGGCTTAGTAACTAAACGATTTATTGATAATTTCGTAACCCTTAAACGCATGCCGGAAGATTTAAATTGGTTCATTATTGTTGTAATGAAAGAAAAAAGTTTCATTCAACACAAAACCAAAAATACATATTAATGATAAATGATTTATTATTCTATTCATTTAAATTTACTAATTTTTAAAAAAAGTAAAAAAAAAAAAGTTAATAAAAAAATAATTGCTTATGTGTGCATAAACAACTTGTTTTTTTTTAGATTAGGTCCACCTTATAATCACCCCCCCCCCAAACCTCCTCATCTTAAGAACAGCTTCCGGAATAAACACCACTTTTGGAGGGGGGGGGGGCTATTTGCAAAATTTAACTGATATTT
>NC_136524.1:46482986-46642986 GCF_053919585.1 Euprymna scolopes | reverse complement strand
TTTTTGCTTAATTATGTTTTTTTGTAATTTTTCCATTTTTTGAATCGTCATTCTTATGTCTTGGTTGAATTTGTGTATATTGTGTATTTGTTTTCGTCCATCTGTTTTTTTTTTTGTTTTTTTTTTGCAAGTACTTCCAACTGACTTTCTTCAGTCGTCTTCAGGCAGTTTTTAATTACTGTTTCATTTAAAATCTGGATGCTTTTATATGCTTCAGCTCAAACTACATTTAAATTACTTAAAATAGTGAAGCATCTCATGTGTAAAAAAAACAGAAGTTAACAATCCCCACCCTATCAATATATTCTATCACAACCAGTTACATCACAAACTTAAATCGGATGAAAAAGTATTAAGGAATATAACACATCAATATATATCCCCAATCAATAATAAGATCTGATTTATCATATACTACAAGAAATTAACACCTGCTAACTTTATAATTAAAAACAAAACTTCTAGGACGACAAAATCAGTCGATGAAACCAATGTAGTCTACCAATTCAAATGCCTCTTGGGAGAATGCATCTCCAACAATAGAAATACCAATAGCTACACTGGACACACGTCCAACACATTGTGCAAACGATTAACCTCATACCTTTCAGATACAAGCACGATTTGCCAACACCTAAAACAGCATGGCTACCCACATTCCCAATTTAGAAAAATCCTAGTTGAAAGAACTAAAAATGCTGGAAGCACTGTATATAGGAGCTAAACAACAAAAATTAACAATGTAAATTTTGAAAACAGTAATAACATTTTAAAGTACCTGGGTATGTAACCATCTAATATATATATATATATATATATCTATATATATATATATATATATATATACTAAAATAATAAATAAATACATAAATAAAATACGCCTAAATAAAAAGAATGGGCGACTTTCTAGGAAAACACCGGTTCTCCGAGGCGGAGACATTAATCTTAATATCGTTAAAAAAATCAACAACAAAACCACGTATATATATATATATATATATATATATGTGTGTGTGTGTTGTAATTTAAATTTATAAGCTGCTAAAAACAGCCTATCCTGCCTTGACAGAGTACAAAATAGACTTCGTGGCTTAGTGGGGGATGCCCTTTTCTCTACCCTGCAACCTCTCTCCCACAGAAGAGACGTTGCGAGCCTATCCTTGTTTTATCGTTATTTCCATGGCAGGTGCTCGTCTGAACTCCAACCCCTGGTCCCCCCCCTCGCCAATCTTTCACGAAAAACACCCGTCTAGCTGAATCCACTGTGAAAAATTTCCCCCCACTCTATATCTGTGCCTAAATCAAAACGCGGATTCCATGAACAAAGCTTCTTTCTTAGAACTGCACGCCTGTGGAACTCTGTTCCGTCTGCCTGCTTCCCACCGGACTACAACTTGGATGTCTTCAAGTCCAATGTTAACAAATTCCTAATGAACCGCCCCCTTAAGTAAACACTTCATCAAATCTCCACACTAACGTAATGTACTTGCAATAACCCTTATCCCTGAGTGGCTTCCGGGCCTTGATAAGTGGTGATCACTGTGTAAAAAAAAAAAAAAAAAAAAAAAAAAAAAAAAAAAAAAACTAAGAAAAGAAATCCTGTAAATTCCATATAATTTCGTAAATCACACTTTTAAACCATTGTATTTTTATTTTAGCCACATTCTTAACACGTTAAAACTATTTCAAGTAATTTAAATGCAATTTGAACTGAAGCATATAAAAGTATCCAGATTTTAAGCGAAACAGTATCCAAAAACTGCTTGAAGACAACTGAAGAAAATCAGTTAAAATTACTTGCAAAAAACAAACAGATAGACGAAAACTACAAAACTTTCCTACACAAATTCGATCGAGACATAAGAATGACCATTTGAAAAATTGAAAAATTACAAAACCGATCATTAAGCAAAAACACTATGCTATTTAACTATATATACACTTGTAGTCAAATTGAATATTGAAATGCTCATATTTTTGGTTCTATGGGACGAAACTACATGAAAATTTGAAGGCTTTTTGAATATTATAATATTATTCTATGGTTAAAATTTTATGAAAATTAGTAAAAAACAACCTATATTTTCAAAACAATAAAATATGCCTAATTTTGCCTACATTTGTATATGTCACTAGCAGGGTTACACGACGCTGCCCGGGTGTGGAGAGAATGGAGCCCTAACAAAAAAAAAAAAAAGATGTTTCAAACCAAAAATTTATCAACCCTCTAAAAAAAAAAAAGAAAAAAAAAGGCAAATAGCAAGTACCTGTGTGAATGCATACAAAAAAAAAATGAAAAAAATAACCGCAGTAGCCAGGCTCAAACCTGTAACGCAAAGGAGGAAAAGAAGGTGGAAAAAAGCCCACTGCTTAGCGCCTGCACCCACCGCGACGAACAACGTCGATAGCGTTTGAAATAAGGCTAGTCATTGCAAGGCGTACGATGACTTTGCAATAATGCCGACAAAAAAGTGACCTTTCCTTGTAAAAAAAACGGCCCAGTTGACGGTGAAAGAATGAATGTGTTTTGGCCAATTTTTTTTTTATATTTATAGGCCGAGAGACTGATCTTTCTAACGATACCAATTTTGTCAGTGTTGGTCACGTGTTAAAAGTTTTAGCGAAACATACATACATACATTCACACACACAAACCGATGTTTGAGATTTATGTAATAGACTAGCGAGGGTACCTGGCATTGCCCAGGTGAGGAGAGGTTTTGTGGTAAGAGTATTAATGAAAATAGCAGCAAGTACCCATGCAAGAGAAAAAAAACAAAAAGTAGTAATCAGGCAGGCTCGAACTTGTAACGATAAGAAAAAAAAAGTGAATGGTTTATTCACTGCACCTCACGTGACATACAACGTTGCTGCCATTCAAATTAAGCTTAGTCATTGCAAGGCGTGAACAACTTAGCAAAAATGTCGACGAAAAAAGTGACTCCTCCTTGTAAAAAAACAGCCCAATTGACAGTCAAAGAATTAATGTTTTTGGCCAAGTTTTGGATATTTGTCATTTGAGAGCTCCAGCTTTCAAACATTACCTATGTTATTTGTTCATCACGCATGGTGAAAGGTTTTGCAAGACATACAAACATACTAACAGACGTTTGAGATTTATTTTATAGATGGCAGGCCAGCTTTAGTTTTGCTGCTTTGGGATAAATTTCGCTTAGGATTTTTTTTTGCTTGGTTGTCAGGCCACTAATATATATATATATATATATATATATATATATATATATATATACACACACACACACACACATTAACATGTTTAATTCCCAACTTTTTCTTACTGATCTTTTTTAATTCTTGCAAAGTCTTAATATTATGGTTAAAGTTAAAAACAAAAAATAAAACAAAGTTACGAACACTGAGTAATTTCAATTCTGCTAAGAATCATCTAGATATTCATTTTTTATTTAGCTTTAGGCACAGAAAGAATTGAGGAAATTGTTGACAGTGGTTGTAGCTAGACAAGTATTTGTTGTGAATTTTTTTTTTCAGGTTGGGGGGAGCAATAGATTGAAGCTCAGTTTAGCACTTGCCATGAAAATAACAGAGCAGAGATAGACTTGCAAAGTGTAAACCACTTATGAACAAATATACACCACATTTCTCCCCTCTCTCATTTGCCTTCCAGAAAAGGAGGTAATGCCTGTGAGGATGTGAACCATTTTGCAAGCTGCAAGATTCAGTAGGAAGAATGGCTGCTACATGGCATGACATGATGTTGTGTGCAAGTTCATCCACTAGACTATTTGTAAAAGACTTTTCTTTTTTTTTTTTTTACATAGGAGTCCTCACTTATCAAGGCCCAGAGGCCACTCGAGGACAAGGGTTAAAGAGTGTACAATAATCAATATCATAGGAATCATTAATAGTGTAAATTTGGTAAATTGGATTACTTAAGAGGAATGGATCATCAAGAACTTGTTTACGTTGGACTTGAAGACGACCATATTGTAGCCAGCTGGAAAGCAGGCAAACGGAAGAGTTCCACAGGTGTGCAGTTCTAAGAAAGAAACTTTGTTCATGGAACCTATGTTTAGGTTTAGGCACAGATAAAGAGTGGGGGAAATTATTGATAGTGGTTTTAGCTTAGATTTAGTGTAGCGGCAAGTCGTGGGAAGTGATATGCGTGCCAGAGATTAGTCCTCACAATCACCTATCTAAAAAAAATGATGCAGTAAAAGCCAACACTCATCATCATTTTACAAATGCAGTCAAGATGAAGGAGTTTGCTAAACTCCAATCTTTTTCACATAGCTGCTAATGTGTATGCATCTCACCACATTGGAAAGCAAGATGACTGACCTGATCTTTCACCTGCTTACAATGTCTTCGTGATCCCAAATGATCACTCATCTGATGACTCATCGTTGCTTAACTTCAGTGATCAAATGGAAACCAATGTGTTAATGTGATTGAGCCATATATAGTCGGCTATAATATAAATCTCACCTGGCAGTGTGTATGTATGTATGTATGTTTGCCTAAAACTTTCAACAGAGGTGACGGATTTTCACGAGATCGGTATCATTTTGAAGCTCGACCCTTCGGACGATAAATATTATTGGGCGAAACCATCAATTCCTTCACTTTTCTACAGGGAGGGGGTCACTTTTTTTCGCCAATATTTTCAAAAGTCATTGCCTCTTTTCGATTGTCCAGCCTTAATTTAAACCTACATCACTTCCGATTTGGCGATGTGCGCAACAGCTAACGCGTCAACTTTTTTGTTTTACACTTTCTTTTTCTCCTTCCCGGTACGGGTTCGAGCCTGCCTACCTATTTTTTATTTATTTATTTTTTTGCTCAACACACCTATAAACACCCAGGCATTGCCAGGCACCCAGGCTAGTATTAAATAAAGCTGAATGACATCTTTGGTTGGTGGTGGTCTGAATTAACAGGATTAAAAAGATTTTTATTTCGTGATATTATCGTTTTTTTTTTTGTAAAGTAAGTTTGGGACGCTGAGAATGTACACACTTTTTTTTTTTTTTTCCTTACACACTTATGAGCATTGTGCGGTTTACGAAGCGCTGAACATTTTTTTTTTTTACTATGCGTAAAACTATTTTAATCTAAACGGTACAATAAGTCCATACGCAACAATGAAATAACTGATATTGAACCGTTTTAATGATTTTATAAATATTTGTTGAAAAGTGAATTTAGGACGCTGAAAACGTATGACTCAGCATTACTTGATTCCAGTGGCAAAGAGAAATCTACGATGACTGAAAACAATGCAGAGATAAGCAGAGAGCACATACAGTACCTGGTGTTCTCAAATGGTCACCCATTTTACTACCGATCAGGCCTAATGATGCTTAAATTCAGTGATCTGTTGTGATTATGCCATACCCAATCCTATCTATAATGGGAGCGAAAGACTTTGGAGAACTTTTCAATCTTCGGAAAGTATTCCTGGAGAACCAAGTGCAAAAGAAATCCAAATAAATGCACTTAAAGGAACAACCAGAATCCCTAAAACATTCGATCAGTTAGAGCCTCTGAATACTAGGTGACTGTCTCGCATAGATACCAGATTTCTATGACCTATTGCTCATAGAAATCTGGTATCTATGCGATGATTAGGGAGGGCTGAGGACATGCATTACATGGAAAGAAATACTAAAACATGATATGAATGCGTAATGGAAATTTTAAAAACCGTCTTAAATCTGATGAACTCTGAGGAAAATTAAACCTGGACAGTATAAGATGCATGCGGAACAGGAGACTTTGATGGTTTAGCCACATTATAAGAATGGATAAGTGCTCTCCGGTCTTTTAATATTAAATTTAGTTTACTATGCTATTTCAGACTAATGTTCTATCTTTCAATGCTCAATTCAGGGGTGGGTAGTGTAGTATCTGTTCTGTTGTCATAATACAATCCTCCCAGGCATAACCTCTTTTGAAATCCAGGTGTGTGAGGAGGGGGTTTAACACCATCTTCTCAAGCATTATTCATTTTTATTTTTTGGTGGTGGAGGTAGGTTAATATATGTTTTGTTGTCATGAGATCATACTCCCAAGCATTAACTCCTTAGAGATTAGATTCATGGTGCTATAGTTTCGGCAGCCTTATATCTATTGTACAAGGATGAAAACCGTTTGTTTCACTGGTGATTCATTCTGGTTTACTGTACAACAATGTAGGTCTGTCAGGATGATGAAGAACATCCGTTTATCCTAGGGATGACACATTTGGAGTTTGTCTAAAGTGAAGCTGGTTTTAGCAGAGCCAGCCTCACTTTCTTGTCCCAACCTGCCTGATTCAGCTGGTGGTCTGGTGGGATACAGGAGTTGCCAGAAGTGTCGACATCCTCCTACATGCAGCGTCTTGTATATCCAAATGGTCACTTATCTGGTGCTGGCCAAACTCGATGTTGCTTAACTTTTCCGATCTAACAAAAACTGGTGTGTCAATGTGATCCTGCCATATATAGCTTGATTTACTAATAAGTAAATAAATAAATCTTTGTTTTTGTTTTTATTTCTTCTCCCCCCCCCCTTTTTTTTTTCCTAACAAGCAGGGGTACCTGGCATTGCCCGGGCCATATAAGACAAAGAAAAGAAAAGCGCAGTTGCATTTAAACACCTAAATTGTACGTTTTCAGCATCCTAAATTCACTTTTCAATAAATATTTATAAAACCATTAAAACGGTTATTTCTTTTTTGCATATGGACTTATTGTAGCGTTCAGATTAAAATAGTTTTACGCATAGTAAAAAAAAAAAAAAAAAAAATGTTATGTTCAGCGCTTCGTAAATCGCACAACGCTCATAAGTGTGTAAGGAAAAAAAAAGTGCATATATTCTGTTGCCCGACGAAGAGCCTTTGTTTTTTTAATAAACCAATCGTTCAAAAACATTAGCATGTTCAGTGTAGCAACTATGTAATATTTGTCTTTATAAATAAAAAATATTATAAACAAAATTCCATTAAAAAGCTAAGAATTCACATCCTTGATGGCAGCGAATGCTGGTCCCTAGCAGACTTTTCTTACTAGATTCCAACGCAATAATAATTCCGTGATCAGACGAATCTGCAGTGTGAAATTTGACAATCTACAACACATCAGGTCAGCGGATTTGCTGAAAGTCTTACATCTGCTCAGCATAGAGTTTATCCTTGAGAATAAATTGATTACTCTGGTATGATCATGTGAAATATTCGTACTCCTAGATAAATTGTTGCAAAAGAACGGATATCTATAATATAAATATCATCTGTCTGTTTAATTGTATGCATGCATATGTATGTCTGCCTAAAACTTTCAGCAGAGGCGACAGATTTTCACGAGATCGGTATCATTTTGAAGATCGGTGTTTTGGACGACAAATATCGAAAAATTGGCCAAAAAAAATAATTCCTTCACCCTCAACTGGGCAGTTTTCTACAAGGAGGGTCAATGTTTTGCAAGCCATTTTTGCAAGTCATCATATCGGTTAGATTAACTTTGCCTAATTTCAACGTTCCGAACTTCTGCTCCCATCATGGCGTAGGGGTAAGATGTCAGATTTTCTTTCACTTTCTTTTCTGCCTTTGCATCACAGGTTCGAACCTGCCTGCCTACTACCATTTTTTCTTTTTTGCTCAACACGCACCTACAAAGAACCGGGCAATGCCGGGCACCCAGACTAGTCTTAAATAATGATGGGATGATTCCAATATTTTTTCCCCTCGATTCTGATACAATTACTGATTCCGATTCTTTATAAATCTCTAAATATTTAAGTACAGAGTTATTTTTTCCATAAAAACACACATAAAATGTGCATACATTTTCAGACATAAAAAAACACTTGGGAGGGGAGGGTGTGATCTATAAATTTTAGTCTTACAGGTAGTTTAAAATCAATACATACAAGTATTTATTATATTACTAGCAGGCCACCCGCCATTGC
Organism: Euprymna scolopes; assembly: GCF_053919585.1. Lineage (NCBI taxonomy): Eukaryota > Metazoa > Mollusca > Cephalopoda > Sepiida > Sepiolidae > Euprymna > Euprymna scolopes. The sequence goes on along the minus strand of NC_136524.1, from coordinate 46,635,057 downwards.
CCGGTCGTAAGATACGCTTAAATATGATATTTTGATTAATGCAGATTTTGTATTTATTATATTATATTGGACCCCAATATATAGTAATGATTTATAAAGTTAAAAAAAAAAAAAAAGAAAAAAAAAAAAAGAAAAAGAATGACTCATGCACCACCACTGAGAATCGAAACCAAAACGTTTAGCTTACAATTTACTTTTTCCTTTGACAATTATGCCTGAGCTATGAAGACACGTTTGCTGCAAAGCTAAAAAGTTTAAACATGAACCAAAGATCAAAGTGTAGTATCAGTTCTTCAGATGCTGCACTTCTATTTCTTGTTCTCTTTCGTTGGAGGAGAGATCCTTCACGATTGAGACAATTTTTATTTTTGTACCTTTTCTCCACGTTAAAAAACGACCCTGGTGTCTAACTCTGTCCCGTGGGGAGGCATAGTAAATAGGTACATCATGCATGCATATTCATAATTCTGTCGTTTGACGCTCACTTAGCAAATTCAATTTTTTTTTTTTTTTTTTTTTTTTAATTTTCATACATTTGCACCGATTTCCCCTGGCTAAAACCCAAATATAAAATTTTGCATGGATTTGAATACTCTATATATTAAGTTTCATGTCTGGAGACTAAAAACTGATACATGAGTTTGGTAGTCAAATTTTTTAAAACAAATATATATATATATATATATATATATATATATAAGCATACATAAATATATATAGAAAGAGGGTTGTGTTTACTATAAGCTTTTTACATAAATATTACGCAAGTATAAATTATGTTGAAGATAATTACACGTAATAGTTAACTAAAGATGATGATCTCACAAGGAAACCAGAAAAACTAATAGGGAATTAAAACAAATGTTTAAAAGAATATGCAAATTAGTTAGATCTTTTGCAGATGAATTCAATTCCATGATCCATATATAACAAAGTTGTATTTTCTTTTTAAATAAATAGAAAAAAGGATTTTTAATATGAATATCAATACACACAACACCCCCCCCCCCCAAAAAAAAAAAAAATTTATAGGAGTATAGATAATTAGTACCAACAGTGGAAGATTTTGTTTTAAACAAAATCAAATAAAAAAATAAAGACAATTAAAAGAACCTTTTTGGCACTGGAAAATAAGCACAAATTTTTCTGATTCCGATACCTCAAAAAGTGCCGATTTTTCTGATTCTGATTAATCGTCCCAACACTAGTCTTAAATCGTAGGAAGGGTGACAGGCTAAGGAAAACTTGGAAGCAAATGATTAGACAAGAGTGAACCGTTTGACCTGGAGAATGAGTTTGTGTAATATTAGAAAACGGTTTAACCCTGAACAAGGGAAAAAAGCAACATTAAATGAATGGAAGATCGCTATCAGCAGTAAAATAAAGTCTCATCTCTTGATATAGTGGAAAATGTTAGAAAAAAAAAAAAAAGCAGTATTTTATAAAATAAAATTTGGAACTTGCTTGTTTAGAAGGGATAGGAGAGGAGGCTTTAAATTCTTTCAGATTATACTTTAGTATTTCTGTTGAAGTGAGTGACCCCCCCCCTTAAAAAATAGAACTTAAAAAAATAAAATAAAATAAATATAAAAATTTTTTTTAAAAAAATGAATGAATAAAAAAGCAATAAATAAAAAAAAAATTAATTAAAAAACGCACAAAAATAAAGCATGTAACCAAAAAAACACGACCCCCATCTCCTAGGAAATTTAGAAAAATTAAACTGTTTTTTTTTTTTTTTTTTTTTATTGTTTAGAATGGTGGTGGTGACGTCCTAGATAAATAGAAAAAAAAAAAAAAAAAATTAAAGTAATAAAATAAAAATAACCACCACAATTAAAAAAAAAAAAAAAAAAAAAAAATGACCTCAGGAAATCAGCTCAGGTCTAGAGATGAGATATGCAAATAGATGTTCCAAGACAGACTAATTAATTAATGGGGCAGGTTATCTCCATATTCCATAAGAATCTTTCACTTAGTGATACAAGCACCAAGTGAAAGATTGTTTCAGCAATCTGCCCCACTAAATGAGATGAGCAATAAGATGGCCCAAAGGTTCAATTAAAGAGAGAGAGATCACAGATAAAATAAAATCCATAAAGTGTCTGTTGATGAAAGCTCTCTATTAAATTCAAAGAAAAGTTGAAGTTGAAAGTTGGAGCATCTATTTCTTCATGCTGTTGCTCACAGAACGCAAACATCGAACATCTCATCTAACATTTGCGATTTTCTTCCATTTTAACAATTATGTTTCTGAATTTTTGGGATGAGGATTGGTTATTTTTATTGTTTGGATTCTTCGGACTACTGTTCTCATCTTGCGTGTGATTTTCACAGCATTTTGGTTAATGTAACCTCTGACCTTCTTCAGGTGTATCTTTTGAGATAATGATCGATAATTTGTATTCTTCAGACTACTGTTCTCATCTTGAGTGTTATTTTCACAACGTCCGACATGATACACCTGAAGAAGGTCGGAGGTTACATCGACTGAAACGTTGTGAAAATAACACTCAAGATGAGAATAGTAGTCTGAAGAATCCAAATAATACAAATGCTTCTGTTGTCAACAACTATTTTCCTATTTCCGCCGATTAAATATGTATATATAAATTGTGTTAAGTATCCTGCATTTTTGTTTATTTTTTTTTTGTGCAGCACCAACTAGTGCAAAAGAAACAGTTATTTCTGACCTGAACATATATAAAGGGAGAGACTGGTGTTTAGATTGTAATTTTTTGGTTTCTTTTGTGTGTATGCGTCTGGAAAAAAAAAAAATAAATAAATAAATAAAAAATCTCCAAAATTAAAAAAAAATTTAAAAAAGCCCCCCACCCACCTCCTTAATATCAGTAAAACTAGTGAATTGTCTTGCGTTTACCAAAGTGGCACTAACACTAGACAGATTGAACTGGCTTCCTCCAAAGGAGGAAGTCTCATGGGAATATGAAATTCACATGCGGTTCTGAGTTGCATGTATATCCCTGATGATGACATTAGGTGTTCGCAACTCCTTTAGGGCAGCATCAACATCTTCTTACATACAGTGCCTGGTATTCTCAAAGTGTCACCCATCTCATAATGACCAGGCTCGATGTTGCTTAACGAGAACCAGTGTGTCAACATGGTTATGTTGTACATTAGAAATATGTTCTAATGGATGTTCCAAGCCATGAATCAAATAATGAGAGAAAGCATATATTGAACATCCCCGGCCTTCGGGCCAGTACTAATGAACTTTTTCCACATCACATATTTGATTTATATGATATAATAATTTTAAAAAAAAAAAAATCGTTATATATGCACACATATAGACACATATTTATATTTTTGGAAAATTCATTAAGTAGGATTATCTCCAAGGTGTGAATGCGATATTGTGGTGAAATGTGCAGATAAGAGTAATCACAGGATTTGAAGAAAGACCCTCGACCCCCACCCCCATTCTTATTAGGACTTCAAGACTAAGTTTGTTGCTATTTGTAAAATTCAGAGTATTGTATTCTTTCTTTAAATTGTATTTTCTGAAGATGCAATAAACAAGACCACAGTGTAGTATCTGTTTTGATACTACACTTAACGTTTTTTGTCCTCAGTCAATGGAGGACAAACCTTTCATGACAGGGACAATTTTTATTTTTGTTCCTATCCAGAGTGCCTATTTCTGGGGAGCTGGATTTTCTCCACATTAAAAAACAACCATGTGTCTAACTCTGTCCTCGTGGGGAGGCAAGTAAATAGGAACATCCCTATATGTTTAACAATACTTCTATTGGTACTTAGTTGCTTCTTCATGAAAGCAAAATGTGACACAAGGTTGTTTTTAATGTGTGTGTGTGTGTGTGTGTGTGCGTGTGTAGGGGGAGACCTAGTTCTGCCAAAAAGTGCTTTCTGGCAATAGGCAAAAATAAGAATTGCCTTAACATAGGAGAATTTCCCCCTTCATTGACTAAAGAAAAATTAACTTAAGTATAGTATCAGAACAGATACTATACTCTAATCTTAGCTCGAAGGTCAGATCCTACTTAACCGTTTCCTATTTCCACCAATTACATATGTAAATTAATTGTTGTATTTGCTGTTTGCATTTTGTAGTATAGCCTGTAGGTAAATGAATTTTTAAAATTAATTTAAAGGCCACTCGAGGATAAATATTATATTAAAATAGAGATTGAGTGCCAGATGAACGGTGCTATAACACTGTTGATCTGTAATGATGGTGGTGTCTGAGTAGAATTTGATTATTTAAAGAAGGCGGATCAACAAGAATTTGTTTTCATTGGACTTTATAGTCAGCTGGGAAGCAGCCACACCAGTATTATGTTCCAGACTAGCAGTTTTAAGAAAAACTTTACTCATGAAAATTTCATTTCGTTTTAGGTAATGGGAGAGAGAGAGAGAGAGATTGATTGACAGTGTAGCTACACAAGTTTTTGTTGTGAATGTTGTACATGGGGGTGGGACCAGAGATTGAAGCTCAGTCGAGCACCAACCATGAAAATAATAGAGTAAAGAAAAACTAGAAACATCTCCCCTGCAAGGAAGAGGTAGCAAGCTGACTACAATATGGTTGTCTTCAAGTCCAACGTTAACAAGTTCTTGATGAGCCGTTCCACTTAAGTTAACAAATTTATCGAATTTCCATTACTAACGATCACTATATTGTCCAATTGACTACTGTACATTCTTTAACTCTTATCCTCGAATGGCCTCTGGGCCTTGATAAATGGTGATGCCTATGCAAAAATAAAAAAAGGATAAAAAGGGTATGGATGATGTATAAAAAGAAAAAAAAAAAAATCAACAATCATAAAAATTACAAGAGCAAATGTACTTTCTAAATTTATAAACTACGAGCAGGCTGCCCTGTGTTGCCTGGTCATAAGATACGCTTAAACATAATATTTTAATTCATGCAGATCATGTACTTATCATTATAGACAATTCTTTATTCATTATTATATTGTACCTAATATATAGTAGTGAAATCAACACTAATATCTATAACAAACGAATGACAAAAGTCTATATTCCAAATTTCATGATATTGACCATCTTACAATTTATTCCTTTCATTACGTTCAAATTTACACTTCTTGACTTGAAGATTCTAAATAGCATAATAAAAGAAAAAAGAAAAAGTAATTGCAACTTTTATCCCGATTTACAGATTTTGTAATCATGCCAAATGCATTTCATTTTCTTTTAATGGATTGATAGGTGCTTTTTCTTCAGAAGAGTTAAGGGCAAAATATATTTATTGGTTGATGTAATAATTGAATGATGATTTTTGCGCTACAAAACAGTTGCTGTCAAGATTTGTAAATTTCAAACGAATTAAAGAAATAAATTGTAAGGTGGTCAACATCTTAAAATTTGGAATATAGACTTTTGTCTTTCGTTTTGTTATATGCTCTGTAATTACATTGAGCTTCATAAATTAAGGGACTGGTGCATAAAAAAAGTGAAATATAATTGAAAAAAAATATTTCCGCAGAAATGCATATATATATATGCATAAAAAAAAAAAAAAAATGTATCCATTTTAAATGTGGAAATTGATGAATCGCACAGGTAAGAAATTCATTTTTATAGTATGAAAAGGTTAGTAATTACAATTAAGAATAGAAAACTGGATCAAATGTTTGAAACATGTCTTCTTCCTAAGATTAAGGGTGGTGGTGTTTGATCAACACTGCTGGGGAGCCATGATGTAATATACTGTTTTGTTTTTAAATCCCCGAAACAGTGTTTCATGGTAAACAACTGATGATCCCTTGCAAAATAAATTATTGGTATTATAGTAAATTTGAGAGAGAGTTGATGCAGTGATTGCAGGTGATTAAATGACTTACTGACTAGATGGTTTTCTAACGAATGATAAAAAATATTTTTTGTATAGTTTTAAAGGTTAAAAACTTCCAAGACTAATATATATATATATATATATATATATATATATATTTCTGCAGAAATGCATATATATGACTTGGATGCCATCAGCTAGAATCGAAACCAAAACATACAACTTTCCACTCTCATTCCTTAGTCTCTGAGTCATATATAGTAGGTGTATAGATTAGTTTTCTAGATGCACATCCAATGAAACCCACTTGATTATTAAAGAGTGCTCAATGGAGGACAGAGCTGATATATACAGTAGAACCCTGGGATATGGTGTCCCTAAGATATGTTTTTTTTCAGGTTATGTTTTTCCGGTACCTGGTTACGGTATTTGCCCCCCCCCCTTACAGTGTTATTTATAATGTTATGTGATTATATACATGTGTATTATATACTGCACTGTATTTTATTAGTAATTTTTAGTGCCGTATCCCGCAGTCTGTTTAATATACAAACATTATTTAGTTACATATGTGCATACATGTTTCAGTGGAATCTCAATTCAAAGAAACAACCTCATCAGACCAAAAAAAGGGGATGTTATTAAAATCACCTGTCATTTTTTTTAAAAAATGGAATCGCCGAATCGTTGAAAACAAGATGCAAGCAACATCGACAGAGTTTTATTATTATATAGATACTTTTATGTACCTTTTAAAGGTATCCAGGTTTCGTCCAACTGGTCACCTCCTCCAAATTTTTTTTAATTCTGATTTTAAACGTCAGATCCTCTGATGTTAGATATGGAAGCAAGGTGAGGCAATCCTACACAATCATCTTAAACGAGATTTTTCTCAAAACTTCAGGTGACCTGATGGATGAAACCCGGGTACCTCTAGCAGTCGCAGATGTATTTATTAACGTATTCCCCCATTCTTACCTTTAAAATAGGCTTTCTAGTGCTAAATTTATAAAAAGAAAACTCATTTTCAATTTTTTCTCATCAAGTAAGTGCATACTTCTAAAGGCAACATGAATGCAATGCCCATTAGACACAATCCTCGAGTGTCTAAGGTCTCTCTGTACAGGGGTTTGTCAGAACAACTTGGTATAAGGATACTTTTCCCTAGAAGTAAACCCTGACTAAATATTCAAAATCACATAATATTCGCTGCCCAAATAAGATCTCCTCACTATAGCTAACCGACATTAGTTTTTTACGATGAATGGTGCACCTTCTCCAAGTGATGTTATTGCAAATAGCACACAAAGCTGGATACTCTACCAGACTAGACAAATCTTTGTCCTGGAATCCAGTAAGATTAAGAGACGAAAAAAGAAAGATATACTATAACATATTTTAAATGGTCAATTAGGGGGAGGGAAATTGTTTTCAACTTCTTCACTAACTCAGCGTTTGAGATGTAAAGGAGAACTTTAATGAAATATTTGAATATCGATGTGTCTCGTATAGAGATCAAGTGTTAGCCTCAGATAGAGGGCCCCTTGATTTTTGAGAACTTCAACTGAAATAAAATGAAACAGAATATATTAGTGCCAGGGTTTCGGGAATATGGCAGATGAAGTATAATTTTCCAGGAGACATTTCTTTTGTAAAGTGTAGGGTCTTGTGTCATCTTTTATCATGATAATGTTAATCCTCACAGGAATCTAGAAAAATATGCCAGGGAAATTATAAATCAGCCTCCATATTCAATAAACTTTGTACCAACAGATTACCATCTTATCATTCAAAACACTACCGTGTTTGGATATATGGTTAAGTGGCAGTTTTAATCATTTAGAACTGCTTTAAAGCTTCACCGCTCACTCCTTTTTCGACCAAATTACAAACAATTATTACAGTTTATAGATCACTTTCTGAGCTATATTGTGAAAAATTTTTTTTCAATATTTGTTCAGAAAAACAAACGTTTTTTCTGACTGGTTTCCATAGCAACCACATTGCTTCAATTACTAGTGTTGCTACCAATTCACCGCTCTCGCAAACAGAGAAGTAACAAGTGAAACAGAGAGAATGAAAGCAGACGAGTGCCGTACATTGTTATTACATATGTGTATATTATGTTTATGAGGGCAAAAAAATAAGACTGAAATTAAACAAAGAACAAGTGAATTTACTGGAAGCCTGTAAAATCATGGATTACAATAGAAAAATGCGAGCATGAAAAATAATATGGTTAAGTTTATACATGGAAAAAAAAGGGACAAGATATTCTAGTAAAAAATATAATAAATTTATAAGTTAAAATATTGCAGCATTAAGAATTGATTATATAATGTTATAAATTATATTGAAAAAAAATTCTTAAATGTTACAATATTTTAAGTTTAAATTCATTATATTTTTTACTAGAATATCTTTTCCTTTACTTTTCCATGTTTAAGCTTAACCATATTACTTTTCATCCTTGCATTTTTCTATTGTAATATAAAGTTTGCATTTAGATTAAAACCTATTTCAAGAGAAGAAATCAAAATGAGCTAAGGTTTTAACTGAAAAAAAAAAAAAAAAGTTTGGAACATGGTACTAAAGCTTAACCTAAACATTAATTTCCAATAACAGTTTTGAATCATTTGGGAAATGTTAAATAGGACAGCCTATGAAGTAAATGTGGTACTATGGTGATTGATGATTCTAGTTAAGAGTAGGATAGACATTTTCTAGTTATGGTGACAAAGGATGACAAGCGGCATCCATTTTCTCGCATTTTTTAATGACCTTATGCTTATTGTAAATGTTAAAATGTAAATTTTATATACATTTTGTGCAAATAAATATTTCAAAGTCTAGTATCTGTTCTGATATTACATTTCATCTTTTCTGTCCTTGGCTCATAAAAAAGAAATCCTTCCAGATTAAGGCAATTTTTGAAAAAAAAAAAAAAAAAAAAAATTGTGCTAATCCAGAGTGAACTGGATTTTCTGCTCATTAAAATAAAATAACTGATGAGACCAAAGGAGACAGATGGAAAAAGAGTACACAGAAGTTTCGTTAAATAATATGAATCATTTTATTTTTTGGCACTTCTGCACTATCAGAACCAAATTTTGTAGTCGATAAATGGAGTTTTTAAATAAAAAAAATGGTTTCGATTGATATTTTTTTGTTAATTCTAATACATTCCAATGTTAGCTTCCAAATTATGCAGTTTATTAAACAAAAAAAAAAACAACTTTAATTGTGTAAGCAGGTGAAAAATTGCAGTCATCTTGTTTACATCGAAACAGAAAATTACCTCCGTTTTGAACTCTCCTGTGTCTTACATAAGCAAATACAATAGTTTTCTTCAAATTCTATTTTCTTTAATAAATAATTTTCTACCTTATTGCTTTTCGTAATTTTTTAGATATAATCGTCTTAAAAATACGAGGAATGCATAGATACCATTGCTTTTCATGTGAAATTCAGTTTTACGATTTCCAAAATTTCTTTCAGATAGTGTAGAAGCACCTATTTTTTTTATTTTTGTATTTTGTTCCTTTATTAAACCATAAATTACTATAAAATCTTAAAAATGTTAGCAACAGACACACTATGAAGCTAATTAGGGGAATGCATAAAACTTAGGAGCATCACGATAGTTAGACAATACAGAACTTAAAAAATGTGACAGTGATACATGTTCATTCACACAATTCTGAGGCAGCACGTTCAGGACTGCAGAACACAATGCTAAAGGAGGTCGGCAGTACATCTCTGAGAAAACACTGATGTGATTATGCAGAGGGTCTTAATGTGAATGTATATTGTCGCAGGTTTGGTCTGTTCAACAGCAACGCAGGGTGGTATTTAAGCATTGCGGTGAATAGTCTGTAGGTAACAAAAGCAACTGTTACATTGCAGCGTTTAGACAGCAGATCTAATCATTAAAAATAGACAGGACTTTATTTTACTCTCTCTCTCTCTATATATATATATATAAGCGAGATAAGACACTGATAGAATTCAGATGAAAATCCTGATAAATATTACTTTAATACTTTCAAGGTGATCCCAGCCAAAAAGGAAAAGCTCAATATTTAAGAATAGAGCAATATATAAGTTTCATGGTTAAATTTTAAATTCTGAAAAAACAACACATAGACACATCAAAAAATCAATAAGGAGCAATACGCTTTTGCTATATGGGAATATTACCTCCTCCCCTGGACCTATTTTCTGCCCACCTGGATTTAAAACCCCGTAGGACATTGTACTCCTTTCGATAATGGACTGCCTAGGTTGTATCAACTTCTCTTTTCGTATAAATTTTTCCGTATAATTATCCACAACCACTCAAAAAACTATTTTCAATATTTGTGCTGAAAAGCAAAATAAGTGTCCATTCATAGCTGAACATTTTCCTAACCGCATTTCGTTTCCTCTGATGATATGAGCCATTATTGAAAATCCATGGTTTAAGGAAATTAACACAACCCCTTCTATATATTCCTTTTGTAAAACAATAAATTCTAAATTCGAATATGTGTCTATATGCTGTTTTTTTCAGAATTTAAAATTTAACCACCAGAGAGAGAGAGAGAGGGGGGAGAGGGGGGGGCTTTCCTGGGTTAGAAAGGACCTTTGGATCCGCTTCAATTACTCAAAACCTCAGCAAATGAATATTATTGTCTTTGTGTTTTTTCTATTCCTTCTCCATTTACTAAGGGGCAGAGGAGCTGAAGTGAACACAAAGGGCTTTTCCGACCCAGAAAAAGCCTGTATGTAACAATGAAACCCTGGTTTACCTACAGAAGTTGTAAAGTATAGTTTTTAAAATAAATAATTTTATATTAGTTTTTGAAAAAGCTTGCAATTGAGCACTACTTTAATTCATTTTTAACAAACGCAATTACAACTGGAATTGAGGGAAGTTAAATGCCTATAAATGTCAACTCAGTGGGCATACATAGTAAACAGCTAGAGAGTATTCAACAAATAGAAATCAGAATGCTGTGTGTGTGTGTGTATTGAATTATTTCATGTCAAGTCTGCTGGAAAAATGGTTGGATCATTCTATTGCTTGAAAAGTTTCTGAACCAAACGCAATCCTCTACCTGTTTAAGAGCCAAATACGTCCTAAAATGGAATACTGGTGCCACATTTGGGGGGGTGGGGAGCTGCTCAGAGCAACCTTTCCTGCCTAGCCAGGGTTCAAAAACAGGTTTGAAGTCTAGCATGTGATGTTCTTTTCTCCCGAAAGAGATGTTACGAGTCTATCTGTTCTATCATTGTTTTCATGGCAAGTGCTTTTTTTTTTTTTTTTTTTGCTTGACTGAACTTCAATCTACCCAATTTCTATTACCAATCAATACACTGTTGCCTCACTGACCACCTTACCCACATTGATGCTTATCCTAAAGTGTGAAGGAAAGGGTAGTGGTTTTTATTTTTTTTTGTTCAGAAAATGATTAAAAAAACTGAGGTCTGGGAGAACCAATTTCACTGAAAAGCAAAGCTAATAAGCAAAACAGTAAAAAATACATCCAGGTATTCAAGTGTTTTTTTTGCTCGTATAGCTTTAAATAGTCAGTTTAAAAGAATCAATGCATGCGTTTAGTCTCAAAAGAGAAAGGATACCCCTGTAGGAGCAGCTGCGTATGTAATTGTGAGGCAAGAGTTCCACAATACCAACCACACCTGTACTTAATTGGCACTGCTTGAGTCCAGTGGCAAAGGAAGACCAGGACGATTGGAAACAATGCCGAGATAAGCGGAGAGCACATACAGCACCTAGAATTCTTAAATGGTCACCCATTTTAGTACTGACCAGGCTCAACATTGCTTAACTCCAGGGGATTTAATGGAAACTGGTGCGTCAATGTGATTATGTTGTATCTAAAAGAATGATCATATTAATATTCTAACCTGAGTTGGATGTTCAGTGTGCCTATGAAACAACAGGTATTAATAAACGATTGTAATATGTATGTATAGAGAGTTCTAATCATTTCTTCAATCCAAAGCAGCAACACTATAACATACAGGGCTTTATATTGCGACTGAAACAGTCGCATTTGTGAGTGATTTTCCAAAGGGCCGACTAAAAATAATGAAACACTAATCTTTTGGCGATTGTATTTCTTTCAACGGCACTTGCAAAGCTCACTACTGAGCAAAAAATATCTTTCCAACTTTTTTTTTTTTTTAATAAAACGAACAAAGTCAAATTATTTAAAAAAACAATATACTTTCTTTTTTCTTTTTTTTTTTGCAAAGGTTGTTTAGAAAACATCTGAGGAAATCAGAAGGTTTATACCTTCAAGTATCAACATAAAATTCGGTATGTACTTATAATTACACTTATTAAAAAAATTACAAAAAAAATCGTCATAATGTACATACTCGTCATAGAACGAAGATGTCATATTCTAAAAATCATGTGGGTTTGGCTAGTAACTTTTCTATTTGGTTAGTAAACGAAAATATTTAGTTGTCAAAGGTCAACTAAAGATAAATTTGTCTGTAGAGCCCTGAACATATAAAATGTTTTTAAATAATAAAAAAAAAAAAATACAAGCATATTCTATTAAATTAAACCAGTAATTCACCCTTGGGGTCCATATGAAACTTTAAGAGCATTCACAAATTTTATTTTTTTAGTTTCTCTTCTGCTTTGCTAGATGTACATGGCTTTAATAAAATTTTCAAGATTAATATTTAGATTTTAAGTTATGAATATAAAACTTAATTGAAAAACGGAATCCGACAATTACTGGTGACTATTCCATTTTTTAAACTATCTTCATTTTGTGCATTCCCAAAGCTTTGAGATGAGTTTTAGCAGTCTTTACCAAACAGTTAAACTCTGTTCATATCAATGAAACTAAGGTGTCTCTGAAATATGTAACATGTAATTTTTAAGCAAATAAGTTACATTTTAACCATAACATTCTTACAATTAAGCACTTTGATTTCTTTTTAATATACCTCTGATGACTATATAAATAATTTTGATTTTCCTCTCCATTTGTCCATCACGTTGAAATATTTTCATCATATATATATATATATATATATATATATATATATATATATATATATATATATACATACACAACACATATATATAAATAAATGACAAAAGTTTATAATCCAAATTTCAAGATGTTGACCATTTTACCGTTTATTTCTTGAAGTGCATTAACATGCACAATTCTTGACAGCACCTGTTTCATAGCATAGAATCATTCATGTAATTATTATGTCAATTTCTGAATTTATTCCGCACTTAACTCATCAAAAGGAAAAAAACATTAACTTTAAAATAAAATAAAGGAATATGGGCATGATTACAAAATCCGAAAATTGAAAAAGAAGTTGCAATTATTTTTCAATTTATTCTGCAATGTTTGAAATATTATATATATATATATATATATATATACTAGCACGGGTTCCCGGCATTGCCTGGGTGTTTGGAGGTGTATGCTGAGCAAAAAAAAAATAAATAAAATAACGGTCAATTCTTTTAACTTTGACCCCTATTATGACCCCTTAACATTTGTTTTGGGCTCAAATTAAGTTATTAAGTTAGATCCATGTCCAAGGAACCTATATCTAAAATTTCAAGTGTTTAGACCCAAAATTGGCGGAGGAGTTTGGTAGAGTTCTCAAAGGTAAAATCGTTGAACTTTGACCGCATAACAGCCAAATTTCTGGCCGAAAACCGATCACATATTTTCCCAAATCTCAGTACCCTGTATATCGAATTTCGAGTCTGTAGACTAAAAATTGACAGAGTTATTGCATAGGGAAATGTACACAGACACACACATTCACTTTTATATATATATATATATATATATATATATATATATATAGTAGTCCAAAGACTGCAAATAATACAAATAATCCTTATCTAAAAAAAAAAAACAAAAAAAAAAAACAGCTGAAACCCTCATGGAAACTGTAATGCTGTTACCTTGATGAGATTATAGAACTATTTTTATGTTTGGGTTCTTAAGCCTTTTTTTCATTTTGGAAACTAGCAGAACTCGTGTCTTTTCCTTGTTTAAGAGTCAGACATTTCTGGAGATTATGTGAACTCATTTTTCACTTCTCCATTGTCTTAAAATTCCACTACACAATTTTGTCCAATTGTTGCATAGGTGATGCACAATGCCAGAAAAATATCGGAACCGGGCAAAACCAGTTGTAAATCAGATTGCTGGCAATAATGTCAACTTTATATTCTGATGGAAGAATTGAGGTCATGAACAACAATGAGGTAACTACTTAACTCTGAATTAAAATTGCTAAAAGTATTTCAAACTGAAGCTCAAAATAAGAGAACAATTAAATTCTGATCAAGGAATGTGGGGTGATGCAAATATAAAACAAGTCAAAATAAAGATAAGAGAGAGAAAGAGAGAGAAATTAGGTATATTAAAAAGAAATCAATAAAGTGCTTAATTGTAAGAATGTTAAGGTTAAAATTTAACTTATTTGTGCAAAAATCACGTTACGTATTCAAAAAATAAATACAGTAAAAAATTTCTGCTTCAAAAATAAATACAGTATGTTTTTATGACAGATTTTATGTAAGGAAAAATTAACTAATAGTAACAATATTTCTTCTGCATAATCTAACTCAGAGAGAGTAGCAACCTTGGTTGAAGTAAGTGTCCCTAATGATGGAAGCCTAAACAGAGTTGAAAGGGAGAAACAGACCAAATATCAAGGTCTCATGTATGATATGAAAAGAACCTGGAATCTTAGGGAGATATCAACCAGTTATTATAGGTGTCATAGGGCTTATGAAGAAGAAACTGAAGTCCTACCTTACTAATATTCCTGGTGAACCAAGTGCAAAAGAGATCCAGACAATTGCACTTAATGGAACAACGAGGATACTAAAAAGAGCTCTCGGTTCGTTTCAATAAAAAGCAGGGCAATGTTGGCAGTTGGTTTGGCTGCCCCATACCTAGCATTACAATCTTCAAAGAAATAAAATTTAAATATAAATATATATATATATATATATATATATATATATATATATATATATATATACAGGGTGTCCACAAAGTCTGACTACATTATGTAGCCAGACTTTATGGGCACCGTGTAGATTATGTAGCCAGACTTGTTCCTTGCTAATAGAGTCAGATGGTTTTGTGGCCATGTTCGAATCTCCCAACCAGCTGTAATCATAACTCCCTGCATCGATAGATTCCTGAAAGGATGAAACATTAATGTCCATAGGTATTAAAAAAATTATCATAGTAATAATTTTATATATATATATATATATATAGGGTGCCCATAAAGTCTGGCTACATAATGTAGTCAGACTTTGTGGACACCATATATATATATATATATATATATATATATATATATATATATATGCGTTTTATTTTTTATTACCGTTTTTTTCTGTTTAGTTACATTATTGTTTCAGCTACGCGACCGTTTCTTGGCCGTTATGTAGCCTCCTCAAATTTTACAGAAAAGTTACCATAAACGAACTTTTCTGTAAAGTCTGAGAAGGCTACATAACGGCCAAAAACCGGTCGCACAGCTGAAACAAAAATGTAACTGAACAGGAAAAAAACGGTAATAAAAATAAAACGCATATTTGCTCTACAACAGTATTGAGCACTTCCTTCAGGTTTTTATTAATTATCATTTCTACTATATATATATATATATATATATATATATATATATAAATAATTGTTCATGTTATCAATTTTCATGTAATTTATTAATTATTTTTTTCTGCGTGAATTTAGGTCAATTGTAATAAGAATCTTCTATTATGGCTTTTCTATAAGAGAAACCTTTTATCAAACCCGCTTTTATGTATTTATTTTTTTCAGACAAGATAAAGTTATTGCACACTATTATGTTAATGCTAGCATCAATATTTTATGGTAAAAGACTTCTACTGGACAGCAGAGACGATGTAAGTGAAGAAAATGAAGGAGGAGTTGGCAGTGAAATATCTGATGTCGAAGATTGTGAAATAAATAATGATAAAGGTGTTTTTTTGATATGTTTACATGCATAAAACATTTTTACAAATATATACAAAAAAAAAAAAAAAAAAAAAAAACATGATAGGTTTTCGTCACAAAACGCCCAAAGAATTTTTTAAATTTGGCAATTCTGGATTAATACATTATGTATTTATCTATCTGACTCAAAATAATGGCTCCGCGTCTAAGTAATTTTGAACTTCCAGTCTATGAAGAGTTAAAAAGATAAAATTTATTATCAAACATAATTCATCCCCAAAGCTAAGGAATATTTTTACATATATTTTCTGTGATTAAATTATATATAATTCAACCGTAATAAATGATCTCAGAGATGTTTTTAAAAAATATGCATTTAACAGAGTTAATGCTCAGATGAATTGCAGCTTTTAACGTTATATGAAATGAAATTCACTTAAAGTTCTAGATTTAAAATTATCAAAAATATTGATTTTTTTTTCTGTACAAGAATTTAAAGAGGAGAATTATTGGGTAAATTGTAACCAAAAATGCTGTATGAAATGAGATTCTCTTTTGTAAACAAGCCAAAACCTAACATCTATAATATGAATGTCACCTGTCTGTTTAAATGTATGTATATATGTATGTTTGTCTGCCTAAAACTTTCGACAGACGCGATGGATTTTCACAAGATCGGTATCATTTTGAAGCTTGACATCTTGGACGAAAAATATCAAAAAATTGGCTAAAAACATTAATTCCTTCACCCTCAACTGGGCAGTTTTCTACAAGGAGGGTCGATGTTTTTGTGAGCCATTCTTGCAAGTCATCATATCGGTTGGATTAACTTTGCCTAATTTTAACGTTCCAAACTTCCCGTCGTGTCATGGAGTAAGACGTCAGATTTTCTTCCACTTTCTTTTCCGCCTTCGTGTCACCAGTTTGAGCCTGCCTGCCTACTACCACTTTGCTCAACACACACCTACAAACACCCGGGCAACGCCGGGCACCCAGACTAGTTTGAAAATAAAACGATGATAATCGAAAATAATTTAAAAAAAAAAAAATGGATTGAGTGAAGGTAGTTAGGTGGTTAATGACAGGCTGAAATGAGTGTCAAGTTCGAATCTATTTTCTTTTCACAGAAACACCTTTATTACTTGGCCTTGTGCCCAATCCCAGACAAATAAAATAAGATAAACTTACAATCTAATCTGCTTAGTAAGTACGAAATTAATGAACGAATAAAAATACTTCCTGTGAAAGTATTTTTATTCGTTCATTAATTTCATATGAATCTAATCTTAATATTGGTTTCCCCAATATCTTTCTAGTTAGTAAATGTTTTTTTTTGTTTTTTTGTTTTTTTAGAAAGAAATTCAAAGATGCCATACAGTGATCTTCTTTAAAGAGGATCCAAGAAAAATGGCAATAATCTCGGAATAAATGTCAAGGAAACAAATTATATCAAATTTGGTCAATTATTGATGATCGGCATGAAAAAACCGACAGAAAAGCGAGAATAGAAAGATGTCAATCAGAATCAATATAGAAGATACGTGTACTACTCATTCTAGACATTTTCTAGAATCAAAATTAGAATAAGTATTATAGCCATAAGTATTGGATTACGGCCGGGCAATGCTGGGTCTTGGGAGTCTAACGGTGCCGGAAAGTATCAGGTTCTCAAGTACATCTCAGAACTTTACTCATGGCGTCAATCTTAAACAAAAGGACACTGCAAATTCCTATTTATGGAATGACAATTAAAAAAAAAAAAAAAAAAAAAAAAAAAAACGAATAGTTTTGGTCAACAGGTCAGAGACGAGAGATGCTGGTCAAACATGTGGTACATACGTACATGTGGTGTGGTACATTCTTTCACCGCTGCCAACCACCACTTGGTACTTCTATTATCTCTCTTTGTGTCACTTGCCACAAACTACGAATTGATTTTTCAAAATAAAGACCAATGTTTTCAGATCAGCTAAATGATTCATTATCTTATAAATAAAAAAATAAAAAAAATGATATACATCCGTACGCATTTGAACACATGCAGCTGATGAACAGATTCTGATTTGGTTCGTAATAATAAACATAAGGTTTAGTATCATTATATCTTGATTTTAATCTTACTATATAACAGAGTGCGGACATACGTATGCAAATACTGAGACGTGTGCGAAATGGCATCATGGTAAAGAAAAAGGAGAAGGAGGACATCAGAGAAGGCGACGGAGGACAGTTGAGAGGTCAGGGTTGGTTGTTTTTGTTTTATGGCATATCAACCCTTTTCGGGTTATTTAATGCCAAATACAAAGATTTTGAAGAAAAATTTTTCTAATAGAATATATTTGTTGTTTTCACGTTGGTTTCTATTTAACCCATAGTTGGAACCCTAACAGGTACTACCACTCCGGGTCAGAGTGGACCTGGGAGCAATGGTAATTAAAGGGTGGCTCCACACTCCCCAAAGCCCGCAAGCTGGGGCCTCACCACTGGATATAGTTTAAGGTCATATCCAGGACCCCCATTGAGGGACTTTTACCCTCTGCAAGGGGGGCAGTCGGCGTATTCTAATGCCCCACCGACAGGGCCAGAGAGGTCAGGGAGACAAAGCACAATCTCAGTTTATTCAAGAAAGTGCCCGGAAATAAATGTTACAAAGAAAAAAAAAAAAAAAAAAAAAAAAAAAAAAAAAGAGTTAAGTTATTACTTGTCTTACATTCTGTGCGACGTACTCTGCTACAACATCTAGTCAGAATTCCTTTGAGAAATACATTGGAGTACTTACCAAAATGAAAGCTGATAAAGCAACAAAAGAAATGCTCAACATGAGACGGTACAATACATACAGTAATCTCTAACTTTCTTTAAAGAAAACCATGTTTCTTTTTTTTTTCTTAAATGGTAACAATCTTGGAATAAATGCCAAAGTAACAAATTCCAGTGTTTCAACAATTATTGGTTGGTGAATAGCATCCACATGCCAAAAAGGCAGGTAGAGAAGAGGCGGTATTAACCAGACTATATAGTACATACACATTATTTGCAAATATTTATTTAAAAACAAAAAAAAGAGAAAAGAAAAGAATCCTAAATGAGTATCCCATGTCAAGAACAATATACCGTTAATATATATTGTTCGTTAAGCTCCCTCTACCTTGTTAAAAAAATATTAACACCAATGAGCATCTAATATCTTTACAAAGCCACAGTTCACCCATGCATGGAGTATTGTTGTCACATTTGGCCTGGTGTATCTCTCGCTCTTAGATAGGATCCAAAAAAAGAGTCTCGCATCTAATAGTCCTGCACTATCGGCCAACCTCCAACCCCTGTCCCATCACCGCAATTTCACGTCCCTATACCTGTTTTACATGTACTTTAATGGAATGTACTCTGATGAATTAATGATACTTGTTTCTCCTCTGCATACATACTTCGACTGACCAGTAGTCAAATCGCATCCCTTCACTGTTGAGGTCTCTAGATACTGGAAGCCTTCTGCTCTTAATAACTTTTTTTCTCAAACTGTTAGACTTTGAAATTGCCTCTCTGTTTCCTGCCTCCCTGACTTAGCACAGTCAGAGAAGCAGGAAATAGGGAGGCAATTTCAAAGTTTAAATGTAACTGAACAGACATGTTGCTGTTTCATTTCCTATTCAGTATTCCTACAGATAGTAAAAAAAAAAAAAAAAAAGAAAAAAAAGAAACTACAAAAAAAATAAAAATGAAATTATGTAAAATGTTGACATTTCTAATCTATCTATAAAATTGAGAATGTGTGTGTGTGTGTGTGTGGACACTTCTCAACCTGTATACTGAACAAATTTTTGATTTACAGGCTTGAAATTTGGTATATAGGGTATCCAGACATGTGGAATACTTTAATTGGTTTTCAACTGGAAAAAAAAAAGGGGCTACTAAGGGGTTAAATGGTAAAAATTGGTACTTGGGAGTCGTCAGATTTTTATCTGTTCTCAACTAATTCACGAATGTGCATACGCGGCTGAGAAACATGACAGATTACTTATGTTAAGAATAAGTAAGCTTGAAAACACTTTGTAAAGATTGTGTCAAGCTGGTCTAATGATTATCATACTTGACTCGGTGTGCTCAGGTTTTGGTTTCAATCTCAACTCGAGTATTTTGTTGTTGTTTTTTTTTACTTACAAAAAGTGAACTGTTTAGAAAAAAACAACAAAAAAAAACAAACAATACTTGTATGCGCAGGTCTCAGTTTCTGTTTTAATTGAAATGTAATATTTATGCATATTTTATTACAGGGCAATGCCAGGCGGCCTGCTAGTTTTATTTAAATTCTATATTTATTAATCTGCTAGTTGAAGACAAATAAACCCATTTTCTGTGATATCAGCAAAAAAAATATTTTTTTTGTAATGAACAAATTTCTATTTTACGAATTTAGTTATTTTATGAAGCATTTGGTGGAAGATCCGGGTTTTAGATGTGCTAAATCTGAAAGACAAGTACGTTCCATTGATGGTAAGCCATAGGCAAAGTGTCCGAACTGGCTTAAATGAGTGTGAGGTGGTAGGTTTTTATTACTATCGAGGAGATATGCCGTCAGCTTCTGTGTCTGTGAACTGACCATCAAAACACGAGTCAAAATGACCTGGAAGAAATTCCATCAACTGCAACGAATACCCAACTTGTACATAAGACGCACAACTTATAGCTCCTGCATCCACAGTGCAATTCTCCATGCACATGAGACCCAGCCTTTTACCACAGCAGATTGCAACACAATGGCAGGGCAATGATTAAATGGGTTTAAAATAGCTTGAAACATCATATAGCATGGAATCACTCTTGTGACAGAGTTTCTTGGCGGTATAGAGTGAGATCTGCCATACACGCTTCTTGGATGGCAGCCCACTACTGTGGATGATACCCTCTCAACCAGCAAATCTATCTATATATCTATAAAAGTGGATGTGTCTGTGTGTACATTTCCCTATGCAATAACTTTGTCAATTTTTAGTCTACAGACTCGAAATTTGATATACAGAGTACTGAGATTTGGGGAAAAATCTTTCTGGTCTGTTTTCGGACAGAAATTTGGCTGTTAAGCGGTCAAAGTTCAACGATTTGACCTTTGAGAACTCTACCAAACTCCTCTGCCAATTTTGGGTCTAAACACTTGAAATTTTAGATATTGGTTCCTTGACATGGATCTAACTTAATAACTTAATTTGAACCCAAAACAATAAATGTTAAGGGGTCATAATAGGGGTCAAAGTTAAAAAAACTGACCGTTTTTTTTTTTTTTTTGCTCAACATACACCTCCAAACTTCCGGGCAACGCCGGGCAGAAATGCTAGAAAAAAAAAAAAAAAAAAAAAAGGCTGACAATATTGTTATATGGATAACCGATGATGATTTTAACGAAACATTATTTAATCCAGGAGAGTAGCACAATAACTAATAATGATAATGATTAAGAATGGTTATTTTTTGTTATTTTTTTATTTGCATTCAATAAAGTATGTATTGGAATTACGTTTCTTACTTTTTGAGATGAGGATTGGTTATTCATATCATTTGGGATCTTCAAACTATTCTTTCTGAAGAGATAAGATTAGAACAGTAGTCCAAAGATTCCAAACAATATGAATATTGAAATTTATTTCTGGCAATATGTCACACTGTTTATTGTGAATGCGTGTGTTTTGTATTTTAATAAAGGACTCACCACTTATCAAGGCCTAGAAGCCACTCAGGAATAAGGATTAATACATGTAAGATAGTCGGTGAAACAGCAGCCCAATGACCGATAGTTGTGGAAATTGGGTAACTATTTAAAGGGACGGCTCAACAAGAACTTGTTTACATTGAACTTGAAAAAGACCATGTTGTAGTCAGCTGGAAAGCAGACCCATAGTACAGAGTTTTATAGGCAGGCAGTTCAAAGAAAGAAGCTGTTTATGGAATTTACATCTAGATTTAGGCACAGATAAAGAGTGGAGAAAATTGTTGACAGTGGTTTTAGCTAGACGAGTGTTTGGTGTGAATGCTTTGTAGGTGGAGGGATCACAGACGAAGGAACAGAAAACACTTATGCTTTCATGAACAATACCCTTAACTAAACAATTAGTTTACAGGAAAGATGAAAAACAAAAAAGAATAAGAAAAAAAATATGTGCAAATTCAGTCATCATTCAGAATGTTGGTCATCTTAGTTAAGCGGTCAAGGTGAGATCGGCAATTGCTGATCACTTTTCGGAAACAAGTTCAGAAAAATGTAATTATCCTATTTTTGAGAGTTTTGCTTTCAGACAAATAAGATAACTGTTTTTAAGTGTATTAGTTATTTGTCAAAAAAAAAAAAAAAAAAAAAAAAAAAAAGAAAGTGTGGGTGAACAAATGAAATGAAATAAAAAATGGAAAACAAGAAAAAGATGGGAAAAAAGATGGGGGAAAAAAAGATGGGGGGTGGACAAAAAAGGCCCGAGGGGGGAGCAAAAAAAAGACGGGGGGGGGGGGTAGATGGGAAGAAAAAAGATGAGGAAAAAAAAGATGGGGAAAAAAAGATGGGGGAAAAAAAGATGGGGGAAAAAAAGATGGGGGAAAAAAAGATGGGGGAAAAAAAGATGGGGGGGAAAAAAGATGGGGGAAAAAAGATGGGGGAAAAAAGATGGGGGAAAAAAAGATGGGGGAAAAAAAGATGGGGGAAAAAAAGATGGGGGGAAAAAAAGATGGGGGGAAAAAAAAGATGGGGGGAAAAAAAAGATGGGGGGAAAAAAAGATGGGGGGAAAAAAAAGATGGGGGGAAAAAAAAGATGGGGGGAAAAAAAGATGGGGGGAAAAAAAAGATGGGGGGGAAAGATGGGGGGGGAGATGGGAGGGGAAAGATGGGGGGAAAGACGGGGGGGGGAAGATGGGGGGATGGGGGGAAGATGGGGGAAGATGGGGGGAAGAGGGGGGAAAGATGGGGGGAAAAAGATGGGGGGGAAAAATGGGGGGAAGATGGGGGAAAAAGATGGGGGGAAAAAGATTGGGGGGGAAAAAGATGGGGGGGGAAAAAGATGGGGGGGGAAAAAGATGGGGGGGGAAAAAGATGGGGGGGAAAAGATGGGGGAAAAGATGGGGGGGGGAAAAGATGGGGGGAAAAAAGGTGGGGAAAAAAAAGGTGGGGGAAAAAAAGGTGGGGGAAAAAAAGGTGGGGGAAAAAAAGGTGGGGGAAAAAAAGGTGGGGGAAAAAAAGGTGGGGGAAAAAAAGGTGGGGGAAAAAAAGGTGGGGGAAAGCCATTTGTATCTATAAAAACAAGTCACTAATTTATATAATTGTATGGTACTTTATAATAACATTGTATTATTGTGGCCCCTAATTGCACGATTGCTAGGTCTTACACTTTGCATTACTGTATGCCAAATCAACAACAAAAAAAAAAGGTATAGATTAAATACAATACGTTACTAACAAGTAAATTTGCTTGACCATTTCATTTTTTAATTATATAGTTGCATAATTCGCTTCACTGATTTTGTCCTTTAGTCCTCACATTCTAGAAGCAATGCTTCTGACGAAAAAAGAATTGCAGTTTTTTGGGGTCAAAATTCCATCCAACAATTATCGTTGGTAAGTTTTTGACCGTGAAATACTTGTCTTTTTTAAGCTCTTTACATCAAGTGGCTTCATGTCTTGCTTAGTGCGAGAGCCATAAAAAATTAACACTAAATCAAATATATATATATATATATATTGGAAATAAAATTAACTTTTACTAATTGTTTATATTAGTAGCACTAAATTGCATTGGAAAAAAAGAAAAAAAAAAAAGAAATTTATAAGAAAATTTTGATTTTTATGTTTTGCAGGGGTGCAATTGCAAGAGTACCAGTCAGGTATTAGTGTGAAGAGTTTACTATTATGTATGAAGATAAAGATAAAATATCATAAAATGAAAAGATGTGGAGACAGAATGTATAAAAGACAGAAAGGAAAAAAAAACTAAACACATGTTTGTTTCTATATCTTACTGTGTTTAATTGTTTTTTCTTTTTGGTCTTTAACATCCACACACACACACACACACAGTTTCCTAGATGTAAATCCATTCAAACTTCAGTGTTTATGAAAAAACACTCAATAAAAAGCAGAACATAATTGTAATGCATATATAGTATACTTATCTATATAAATATCATTGTGCGTACATGCTCCTGTGGCAATTACTTTAGAGAAGCAGTTTCTCTAAAGTAAGACCTGGCCAGAAGGCACCACTTCTTTAACGCAATTGCAGCAGAAACATGTATGCATATATGTAGCCAATAATGTTTGTTGGTTGGTTGTTTAGTTTTACGGCATATCAACCCTTTTTAGGTTATTTAATGCCGAATCTGGTGATTTTGAAGTACAATTTTTTAATATAGTATATTTGTTTTTTAAGTCGTATTCTATTTAACCCATAGTTGGGACCCTAACAGGTGCTACCACTCCGGGTCAGAGTGGACCTGGGAGCAATGGCAATTAAAGGGTGGCTCCACACTCCCTAAGGCCTGCAAGCTGGGGCCCTCACCATCGGATATAGTTTAAGGTCATATCCAGGACCCCAATAATGTTTGTATAAATAAATATACAATGTATGGGGTAGTTTGATTCGAATAAATGAGAAATGAGATTTCTGATGAAAATGGAATGGTCAGCATATGTAATGACTGGATAAACAGAAATACCAACTAGTTAAATATTGACATAAAAACATGTTTAAAGCTTTCGTGAGCTGCAATATTTCGATCTGTGTGAACAGTCATTGTTCCTATTCACCTGCCTCCCCAAGAGGGCAGAGTTAGACACCAGGGTCGTTTTTTAATGTGGAGAAAAGGAACAAAAATTTTTTAAATTGTCTCAGTCGTGAAGGATTTCTCCTCCACTGACCGAGAACAAAAAAAAAATCAAAGTGTAGTATCAGAACAGATACTACACTTCGATCTTGGCTTGAAGAACAGTCATTGTTGCAAACTTTGTATCTTCTAATAAATTCCTCACTTATGAATGAAGTTCCTTTGATATGATGAATATATTTTATATGGAGCGAAATATCACATATCCTGGAAATTTTAAACAAGTTAATATTTTAATTAGTTTATTCTCCGGCTTATCCACTCTCTCTCTCGTATATATATATATATATATATATATATATATATTTCACACACAAACTATTTAAAAACTATGTTACATATTTCAAAGATATACCATACTTTCATTGACATAGCTTGACCCCTTACTATTTAGAAAAATCAGTTATAATCCATGCTAAATTCTCAATGACTCACAAAGATAAATCATTAAAGTCCATTCTTCGATTTGTCTTCATTTCGCAAGTTGATGAAAATTTGGAATGGATTATAATGGCTTTTTCAAATCAGTAAAAGTTTAATTCATGTCAATGAAACCATGGTATTTCTGTCTGAAATCTACAATGTATAGTGTTTAAATAGATAATTTGTATTTTTGCTCTCATATTCTTGCAATCAAGCACTTTGGTGATTCCCTTTCAACTTACACTGATGCATAATGTGTCTGTGTGTGTGTGTGTATATATGTATAAACGGACTTTTTGTGTTTCACCTGAAAAAATCCTTAATGCAGAAATATTCATTATACATTGTATTCATAAGACTGTATAAAGAAGGTTTTTCTAAAAAGTTAATAAACAAAATTAAATTTTTAAAAGAAAATTAAATATTTAAAATGTACAATGCGTAAAAAAACATGATTGAATGAGTTAATTATAATAAGCAATTCAAATTTTATTACCTCTTCTGCTTAACTGAAAGTAGAAAAACTTAATATACCTATCATCAAATTTTTTTATTTTAAATTCTATTTTTTGTTTTAATAAATTATCAAGAATATCCCCCGCCCTAATGTACTCAATATTTTTTAATTTTATATATAATAAAATATTTTTAAAAAACTTTGCTCATTTCATATCAAAATCAAATTTTCCCTCCCACAAAAAAAAGACAGTTAAAAAAAAAAAAAAAAAAAAAAAGATTTAAAAAAAGAAAAAGAAAAAAAAAAACAGATTTAAAAAAAAGAAAAAAAAAAGAAAAAGAAAACTTACAAATTGAAAATGTTTTTTTCTGTATTTTCTTTAATATTTTATTTTTCATATTTTTCCTGGTTCCCCCATTCTGTTTCCTAAATCACCCGATCATCAAAACAAGATGAGTATTTTACACGCATACATACATACACACACACACACATACATACACGCTATCACTGGCGACTCTAGCAGTTGTGTAATTTGGGCTGAGCCTGATCTTGCCTGACTATCAAGTCTAGGTATTTCAAGCCATCAAAACTATCTCAGAACACTGCACTGACCTATCCAGAACGAAATAACCCTGAACAGTTTTCTCTAATTTTCAATGAATATAGATAGCTTTACTTTAACTTTATGACTTGAGCTATTGACTTAAATGTTCCTTTCTTTTAATATTCATGATAATGTTAAATAAAGAAAAGTTAATGTTAGTCATGTTGGGTTAAAACAATCCTTTGATAAATTGCCATAATTTCAATCAATAAAAAAGGAAATTTAAAAAATAAATGATATAATCAATTTAACTTTTTAGGCCCTAATAAACAGGTTAGCTAGAGTCACCGCTGATTTTGTTTATTTCTTTTTAATCAATTTTTTTTTCCATTTTTTTTATTTTGTCATTTTGTTAGAAAATTTTGCTGCCTTTTTTTCCTCCTTATATTTTCAATGAATTTCCTTTTTTTTTGTTTTTTCAAGTTTTATGTATTCAGTTTTTTTGTTTGTTTCGTATTTTAATTTGTGTAATGCTTACTTTGAGATGACAGCATTTTCTATGAATTGAAGACAAATGAAACTGCTTAAGGAGCGAAGAAAGAGCAGTTTTATTGTTCCCGGGTGTGGGTGGTGGTGGTGGTGTGTTGGTAGCAATAGTCATGATTAGGGAGGTCGTGGCAATGGTGATGAAGTACTGGGGTTATAAAGGCCATTACAAAGAACAGCCTCTGGCCCTGGAGACCACTGGACACCTTCCCCAATATATTTCTTTTTCTTCTCTAAAAATGTGAAGTTCTTGATTTGATGGTTGATTTCTTCAGATTTTTTTTTTTTTTTTTTGTTAATAACCTTAGGCAAAATTGTTGTGGTGTTGCTGTGTGGCTGAAAGCAACTCTGAGAAAGCGCTCTCGAAACTTTGTTTTAATTCAGCATAAGAGACGACTAACATTGTCTGCTCGTCTCGCGACATAAGAGTCACTTTGTCCATAACACCAGCATCCAACTAAAAGGCGAAGTGGGAGAGAGAGAGAGAGACAGATTATAAAAAAAATGTTAGACTTATTTGTAAATAAAATAAGTGAAATAAAAAAAAATAAAAAAATGTTTAAATAAGAATATTTGGCTGCAAAGTTAGCAAAAGACAAAAAAAAAAAAAAAAAAAAGACAAAAAAAAGACAAAAAAACGCAACATTTTTTTTTTTTTTTTTTTTTTTTTTTAAATATCAAAGCTGTAATTGCCAAACATTTTTTTTTAAATTTTATTTTTACTCAATTTCAACCCAAACAATGCATATTGCCACTTCGAATGTAAAGGGCTACTATTTGAGATCATGTCCAACAGGGAACTGTGGGGAGTTGAACAGCAAGATGCCCATTCTACATTATGTTTAAACATCTGCAGATTAATACAGTTAAGGAAGCAAGAAACGGAGGGAATTTTAAAGTCTAGCAGTCTGAGAGAAGAAACTATTAGAGTAGAAGTCTTTTTTTGGCATTTAGGGATCTCCACGGTAAAGGGGTGGGGTTTTGCTGCTTGTCAGGTTAGCTGAGGGAGGGTACAGATGTATATTAGTAAATGTGTATAGATTTTGAGTTTGACTTTGAACAAGATCTATAAAAAAAATAAAAAAAAAATAAATAAAAAATATATATATATATATATATATATATATAAAATCAAATTCACTTATTTTCTCTTATTTCATTCTACACAACATAATGACAGACTTAAATCTGATGCCCTTGGAGAGAATAAGGAGATACATGCAGAGCAGGAGGCCCTGTTGGGTTAGTCATATTGAAATAATGGATGAAAGTGCTTAGGTTAGCAGATATACTAGTTGATACAGCAGGGAAACATGGGATAAAAGTGATAGGAAGAGATTTGAAAAGACAGACAAATAAAAACCTGGTACTTACAGCCCTGAATTTTTGAGATGAGGATTGATTATTTGTATTGTAATTGTCTGTATTTTTAAGATGAGGTGTTTTCATTTATTGAGATTGTCGGACTGACTTCCTCATCTTGGTTGTTATAGTCACAACGTTTCGGCCGTTTTGCTCTCCGGCCTTCATCAGGTGTTTTGTATCGAACTGGAGAACCGTTTGTTAGGAGTCTCGAACCCAACCCTTATTATTCGGACTCCAACTAGGCTCTGAGACATAGTTGCTGATTCTCTGTTTTGAATGTTACTTTTCACTGCCTTTGTTCAGGATACAGAGAATCAGCAACTATGTCCCAGAGCCTAGCTGGAGTCCAAACACAGTACCCCCGTAATAATAATAAAGGGTTGGGTTCGAGACTCCTAACAAACGGTTTCCCAGTTCGATACAAAACACCTGATGAAGGCCGGAGGACAAAACGGCCGAAACGTTGTGACTATAACAACCAAAATGAGGAAGTCAGTCCGACAATCTCAATAGATTATTTGTATTATTCAGATTCTTAGATCTACCTTTCTCATCTTGAGTGTTATTTTGTACAATATTTTAGTCGATGTAACCTCTGATCTACTTCAGGTGTAGCGTATTGAACTCGGAAAATCTTCCCACCAGACTCGGAAACCTCTCTATCAAACTGGGATATCTGCATGGAATGTCGAACAGAACCTTTTATTTAATCCACGCTCTCGATTCCATCAGCTATGAGTTAGTAGAAGTCATTGTATTTTTGGGTGTCACCTACACTAAGGATTAGACTTTTAAGCTTCAGGTGTGTAACTTTTACAATTAAATTTTTACCAAGTGCTCTATCTACTGCACCACAAGTCCTTGCAGAGTCCGACAGAAAGATCCCCCCCCCCCCGAGATCAACAAGATACACCTGAAGAATGTCGGAGGTTACATCAACCGAAATGTTGTAAAAGTAACACTTAAGGTGAAAACAGACGTCTGAAGAATCTAAATAATATGAAAGACCTGTTAAATTTCAAAGTCAAACTTTAAAAGCCGTCCAACTGTTTTTCCTCTTTCAACCCTCATCTATTTTCTTTCTACTGTATGTGCATTGTAAGTTTTTTTTTTCTAAATTAACACAAAAATCTTTTGGTTCTTATTTAAAATTCGACTCAAGAAAAACAAAAAAAATACAAATTTTTTATGATTTATGTACTGGTTCATGGAACCAAGATGATATACTCCAAAAATCACCTAAATCACGCAAGTATTTTTTTTTTTTTTTAAACTAATAAAGTCCTATTTTATTATTTTTAGCGATTAATAACTTTTGTCAGATATTGCTTATAAAAAAAGGGAGACAGAACTTAATTCGACCTATTGAAATCAAAATTGCCTTTTAGTGAATACAATTTAAAAAATTTTTTTTTTTACAAACGAGTCACCACTTATCAAGACCACTCGAGGATAAGGGTTAATGAGTGTATAGTAGTCAATGGGAAAATATAGTAATCATTAGTAAATTGAATTACTTAAGGGGAACGGCTCATCAAGAATTTGTTCATGTTGGAATTGAAGTCAGTTGGAAAGCAGGAAAACTGAACAGAGTTCCACAGACATGCAGTTCTAAGAAAGAAGCTTTGTTCATGGAATCTACGTTTTGATTTAGGCAAAGATAAAGAGTGGGGAGAAATTATTGATAGTGGTTTCAGCTAGACGAGTGTTTTTCGTGAAAGTCAGTACAGGGGGGGATCATAGATTGGAGCTCAGACGTGCACTTGCCATAAAAATAATAAAGAAGAGACAGGCTCACAACGCCTCTTCTGTGAGAAAGAGGTTGCAGGGAAGAGAAAAAGGCATCCCTCACTAGGCTGTGAAGTCTTTTTTGAACTCTGTCAAGGCTAAGCTGCCCAGACGTAGCAACAGTACTCCATCCTTGGATGTACTTGTCTCTTATATAGGTAAAGAATTGCATCAGCAGTGAGATATCTACTGGATTGATTTTTTTTTCCAGCTACCTTCGCAACGGATTTGATGTGCGTGTTCCATCTCAGATCCGGAGTAAAGATCAGACCCAGAAGCTTGTCAAAACATGGAGCCTCCACAAGACAAGAGCCATTCATTCAGACGGGGATCAGAGCATTGATGTAAAGATTGGTTTTAGATGCATTAAAATTAACCATCCACCTCTTTTCCATTGCACCACATGATCAAGATCAGAGGAGAGAGAATCAGACAGAACTTGGTAGTTTACAGCTTTTGAAATATTGCCATAGATTGTAGTGTCATCAGCATAAATGTCTACAAATGATCTTGGGATATGATTTGGGAGATCATTTATGTAGATCAAGAAGAGAGTTGGGCCCAGGATGGTCCCCTGAGGGACTCCATCATTAATACTGTGAGCTTCTGATATCTGCCCATCAACCACTACTCTTATGAACTTAAGAGAGAGAAATTATTTAATAATTGAAAAGACATTTCCAGCTATACTATAGCTGGAGATTTTGTGGAGTAGACCTTTATCAAATACCTTAGATATGTCAAGGGCAGGACACCTTCGTTGAGAGATTTACTAATCCTATGAAATATAATCGTTAGCACATCTAAAATGGACACTTAAAATGCCTAAAAATTGTAAAAAAAAAAAAAAAAAAAAAAAAAGTGATTTTCTGTACACAAAAATACTTCATCAATTTATGTGATTTTTGGAATATGACATCTTTGTTCTGTGACAAGTATGTACATCATAGAAAGATTTTCTGTATTTTTTTTTTAAAGTGAGTGCAATTCTAAATAAGCACCTAAACTTAATGAAAGCCAGTCATTATATAATATTCTAATTAGTGAGGAGATGTTTTTAATACTTCTCCCCATTTCCAATACAATTACTGATTCCGGTTCATTTCAACAACAAAATGGCCTGAAAGAATGCAGTTACAGCATAAGTGCAACTATAGACTCATCTTAAAAAGCGCCAACTAAGGTTGTTTAGATAGGAATTTTTTTATATTTAATTTTTTTTTTCATTGAATTTTTAAACATTTTTTTTGTAACCTTATAAGCTAACAGCATTCTTTTAAAAGTTACCTATTGAATTTATGCAAAGTTTAATTTGTTTTTTGGTTTTTTTTTTTTTTTCAAATATATGTCATTTTTTATTGGAATCCTTTGAGAGGAGTAATTTGTGTATTTATTTATTTGCGGACTATTATCCTCATCTTTATAGTTGTTGTTTCGCCACGTTTCGCCCAATTCATCCTCTGGTCTTCTTCAGGTGATTAATACGACGAGATAGGAATACACAACAACTATGGAAGGCAGTAATTACTAGGGCTAGAACAACAGCATATTCTTTTCATTGTTTGAACCCTTAGAGTGTGTATCCATTGATATCTTATATGCTTTTATATTGAATGATGTGGTTCTTGGTTGATTAACGGTGTCTTGTGTCGGATATATACTAGAGAGTCAAAACAATGAAAAGATTATTCTGTTGTCATAGCCCTAGTAATTACTGAAGATCTAGTTACGAGACTCAGCATTCCTATCCTGTCACAGTTAATTACTGAAGAAGACCAGAGGATGAATTGGCCGAAATGAGGTGGAACAACAACAACCATGAAGATGAGGATAACAGTCTGCAAAAAAATAAATTTATTGTAATCAATAGATTTTAATTTTACTGGTAGCTTAAAAATAATAAATATTTAATTTTATCATTACTTAGTAATGATAAAATTACTAAATTTTACCAACAATAGAAAATGTTTTTTTTTTTGTTTTTTTTAATGATTTTTGGAACCAGAATTTTTTTTTTTTTAATCATTTTTGAAACCAGAATTTTTTTTTTCTTTTTTTTTTTTTTTTAATCATTTTTGGAACCAGAAACTAGGCTAAAATTTCTCCAATTCTGATACCTCCAAAAGTTCCGATTTTTTTTTTTTTTTTTTTTAATTCCAGATTCCATCTTAAGGAAAGTGAACACCAAGTTCACTTTCTGCAATCTTGTAACTCTCCCTTTCCTTATTGTCCTTTAGTCCTCACATTCCATGAGCAATGTTTCTGATAAAAAAAGGGAAGAGTTGCTGTTTTCTAGGTTGGAATATATCTAACACTTATTGGTGGTCGGTCATTGATCTTAAAATAGTTTTCTTTTTTTTTCTTAGCTCCTTACATCAGTGGCTTCATACCTTGTCTGGAGCAACTTCCATGTAAAAAAAAAAATAAACAAAAAAACTAATCATCCCAGCGTTAATTGTGATTCTGTAGCAATTCATAAAAATGTAAATGTTTAATAATTCAACTGTGAAAAAAGCAAAACAAACTGAATAAGAAAAGAGATTTCTATGCTTACTTTGTTGAGTGAATCTACCATATGCGCCATATCAATCCATGGACTGCCATGTTCATCAACTTGATGGAAAATATAATCTCTGAATAATTTTAACATGTACCTATCCCCAGTTTCAGACCATGATGTGTCTATGGAAAATCTATAAAATAAAATGCAGATTAACTGATGAATGGTGGACAAAAAAAAAAAAAAAAAAAAAAAAAAAAAAAAAAAAAAGCTGAAAATTATTATTTTTTTAAATGGCTTAAAAAGAAAAAAGAAGAAAAGGAAAGCGGCCAAGAAAAAAAAAAGGGTCAAATAAGACAAAAAAAAATCAAAAAACAGTAGAAAGTATAAAGAACAGCTAAAAATGACAAAGGGTCTAGAAAAAAAAATGGGAGGTATGGAAAAGGAATATGAAAAGGACATGAAAGGGGCCAAAAAGGAAAAAAGACAGAAGAAATAGATGAAAAGATAAAAAAGCTGCAAAGATGAAAAACAAAGATGAAAATATATATATATATATATATATATATATATAAATAAATATAATTGTTTACTATAATAATCATTAAATACCTTGGCATTCAGGTCAAGATCAAAGTGTAGTATCTGTTCTTCAGATGCTGTACTTCAATTTCTTGTTCTCTGTCAGTGGAGGAGAAATCCTTCACGACTGAGACAATTTTTATTTTTGTTCCTTTTCTCCATATTAAAAAACGACCCTGGTGTCTAACTCTGTCCCGTGGGGAGGCATTGTATATAGGAATAATCATTAAATACCTACAGACACTAGTGTTTTATCCTTTCAGGAATCATCAATGCAGGGTGTCATGATTAACACCAGTCGATAGGTTCGAACCCGGCGACACAAACCATCTCTGGCTTCATTAGCATGGATCTAATCCATTCGGCTACTATTAACCGCAAGAAATGATGTTGAATTTTAAACCTTTATTTTTTAAATGCTTTTTAACATCTGTCAGAGTGATCTAATCATTATATGATGATCTGCACATAAGAGCTAAATTGACCGACTTTTAATTCAACTGAAAGTGCTCAACAATAAGAAACAAGATTCTTAAAAGGGGCTGACATAATAATTTACTATAATAATTATTAATATACATACATACATATATATATTACACACACACATATATATACATACACACACATATATATACATACACACACATATATATACATACACACACATATATATATATATATATATATATATATATATATATACACACACATGGAAATTTTGAGTTAAATTAAGTATAATAGCAACAAAATTTATTGTTTGACAAAGGAGTACAGATAATTATTAAAGCATTTATTTAATCCATGGATTTTTAATAAAAGGCTTATCTCATCAGAAATGTTAGCAAAATAGATGTGGATAATTATGATTTTTGTATATTAGCACATAGACTGAAAATTAAATTTGTGGTAATAGTGAAAAAAAGGATACCCAAAGTTAAAATAATGAATATACAGGAATGGTTATAAAATCCAATGTATACTGGTATATTCCAGAATGAATTGCGGGTTTTTTAAATAGCATATTTCAGGCTGGGAGGTAAAATCCAAGTCATGTATGTTTCTAAAGTGGTGGAATCCTTTGAAAAGTCTTTCAAATAATTCAATATTCATTTAGACAAAATGTTGAAGTGATTTAACTGAAAAGCAGTATTCCCCAACTGTACTTATATGCAGAAATTCAAGTGTAATGTGAACCGACATCTTGCTGCCCAACTCCCCACATAGTACCCCTGTAGCTTATGTCCCTGATAGTAGCCCCCTATTCAAAGTGGCAATGTGTCTTGTTTGGGGTGAAAATGTAATAAAAAAAATTTTTTAAACTTGTAGCCAATAAGTTTCTTGTTAAGTTAATATACATTTTTTTCTATCTTAAAATTTCTGAAGGTGAATTATATTAGAAAATTGGATAAACTAAGGGGTTCTAGAGATTCTCAAATGCTCACATCAGCATTTTATGACAAATTTATCATAAAACATCAATGACAGCGGGGAGCTTCTCGATAAATACCTAATTGAATTTATGTGGAGACAAAAATTTGGAAACAATCTGTTTGTCTCCATCATAAATCAGATTGCAGAAAAAAAAAAAAAATTAATTAATTGAAATTCTTATTGAGATGAATAATTTGTATTATTTAATTGTATTATTGAGATGAATAATTTGTATTATTTATCCATTTATTTTATTATGGACTATTATTAACCACCTGACGAAGACCAGAGGAATAGTTGGCCAAAATGATGTCGTGAAACAAAAATTAGAAGATGAGGATAATAGTCTACAATAAATAAATGGATAAATAAAACAAATTACTCATCTTAAAAAGAATTACATTCAATTGAATAATATTTAAAATTGTTTTAGAAACGATCGTACACCAAATATTCGTTGTGTTTTGAAGTCTTTGAACTGATATAATGTACTAATTTTATTTAGGTGGTTAATGATGGTCCGCAATTAAATAAAATGGATAAATAAAAGAAAAAGAAAAAAAAATTTAAGGAAAAAAAAGAATCGCAGCTTTTCTTCAAAAAAAAAACAAAAAAAAACAAAAAACTAACAAACAATATAAACTTTCACAAAAAAAACCCCCCAAAAAACAAACTAACATAAACAATATAAACTTTCACAAAAACATTACCATAAATTATCCAGACGCAAATAAAGAAAAACGTCCTCTCTCCTAGCTGTATCACCTAGACAAGGAGCAAAGCTATTCCCATAGGAAGATATACGACGAGAAAATACTCTAACAATTATTGAAAGTTGGAAAAAAAAAAAAAAAAAAAATCAATAAAAGTATTCATTAAACTTACGGTAGTTTTTTTGTTATTTTTATTAATTATTGTATTTCTATTTTTTCTTTGTTATTGTTGTTGTATTTTTGTATACGATAAATGTTATGTTTCCTAGCGTCTTTTATTTTGTTGGCTTGTTCCTACGGTTCTCATCAACGGCCAGTTGAGCCAACATTATGAAAATTCAGGTCAAAAGATACTGGAGTATCAAAGGATTTACTTGGCAAATCTTCCTTGGTTGATTTTGCTTCTAAAAAGTATTTTTATCTTGAAGTATCTTCAGAGAATAAAAAGTGAACCTTGCGTTTATTTTAAGCAGCCTATTTACTTTTGCTTCCTTTATCTGTCCATTAGTCCTCATATTACAGGAGTGATGTTTCTGACAAAGTAGAAAGAATTGCTGTTTTCTGGGTCAGTATCTATCTAACACATCCTTGGCTAATATTTTTAAATCTTTACATCAAGTGGCTTTATGATTTGTCTGGATTAATTTCCATAAATAACAAAAAAAAAAAAAAAAATATTTTGAGTGACCTACATCTTCGGGTGCATTTTGCCAAAAATTAACGAAAGTAATAAATTACTTTGGCTGCCGAAAGTATTTTCGAAGAATATATCATTCAGTGGAAATAGTTGTGCTCAGCATCAAGTTGATCAAGGTGAAAGAGAAGGCATTTTTTTTTCTGTTGGTGTCAAGAAGCTCTTCTGTGATTGCTTTTTAAATCCCAATGGGTCTGGAAGTAATCCTTCAAAAGGTTTGGTGGAAATCAATATGCCCAGGAATTTGCTTGATCCTTGTGTGACCAAAAATATGCTTGATCCTTGTGTGACCAAAAATATGCTTGATCCTTGTGTGGCCAAAAATATGCTTGATCCTTGTGTGACCAAAAATATGCTTGATCCTTGTGTGGCCAAAAATATGCTTGATCCT
Source organism: Euprymna scolopes (assembly GCF_053919585.1). Lineage (NCBI taxonomy): Eukaryota > Metazoa > Mollusca > Cephalopoda > Sepiida > Sepiolidae > Euprymna > Euprymna scolopes. Next base: position 46,598,945 of record NC_136524.1, on the reverse strand, counting down.
TGTGTGGCCAAAAATATGCTTGATCCTTGTGTGACCAAAAATATGCTTGATCCTTGTGTGACCAAAAATATGCTTGATCCTTGTGTGGCCAAAAATATGCTTGATCCTTGTGTGACCAAAAATATGCTTGATCCTTGTGTGACCAAAAATATGCTTGATCCTTGTGTGACCAAAAATATGCTTGATCCTTGTGTGACCAAAAATATGCTTGATCCTTGTGTGGCCAAAAATATGCTTGATCCTTGTGTGGCCAAAAATATGCTTGATCCTTGTGTGGCCAAAAATATGCTTGATCCTTGTGTGGCCAAAAATATGCTTGATCCTTGTGTGACCAAAAATATGCTTGATCCTTGTGTGGCCAAAAATATGCTTGATCCTTGTGTGACCAAAAATATGCTTGATCCTTGTGTGGCCAAAAATATGCTTGATCCTTGTGTGGCCAAAAATATGCTTGATCCTTGTGTGGCCAAAAATATGCTTGATCCTTGTGTGGCCAAAAATATGCTTGATCCTTGTGTGGCCAAAAATATGCTTGATCCTTGTGTGACCAAAAATATGCTTGATCCTTGTGTGACCAAAAATATGCTTGATCCTTGTGTGGCCAAAAATATGCTTGATCCTTGTGTGACCAAAAATATGCTTGATCCTTGTGTGACCAAAAATATGCTTGATCCTTGTGTGACCAAAAATATGCTTGATCCTTGTGTGACCAAAAATATGCTTGATCCTTGTGTGGCCAAAAATATGCTTGATCCTTGTGTGACCAAAAATATGCTTGATCCTTGTGTGGCCAAAAATATGCTTGATCCTTGTGTGGCCAAAAATATGCTTGATCCTTGTGTGACCAAAAATATGCTTGATCCTTGTGTGACCAAAAATATGCTTGATCCTTGTGTGACCAAAAATATGCTTGATCCTTGTGTGGCCAAAAATATGCTTGATCCTTGTGTGACCAAAAATATGCTTGATCCTTGTGTGACCAAAAATATGCTTGATCCTTGTGTGGCCAAAAATATGCTTGATCCTTGTGTGACCAAAAATATGCTTGATCCTTGTGTGACCAAAAATATGCTTGATCCTTGTGTGACCAAAAATATGCTTGATCCTTGTGTGGCCAAAAATATGCTTGATCCTTGTGTGGCCAAAAATATGCTTGATCCTTGTGTGACCAAAAATATGCTTGATCCTTGTGTGGCCAAAAATATGCTTGATCCTTGTGTGGCCAAAAATATGCTTGATCCTTGTGTGACCAAAAATATGCTTGATCCTTGTGTGACCAAAAATATGCTTGATCCTTGTGTGACCAAAAATATGCTTGATCCTTGTGTGGCCAAAAATATGCTTGATCCTTGTGTGGCCAAAAATATGCTTGATCCTTGTGTGGCCAAAAATATGCTTGATCCTTGTGTGACCAAAAATATGCTTGATCCTTGTGTGGCCAAAAATATGCTTGATCCTTGTGTGACCAAAAATATGCTTGATCCTTGTGTGGCCAAAAATATGCTTGATCCTTGTGTGACCAAAAATATGCTTGATCCTTGTGTGACCAAAAATATGCTTGATCCTTGTGTGGCCAAAAATATGCTTGATCCTTGTGTGACCAAAAATATGCTTGATCCTTGTGTGGCCAAAAATATGCTTGATCCTTGTGTGGCCAAAAATATGCTTGATCCTTGTGTGACCAAAAATATGCTTGATCCTTGTGTGGCCAAAAATATGCTTGATCCTTGTGTGGCCAAAAATATGCTTGATCCTTGTGTGACCAAAAATATGCTTGATCCTTGTGTGACCAAAAATATGCTTGATCCTTGTGTGACCAAAAATATGCTTGATCCTTGTGTGGCCAAAAATATGCTTGATCCTTGTGTGACCAAAAATATGCTTGATCCTTGTGTGACCAAAAATATGCTTGATCCTTGTGTGGCCAAAAATATGCTTGATCCTTGTGTGGCCAAAAATATGCTTGATCCTTGTGTGACCAAAAATATGCTTGATCCTTGTGTGACCAAAAATATGCTTGATCCTTGTGTGACCAAAAATATGCTTGATCCTTGTGTGACCAAAAATATGCTTGATCCTTGTGTGACCAAAAATATGCTTGATCCTTGTGTGGCCAAAAATATGCTTGATCCTTGTGTGGCCAAAAATATGCTTGATCCTTGTGTGACCAAAAATATGCTTGATCCTTGTGTGGCCAAAAATATGCTTGATCCTTGTGTGGCCAAAAATATGCTTGATCCTTGTGTGACCAAAAATATGCTTGATCCTTGTGTGGCCAAAAATATGCTTGATCCTTGTGTGACCAAAAATATGCTTGATCCTTGTGTGACCAAAAATATGCTTGATCCTTGTGTGACCAAAAATATGCTTGATCCTTGTGTGACCAAAAATATGCTTGATCCTTGTGTGACCAAAAATATGCTTGATCCTTGTGTGACCAAAAATATGCTTGATCCTTGTGTGGCCAAAAATATGCTTGATCCTTGTGTGACCAAAAATATGCTTGATCCTTGTGTGGCCAAAAATATGCTTGATCCTTGTGTGACCAAAAATATGCTTGATCCTTGTGTGACCAAAAATATGCTTGATCCTTGTGTGACCAAAAATATGCTTGATCCTTGTGTGACCAAAAATATGCTTGATCCTTGTGTGGCCAAAAATATGCTTGATCCTTGTGTGACCAAAAATATGCTTGATCCTTGTGTGACCAAAAATATGCTTGATCCTTGTGTGACCAAAAATATGCTTGATCCTTGTGTGGCCAAAAATATGCTTGATCCTTGTGTGGCCAAAAATATGCTTGATCCTTGTGTGACCAAAAATATGCTTGATCCTTGTGTGACCAAAAATATGCTTGATCCTTGTGTGACCAAAAATATGCTTGATCCTTGTGTGACCAAAAATATGCTTGATCCTTGTGTGACCAAAAATATGCTTGATCCTTGTGTGACCAAAAATATGCTTGATCCTTGTGTGACCAAAAATATGCTTGATCCTTGTGTGACCAAAAATATGCTTGATCCTTGTGTGACCAAAAATATGCTTGATCCTTGTGTGGCCAAAAATATGCTTGATCCTTGTGTGACCAAAAATATGCTTGATCCTTGTGTGGCCAAAAATATGCTTGATCCTTGTGTGACCAAAAATATGCTTGATCCTTGTGTGGCCAAAAATATGCTTGATCCTTGTGTGGCCAAAAATATGCTTGATCCTTGTGTGGCCAAAAATATGCTTGATCCTTGTGTGGCCAAAAATATGCTTGATCCTTGTGTGACCAAAAATATGCTTGATCCTTGTGTGACCAAAAATATGCTTGATCCTTGTGTGACCAAAAATATGCTTGATCCTTGTGTGGCCAAAAATATGCTTGATCCTTGTGTGACCAAAAATATGCTTGATCCTTGTGTGGCCAAAAATATGCTTGATCCTTGTGTGACCAAAAATATGCTTGATCCTTGTGTGGCCAAAAATATGCTTGATCCTTGTGTGGCCAAAAATATGCTTGATCCTTGTGTGGCCAAAAATATGCTTGATCCTTGTGTGACCAAAAATATGCTTGATCCTTGTGTGGCCAAAAATATGCTTGATCCTTGTGTGGCCAAAAATATGCTTGATCCTTGTGTGGCCAAAAATATGCTTGATCCTTGTGTGGCCAAAAATATGCTTGATCCTTGTGTGACCAAAAATATGCTTGATCCTTGTGTGACCAAAAATATGCTTGATCCTTGTGTGACCAAAAATATGCTTGATCCTTGTGTGACCAAAAATATGCTTGATCCTTGTGTGACCAAAAATATGCTTGATCCTTGTGTGGCCAAAAATATGCTTGATCCTTGTGTGGCCAAAAATATGCTTGATCCTTGTGTGGCCAAAAATATGCTTGATCCTTGTGTGACCAAAAATATGCTTGATCCTTGTGTGACCAAAAATATGCTTGATCCTTGTGTGACCAAAAATATGCTTCATCCGAGCGTGACCAAAAATATGCTTGATCCTTGTGTGACCAAAAATATGCTTGATCCTTGTGTGACCAAAAATATGCTTGATCCTTGTGTGACCAAAAATATGCTTGATCCTTGTGTGACCAAAAATATGCTTCATCCGAGCGTGACCAAAAATATGCTTGATCCTTGTGTGACCAAAAATATGCTTGATCCTTGTGTGACCAAAAATATGCTTGATCCTTGTGTGACCAAAAATATGCTTGATCCTTGTGTGGCCAAAAATATGCTTGATCCTTGTGTGACCAAAAATATGCTTGATCCTTGTGTGGCCAAAAATATGCTTGATCCTTGTGTGACCAAAAATATGCTTGATCCTTGTGTGGCCAAAAATATGCTTGATCCTTGTGTGGCCAAAAATATGCTTGATCCTTGTGTGACCAAAAATATGCTTGATCCTTGTGTGACCAAAAATATGCTTGATCCTTGTGTGACCAAAAATATGCTTGATCCTTGTGTGGCCAAAAATATGCTTGATCCTTGTGTGACCAAAAATATGCTTGATCCTTGTGTGGCCAAAAATATGCTTGATCCTTGTGTGGCCAAAAATATGCTTGATCCTTGTGTGACCAAAAATATGCTTGATCCTTGTGTGGCCAAAAATATGCTTGATCCTTGTGTGACCAAAAATATGCTTGATCCTTGTGTGACCAAAAATATGCTTGATCCTTGTGTGACCAAAAATATGCTTGATCCTTGTGTGACCAAAAATATGCTTGATCCTTGTGTGGCCAAAAATATGCTTGATCCTTGTGTGGCCAAAAATATGCTTGATCCTTGTGTGGCCAAAAATATGCTTGATCCTTGTGTGACCAAAAATATGCTTGATCCTTGTGTGACCAAAAATATGCTTGATCCTTGTGTGACCAAAAATATGCTTCATCCGAGCGTGACCAAAAATATGCTTGATCCTTGTGTGACCAAAAATATGCTTGATCCTTGTGTGACCAAAAATATGCTTGATCCTTGTGTGACCAAAAATATGCTTGATCCTTGTGTGGCCAAAAATATGCTTGATCCTTGTGTGACCAAAAATATGCTTGATCCTTGTGTGGCCAAAAATATGCTTGATCCTTGTGTGGCCAAAAATATGCTTGATCCTTGTGTGACCAAAAATATGCTTGATCCTTGTGTGACCAAAAATATGCTTGATCCTTGTGTGACCAAAAATATGCTTGATCCTTGTGTGGCCAAAAATATGCTTGATCCTTGTGTGACCAAAAATATGCTTGATCCTTGTGTGGCCAAAAATATGCTTGATCCTTGTGTGACCAAAAATATGCTTGATCCTTGTGTGGCCAAAAATATGCTTGATCCTTGTGTGACCAAAAATATGCTTGATCCTTGTGTGGCCAAAAATATGCTTGATCCTTGTGTGACCAAAAATATGCTTGATCCTTGTGTGGCCAAAAATATGCTTGATCCTTGTGTGACCAAAAATATGCTTGATCCTTGTGTGGCCAAAAATATGCTTGATCCTTGTGTGACCAAAAATATGCTTGATCCTTGTGTGACCAAAAATATGCTTGATCCTTGTGTGGCCAAAAATATGCTTGATCCTTGTGTGACCAAAAATATGCTTCATCCGAGCGTGACCAAAAATATGCTTCATCCGAGCGTGGTAAAAAATATGCTTCATCCGAGCGTGACCAAAAATATGCTTCATCCGAGCGTGACCAAAAATATGCTTCATCCGAGCGTGACCAAAAATATGCTTCATCCTTGTGTGACCAAAAATATGCTTGATCCTTGTGTGGCCAAAAATATGCTTCATCCGAGCGTGACCAAAAATATGCTTCATCCGAGCGTGACCAAAAATATGCTTCATCCGAGCGTGACCAAAAATATGCTTCATCCGAGCGTGACCAAAAATATGCTTCATCCGAGCGTGACCAAAAATATGCTTCATCCGAGCGTGACCAAAAATATGCTTCATCCGAGCGTGGCCAAAAATATGCTTCATCCGAGCGTGGTCAAAAATATGCTTCATCCGAGCGTGACCAAAAATATGCTTCATCCGAGCGTGACCAAAAATATGCTTCATCCGAGCGTGACCAAAAATATGCTTCATCCGAGCGTGGCCAAAAATATGCTTCATCCGAGCGTGACCAAAAATATGCTTCATCCGAGCGTGACCAAAAATATGCTTCATCCGAGCGTGGCCAAAAATATGCTTCATCCGAGCGTGACCAAAAATATGCTTCATCCGAGCGTGACCAAAAATATGCTTCATCCGAGCGTGGCCAAAAATATGCTTCATCCGAGCGTGACCAAAAATATGCTTCATCCGAGCGTGACCAAAAATATGCTTCATCCGAGCGTGACCAAAAATGTGCTTCATCCGAGCGTGGTCAAAAATATGCTTCATCCGAGCGTGGCCAAAAATATGCTTCATCCGAGCGTGGTCAAAAATATGCTTCATCCGAGCGTGACCAAAAATATGCTTCATCCGAGCGTGACCAAAAATATGCTTCATCCGAGCGTGACCAAAAATATGCTTCATCCGAGCGTGGCCAAAAATATGCTTCATCCGAGCGTGGCCAAAAATATGCTTCATCCGAGCGTGGCCAAAAATATGCTTCATACGAGCGTGGCCAAAAATATGCTTCATACGAGCGTGGCCAAAAATATGCTTCATCCGAGCGTGGCCAAAAATATGCTTCATCCGAGCGTGGCCAAAAATATGCTTCATCCGAGCGTGGCCAAAAATATGCTTCATCCGAGCGTGGCCAAAAATATGCTTCATCCGAGCGAGGCCAAAAATATGCTTCATCCGAGCGTGGTAAAAAATATGCTTCATCCGAGCGTGGTAAAAAATATGCTTCATCCGAGCGTGGCCAAAAATATGCTTCATCCGAGCGTGGCCAAAAATATGCTTCATCCGAGCGTGGTCAAAAATATGCTTCATCCGAGCGTGACCAAAAATATGCTTCATCCGAGCGTGACCAAAAATATGCTTCATCCGAGCGTGACCAAAAATATGCTTCATCCGAGCGTGGCCAAAAATATGCTTCATCCGAGCGTGGCCAAAAATATGCTTCATCCGAGCGTGGCCAAAAATATGCTTCATCCGAGCGTGGCCAAAAATATGCTTCATCCGAGCGTGACCAAAAATATGCTTCATCCGAGCGTGGCCAAAAATATGCTTCATCCGAGCGTGGCCAAAAATATGCTTCATCCGAGCGTGGCCAAAAATATGCTTCATCCGAGCGTGGCCAAAAATATGCTTCATCCGAGCGTGGCCAAAAATATGCTTCATACGAGCGTGGCCAAAAATATGCTTCATCCGAGCGTGGCCAAAAATATGCTTCATCCGAGCGTGGCCAAAAATATGCTTCATCCGAGCGTGGCCAAAAATATGCTTCATCCGAGCGTGGCCAAAAATATGCTTCATCCGAGCGAGGCCAAAAATATGCTTCATCCGAGCGTGGTAAAAAATATGCTTCATCCGAGCGTGGTAAAAAATATGCTTCATCCGAGCGTGGCCAAAAATATGCTTCATCCGAGCGTGGCCAAAAATATGCTTCATCCGAGCGTGGCCAAAAATATGCTTCATCCGAGCGTGGCCAAAAATATGCTTCATACGAGCGTGGCCAAAAATATGCTTCATACGAGCGTGGCCAAAAATATGCTTCATACGAGCGTGGCCAAAAATATGCTTCATACGAGCGTGGCCAAAAATATGCTTCATACGAGCGTGGCCAAAAATATGCTTCATACGAGCGTGGCCAAAAATATGCTTCATACGAGCGTGGCCAAAAATATGCTTCATACGAGCGTGGCCAAAAATATGCTTCATACGAGCGTGGCCAAAAATATGCCTCATCCGAGCGTGGCCAAAAATATGCCTCATACGAGCGTGGCCAAAAATATGCCTCATACGAGCGTGGCCAAAAATATGCTTCATACGAGTGTGACCAAAAATCTGATTCATACGAGTGTGACCAAAAATCTGATTCATCTGAGTGTGACCAAAAATCTGATTCGTCCTTGTGACCAAAAATCTGATTCGTCCTTGTGACCAAAAATCTGATTCGTCCTTGTGACCAAATAACTTCACAGCTGCTGTGAAAATAAAAGTCACCCATGAAAGGGACAAAGGGGCATATAAAGTGTCAATTTCTCTGTGAAAACTCTGGCTGTAGCCCAAGCACTAGGTGTAACCTATTTTCCAAAGACTTGATCTTCACATGGACCTTAACCCGACCACCTCCTCTAAAATGGTCGTTGACGACATAAGGAAAAGTTAGTCCTTTTATTACCAACAACGATATTTATTTCATTAACTTACACAGTTGAGTGTAGGTTGCTGAAAGTTTAGAAAGTGAAGAAAAGGAATTGTTAAGAGTAGTTTCTCGAGCTGTACATATTCCGCTGGGAATAGCTTTGTTCGTTGTCCAAGCGATATAGGTAGTAGAGACCTACATTTTTCAGGTGTACTTTACCAAAAGTTAAAGGTAGTGTTACAATGAAGGAAATAAGAAACGTTGGCTGCCGAAAGTATTTTTGAAGAATATATCATCCAGTGGAAGTAGACGTGTTCAGCATCAAGTTGATGAAGGTGAAAGAGAAGGCATCTTTTTTTTTTTTTGGTATCAGGAAACTCTTGTTAAGAGTATCTTCGAGTCATACATCTTCCTCTGGGAATAACTTCGATCTTTGTCTAGGCAATAGAGGTAGGAGAGCCTGGATAATCTGTCTGGTTGTAATTCTCAAAGGAACCGGATGCGGTTCTTCAAATGTCTAGTTTGAAATATCATCATCATCTGCAACTAGTTTTCTGGTCAGCCAAAGTCCTACAGCAGGGATGTCAAATGTAACAGTTATCAGTGAAATGGTTAGAGGATGCTTCGACCTGGAGAACCACTATGATCATCCTACGGTAACAAGCCATCTTATTTCCTGTCAACTCGCTGAATCGTGAATTCTCTGCTTATCTCTGAAATAAATCCGACCTTTTATATTTTGCTGCACAAGCACTAGTTTACGTTCCCTTTCATTACCATATATTTATATTCATATCTTATTGCTCTTTTGTAAGACTGATCGACTAACTTTGAGAATGGGTTTGCTGTCAAGTGGATCAAAGGCAATGGAGAGGAGGTCTTTCGTCATTGGTGTTAGGAGGCGCTTTGTGGCTGCTTTCCAAATCCCACGGGGTCTAAAAGTAGTCGTTAAAACAGTCAATTGAAATTAATACGCCCAGAAATCTGGTTGGTCATTATGTGACTAAACCACCTCACAGAGGTTTCTCTCGGTGAAAAAAAAAAAAAAAAAAAAAAAAAATGGTCAATGCTTATAATTGCTACAGTTCAAATAATCTAAATAATGTGTAAAAACTAATTGTTTTTTATTATAATGAACAGAGATGCCAAGAGGATATAACTTATTAGAATACTGATGCTAAAAATTGGATATTACATTTTTTTTTTTAGATGAGGATTGATTAGTTGTATTATTTGAATTGTTCGAATTACTGTTCTCATTTTGAGTGTTATTTTCACGTTTCAATCGAAAACAAGAATCCAAAGAAAGTCAGAGATTACATCAGCTGAAACTTTACTAGAATAACACTTCAGGTAATAACAATGGTCTAAAGTATCCAAATCTCATGAGAAAACATCAAGTTGTTCAAGTACGTTCCTAAACCAAAAAAAGCATACTGCACTCCTGTTATATAAAAGAACTGAAATAATTATATAAGTGCTTGTTATCGCGTTAATTCAAAGGTGCTATCTAAATTTAACATATAACTTAGAAAAAATTTATGAAATTTTATGAAAAAAAAAAAGAAGGAAATTACAGAGTTTGTATTATTTGGATTCTTCGAACTACTGTTCTCATCTGGAGTGTTATTTTCTCATTTTGGCTGATGAAACCTCCAACCTTCTTCAGGTGTGTATTGTCAAACGTGGAAATTTTTCTGTCAGATTTGGGAATTGCCACAGACTCCTGGCGTAGTGGATAAAATATTTGGTAAAATTCAGTCGTAAAGTTACATTCTTCTAGAGTTTGAAGATTCAATCCTCAGTGCAGGTGATACTTGGGATGTCTACTCAGTCATAGCTGACAGAATGAGAGTATACTACACCTGTGGATTAAATAAAGGGTTCCATTTGAAATTCTGTGCAGATTCCTAAGTTTGACAGAAATATTCCAGAGTTCGAAGAATGTTAGAGGTTACATCAGCTGAAATGTTGTGAAAATTAAAATAAAAAAAAATAACATCACTGTGGGTGACATTCAAAATACAACTGCGAATTACTTAGGACTTCTATCCAATCATGGCTGATGGAACAAGAACATGTTACCTCCATGGATTAAATAAAGAGTTCATTTGAAATTATGTGTAAATTCCCCGAGTTTGATAGAAAGATTTCAGTTTAACAAGATACACCTGAAGAAGGTTGGAGGTTACATTGGTCGAAGTATTGCAAAATAAACACTCAAGCTGAGAACAGTAGTTCAAAGTTGGATTATTTAAAAAGTTAATATAGCAGATTTTCAGAGTGTTGTGATTATAAAGCACCTGTCATTTCTATTAAGATGATGCTTGTTCATAAGGCTCTCATAAATTGATCAAGTAGTTTTATTTAAAAAATAATGAAAATAAATCTTATGGCTAAATGGAGAGCAACGATCTCGTGACACCATTTTAAAAATAGTTTTAAGTCATAACTAGTTAGCTAGCTCCCCTTAAAAAGGGGTCTCCAGAAACAGCTTAAAATCAGTCTCGTATTTCATTGTGATGTCTACTAATTTCCACTAAATAAAAATGATTAAAAAAAAAAAAAAAAAATACAATAAAATAAAATAAAATAAAACTACTTGATTAATTTATGTGATTTTCTTTTTTGAATACTTTATTTTCTTTCCATCATAGATACATAAATCAAAGATTTTCCTTATTTTGTTTTAATTCTTGGGAAAGGATGGGAGTGATGGACAAGTATCAATAAGATAATTACCTCAAAACACAAACAGAAAAGAGCTCTGCAACAAGGGAGGTAATTAGCATATTTTAGAAAGCAAATTTTAAAACTACGAAAAGCAAAATTCGGGAATTTGTCAATAGGCTTCAAAGAGCAGAGTTTAGTTTGGATTTATTCGTTTTATGACATATCAATCCAGTTAGAGGTTGTTTAATGCTGAAATACAGATTCATTCATAGATTAAATTTCTTTAAAGACATTCTTAGTAAAATCATGCTTAATAAACCTGTGGCACAATGGATAAAAGTGCTAAGTGATACTCAGTTCTAAGTGACGGTCATCTGAAGGTTAAAGTAGGGTGTGATTTTAAGAATACAATTAAGATTTCTCCCAAATCAATCTAATGGAAGTGAGCCATCTACAACTGCATCTGCACAGATTCCCATGTTTGAAAAAAATGCAACTGAAGACAATTAAAGTTTACAACAGCCGAAATATTGTGAGAATATCAGCCAAGATGTCATTTGTACATCCCCCCCCCGCTAATATGTCCTTCCACGTTCTCTATCTGTGCTTTCTAGATTTAGGTACAGATAGAGAGCAGGGAAAATTGTTTATAGGGACTGAGTTTATTTTCAACAAGTTGTGATCTATTTCTAAATTGAAAGTGCAAAAGAAAATTCATATATTCCTTTGACTTTTTTTGTTATCACACTATGAAAATGTTAATGTTTATTATATTTATATGAATAAACGAAAAAGATTTTGTTTCATATTTACATTCGAACAGTAAATAGTGAGAGAACAGAGAATGACAATGAAACAAGTGAGAGCGTCGAGAACGGTGGGCCCTTCTCAGCGCTCTCACCCCCCCCCCCTCACTGAGAGCGTTAAGAAGGGTGGGAGAGGACAGAAGTGAAAACGAAAGGTGGGGAAAGAAAAATAAAAGGGGGAAGGGGGACAAGGACAAAAGGGGGAAGGGGGACAAGGACAAAAGGGGGAAGGGGGACAAGGACAAAAGGGGGAAGGGGGACAAGGACAAAAGGGGGAAGGGGGACAAGGACAAAAGGGGGAAGGGGGACAAGGACAAAAGGGGGAAGGGGGACAAGGACAAAAGGGGGAAGGGGGACAAGGACAAAAGGGGGAAGGGGGACAAGGACAAAAGGGGGAAGGGGGACAAAGACAAAAGGGGGAAGGGGGACAAAGACAAAAGGGGGAAGGGGGACAAAGACAAAAGGGGGAAGGGGGACAAAGACAAAAGGGGGAAGGGGGACAAAAGACAAAAGGGGGAAGGGGGACAAAGACAAAAGGGGGAAGGGGGACAAAGGACAAAAGGGGGAAGGGGGACAAAGGACAAAAGGGGGAAGGGGGACAAAGGACAAAAGGGGGAAGGGGGACAAAGGACAAAAGGGGGAAGGGGGACAAAGGACAAAAGGGGGACAAAGGACAAAAGGGGGAAGGGGGACAAAAGGGGGAAGGGGGACAAAAGGGGGAAGGGGGACAAAAGGGGGAAGGGGGACAAAGGACAAAAGGGGGAAGGGGGAGAAAGAACAAAAGGGGGAAGGAATAATAAAAAAGTGGGAAGAAATAACAGAATGAAGGGGTGGTGAGAAAGAAAAAAGATAAACTTACTCAGGTCTTTCTAATATGGTAGCTAACTTGCACATGATTCTGAAGAGTCTACCATTCTCCACTTCCTAAGGATTTAAAAGTATGAGAACAATTATTAAAAGACAAATTATAAAAGAGAAGGAATAACAGTGTGCGCAAGAGAGAGAGAAAGACAGGGATATGGAGAGAGAGAGAGAGCTGGAGAGAGAGAGAGAGAGCTGGAGAGAAGGAGAAAGAGAGAGAGGGAGAAAGAGAGAGAGGAAGAAAAAGAGAGAGCAAAGGAGAAAGAGAGAGAGGAAGAAAAAGAGAGAGCAAAGGAGAAAGAGAGAGAGGAAGAAAAAGAGAGAGCAAAGGAGAAAGAGAGAGCTAAGGAGAGAGAGAGAGAGCTAAGGAGAGAGAGAGAGAGCGAAGGAGAGAGAGAGAGAGCGAAGGAGAGAGAGAGAGAGCGAAGGAGAGAGAGAGAGAGCGAGCGAAGGAGAGAGAGAGAGAGCGAGCGAAGGAGAGAGAGAGAGAGCGAGCGAAGAGAGAGAGAGAGAGCGAGCGAAGGAGAGAGAGAGAGAGCGAGCGAAGGAGAGAGAGAGAGAGCGAGCGAAGGAGAGAGAGAGAGAGCGAGCGAAGGAGAGAGAGAGAGAGCGAGCGAAGGAGAGAGAGAGAGAGCGAGCGAAGGAGAGAGAGAGAGCGAGCGAAGGAGAGAGAGAGCGAGCGAAGGAGAGAGAGAGCGAGCGAAGGAGAGAGAGAGAGAGCGAAGGAGAGAGAGAGAGAGCGAAGGAGAGAGAGAGAGAGCGAAGGAGAGAGAGAGAGAGCGAAGGAGAGAGAGAGAGAGCGAAGGAGAGAGAGAGAGAGCGAAGGAGAGAGAGAGAGAGCGAAGGAGAGAGAGAGAGAGCGAAGGAGAGAGAGAGAGAGCGAAGGAGAGAGAGAGAGAGCGAAGGAGAGAGAGAGAGAGAGAGAGAGAGCGAAGGAGAGAGAGAGAGAGAGAGAGAGAGCGAAGGAGAGAGAGAGAGCGAGAGAGAGAGAGCGAAGGAGAGAGAGAGAGCGAAGGAGAGAGAGAGAGCGAAGGAGAGAGAGAGAGCGAAGGAGAGAGAGAGAGCGAAGGAGAGAGAGAGAGCGAAGGAGAGAGAGAGAGCGAAGGAGAGAGAGAGAGAGAGCGAAGGAGAGAGAGAGAGAGAGAGAGAGAGAGCGAAGGAGAGAGAGAGAGAGAGAGCGAAGGAGAGAGAGAGAGAGAGAGCGAAGGAGAGAGAGAGAGAGAGAGCGAAGGAGAGAGAGAGAGAGAGAGAGCGAAGGAGAGAGAGAGAGAGAGAGAGAGAGAGAGCGAAGGAGAGAGAGAGAGAAGGAGAGAGAGAGAGAAGGAGAGAGAGAGAGAGAGCGAAGGAGAGAGAGAGAGCGAAGGAGAGAGAGAGAGAGAGAGCGAAGGAGAGAGAGAGAGAGAGAGCGAAGGAGAGAGAGAGAGAGCGAAGGAGAGAGAGAGAGAGCGAAGGAGAGAGAGAGAGAGAGAGAGAGAGAGAGCGAAGGAGAGAGAGAGAGAGCGAAGGAGAGAGAGAGAGAGCGAAGGAGAGAGAGAGAGAGCGAAGGAGAGAGAGAGAGAGAGAGAGCGAAGGAGAGAGAGAGAGAGAGAGCGAAGGAGAGAGAGAGAGAGAGCGAAGGAGAGAGAGAGAGAGAGAGAGAGAGAGCGAGAGAGAGAGAGAGAGAGCGAAGGAGAGAGAGAGAGAGAGCGAAGGAGAGAGAGAGAGAGAGCGAAGGAGAGAGAGAGAGAGAGCGAAGGAGAGAGAGAGAGCGAAGGAGAGAGAGAGAGAGAGCGAAGGAGAGAGAGAGAGCGAAGGAGAGAGAGAGAGCGAAGGAGAGAGAGAGAGAGAGAGAGCGAAGGAGAGAGAGAGAGAGAGAGAGCGAAGGAGAGAGAGAGAGAGAGAGCGAAGGAGAGAGAGAGAGAGCGAAGGAGAGAGAGAGAGAGCGAAGGAGAGAGAGAGAGAGAGAGAGCGAAGGAGAGAGAGAGAGAGAGAGAGAGCGAAGGAGAGAGAGAGAGAGAGAGAGAGAGCGAAGGAGAGAGAGAGAGAGAGAGCGAAGGAGAGAGAGAGAGAGAGAGCGAAGGAGAGAGAGAGAGAGAGAGCGAAGGAGAGAGAGAGAGAGAGAGCGAAGGAGAGAGAGAGAGAGAGAGCGAAGGAGAGAGAGAGAGAGAGAGCGAAGGAGAGAGAGAGAGAGAGAGCGAAGGAGAGAGAGAGAGAGAGCGAAGGAGAGAGAGAGAGAGAGCGAAGGAGAGAGAGAGAGAGAGCGAAGGAGAGAGAGAGAGAGAGAGAGAGCGAAGGAGAGAGAGAGAGAGAGAGCGAAGGAGAGAGAGAGAGAGAGAGCGAAGGAGAGAGAGAGAGAGAGAGCGAAGGAGAGAGAGAGAGAGAGCGAAGGAGAGAGAGAGAGAGAGCGAAGGAGAGAGAGAGAGAGAGCGAAGGAGAGAGAGAGAGAGAGCGAAGGAGAGAGAGAGAGAGAGAGCGAAGGAGAGAGAGAGAGAGAGAGCGAAGGAGAGAGAGAGAGAGAGAGCGAAGGAGAGAGAGAGAGAGAGAGCGAAGGAGAGAGAGAGAGAGAGAGCGAAGGAGAGAGAGAGAGAGAGAGCGAAGGAGAGAGAGAGAGAGAGAGCGAAGGAGAGAGAGAGAGAGAGCGAAGGAGAGAGAGAGAGAGAGCGAAGGAGAGAGAGAGAGAGAGCGAAGGAGAGAGAGAGAGAGAGCGAAGGAGAGAGAGAGAGAGAGCGAAGGAGAGAGAGAGAGAGAGCGAAGGAGAGAGAGAGAGAGAGCGAAGGAGAGAGAGAGAGAGAGCGAAGGAGAGAGAGAGAGAGAGCGAAGGAGAGAGAGAGAGAGAGCGAAGGAGAGAGAGAGAGAGAGCGAAGGAGAGAGAGAGAGAGAGCGAAGGAGAGAGAGAGAGAGAGCGAAGGAGAGAGAGAGAGAGAGCGAAGGAGAGAGAGAGAGAGAGCGAAGGAGAGAGAGAGAGAGCGAAGGAGAGAGAGACAGCGAAGGAGAGAGAGAGAGACAGCGAAGGAGAGAGAGAGAGAGAGCGAAGGAGAGAGAGAGAGAGAGCGAAGGAGAGAGAGAGAGAGAGCGAAGGAGAGAGAGAGAGAGAGCGAAGGAGAGAGAGAGAGAGAGCGAAGGAGAGAGAGAGAGAGAGCGAAGGAGAGAGAGAGAGAGAGCGAAGGAGAGAGAGAGAGAGAGAGAGAGAGAGAGAGCGAAGGAGAGAGAGAGAGAGCGAAGGAGAGAGAGAGAGAGAGCGAAGGAGAGAGAGAGAGAGCGAAGGAGAGAGAGAGAGAGAGCGAAGGAGAGAGAGAGAGAGAGCGAAGGAGAGAGAGAGAGAGCGAAGGAGAGAGCGAAGGAGAGAGAGAGAGAGAGAGCGAAGGAGAGAGAGAGAGAGAGCGAAGGAGAGAGAGAGAGCGAAGGAGAGAGAGAGAGCGAAGGAGAGAGAGAGAGCGAAGGAGAGAGAGAGAGCGAAGGAGAGAGAGAGAGCGAAGGAGAGAGAGAGAGCGAAGGAGAGAGAGAGAGCGAAGGAGAGAGAGAGAGCGAAGGAGAGAGAGAGAGCGAAGGAGAGAGAGAGAGCGAAGGAGAGAGAGAGAGCGAAGGAGAGAGCGAAGGAGAGAGAGAGAGAGCGAGGGAGAAGGGGAGCGAGGGAGAAGGGGAGCGAGGGAGAAGGGGAGCGAGGGAGAAGGAGAGCGAGGGAGAAGGAGAGCGAGGGAGAAGGAGAGCGAGGGAGAAGGAGAGCGAGGGAGAAGGAGAGCGAGGGAGAAGGAGAGCGAGGGAGAAGGAGAGCGAGGGAGAAAGAGAGCGAGGGAGAAAGAGAGCGAGGGAGAAAGAGAGCGAGGGAGAAAGAGAGCGAGGGAGAAAGAGAGCGAGGGAGAAAGAGAGCGAGGGAGAAAGAGAGCGAGGGAGAAAGAGAGTGAGGGAGAAAGAGAGTGAGGGAGAAAGAGAGTGAGGGAGAAAGAATGTCAAGAAAGAGACAATAACAGGCACAAATAACTTTTATTGCTTTTTCAATATTATATTCGTTAAATTTATTGTTTTCTGTATTAAGGTATCTTTAAGTGTTTTTTTCATCCAATCATTTAATGTCAGACAATAATCTAATTATGTTAATTAAATTATCTTTTAAAAAATTAAATGAAAGCTTAATATTTATTCAGCAGCCATCCAACACATGTAGAAGATGTTAAACTTAATATGATGGTAATCATGGAATAGTAGTTTTTCTTTAATTACATCTTGGAAATAATTTAGCTGTGTTAAATTCAGTTAGTTTAAAAAAAAAAAAAGAAAAAAAAGAAAAAGAAAAGAAACTTGATCAATTTATGTGAAAAGATGTCTTAGCTGATGCGTCCATGGCAAAACCGGAAATTGAGAGCATTGAAATTAAGCGTAGTCAATCCAACAGAGGCGATAACTGGTGAAAATGTCGAAAAAAGCAACCTCCCCTTGCAAAAAAAAACCCGGACAAGTTGTGGGTGAAGGAATTTTTTTTGATATTTGTTGTCCGAAAGACCGTGGTTTAAAACTATACCAGTTTCGTCAGCATCTGTCACATGTGTCGGAAGATTTTGGCAGACATAAAACACACGCATACACACATTCTGCCTTTTATATATTAGAGTAGTGGGGGTTCCCAGAGTTGCCTAGTGTAGTAAGGATTCCCGGCAGAAGATGGGGAGAGGAGGTCAAAACAACAGTAACAGGGGGGGGGGGCCCTGAGTGTGTTGGTGATGTAGTAGTAAGGAACCCCGGAGGTAGTGGGAGGGAATTAAAACAACAGTAGGCAGGTGTTTATTAAAAAAAAAAAAAAAAAAAAAAAAAAGTGGTAGTAGGCAGGCAGGCTCGAACCCGTAATGCAAAGAAGGAAAAGAAGGTGAAAAAAAAAATTTAAAAAAAAACAAAAAAAACCCTAATGTATTAACTGATGCATCCATCATGAAACCGGAAGTTGCGAGCTTGGAATTAATTGTAGTCAATTGGAAGGAGACGATGATTTGCAAAAATGTTGACAGAAAAAAGTGACCTCTCCTTGTAGAAAACTGTCCATGTGTGGGTGAAGGAATTGATGTTTTCGGCCAATTTTTTTTATATTTGTCATCTGAGATATTGAGCTTTAAAACAATACCGATTTTGTCATGGTCCATCATCTGTTTAAAGATTTTGCAAGATGTACAAACACACACACACACACATAATTGTCTTTTATATAGTATAAAAAGATAAATAAGCATCATAATTTAATATTTGAATAATAAAACTCACTTTTGCCAACTCATTCTCAACAACATCACTTCTGAGTTGTGCCGCATCTAACTGCGTATAAAACCTTGCTCCAATCATTGGCATTATGTCATTAATACTCCGCTGTCTCCGCTGAGAGCCCATTAAATACCTGAAGTAAAAATAAAAGAAAATAAACCATAAAGAAAAAGATGAAAATAATGTTTAGCAAAGGAGAAATCATAACTAATGGAAAATGATTGAAAGTAAAGTTAAAGGGATCTTATTCCACAGGTGGGATATTCTAGGAAATGAAGGTGTGAAGTGAACTAATGTGTAAACATGTACCAAGGGGTACATAGTTGTGATGCATGCATACAACGGAGCTGTAATATTTAACTGGGAGAAGAACCACCCCCAAAAAGTGGTCTGATCTTTTAAATAGTGATGCTTTCTTGGGTATCAAGTTGAATGGTGTGATGGTGAACAACTTGAGTCAAAGAAAAATTAATTTCTCAAGATATGAGCACCCTTGGCACTAATTTTTCTTATGTCCATATATAAAGCAGCTCGGAACTGTGTGTTTACTCTAAATGGCATCTCTCTCTCTCATATATATATATTTATAGTATTCCAGTAGAATGGATAGAGAGGGCAGTTGCACTTCTGTGGGTGCTTATTTAGAATTACACTTATTTTAAAAACACAAGTACAGAAAAATCTTAGATGCACATACTTGTGATGGAACAAAGATGTCACATTCCAAAAATCATAAATTGATCAAGTTTTTTTTTTTTTAAACTAAGAATATAAAATTATGACTTAACGATTTTAATACTTAATTATTTCCGTTAGAAGGCTGATTTTAATCTTGATAGTTCAAATTGAGTTGTATTATACATCATGGCTAATTAAAACATTACACCTCGCTTAGTCATAAAATTTGATTCTTTTAGCTACCCCCCCCCCCCAAAAAAAAAAAATTTGCATGATTTTTGGAACATGACATCTTCGTCCTATGATGAGTATGTACATCATAAAGATTTTTTTCTGTATTTTTGGTTTTTGAATTTTTTTAAATGTAATTCTAAATATGCACCCAGATGAACCCGAAGTTGGTGAACTATTTGTGTTTGGTTGGAAGATAAGTTTGTCTTGATTTGCAGACCTGTCATTCAGTAGAAGAAATTTTTGTTCCAAGTGTTAATAGGACTTTTAAAAATAAAACATTGTTACTTGTTTTAAAATATTTAAAATATTGGCTGAAAAGGTTTTGCTATTTACTACCTCCATACTGCCTTTATCTTTTATATTTTAAAAGCTTGATTTTTTACTTTTTTGTGATCCAATGAATTTTCCAGAAGAATAAACTTACTCATAATATTTGTAATTCTGTTTCCTGTTCTTATGGATTCTCGATGGATTTTATTGGACTTGATTTGTCCTTCCTGGATTTTACCTCGTTATTCAAAGGATTTTTATCAAATCCTTTTACACTTCAGCTCTTTTTCCTTGTTTCTGCTTTCATAACAATTATAAAACTTTATCAACTTTCAATACTGTTAAAAACTTTTTTATGCAAATATGATTAAATTCATATTTGTTGTTTCTTTTAATGCATTAATCTTTAAAATTTATTGTATATTTTGCAAACCTCTTTCCTCTGATGAGAAAAATTGCATTTTTCGAAACTCCATGGAATAAGGTCTTTCAAGTTTATCTGTACTCCTTGTCTGACAATTAAAAATTTTGTATACCTTCTTTATAGGGTTTTAATGTTTTTTCTGAGAATTTGAATTAATTTTCAATAAGATTTTTCTATTATATAAATATTATATATATATATATATATATAATATTTATATATATATATATATAAATATATATAATATTTATATTTCACCCAACGCGTATTTAAGAATTTAAGTGAAGCCCACTATTTATTTATAAACAAATGATGGTTGGAACACTTTTTGCGATGGGCGAGCGTGGATTTAATACACACTCGAGAAATATTTATGGTACTGATTCATAGCCTGATGGTCAGAGCTGTCGACTGTCAATGCGACGGTTGTAGGTTCGATCCGTGGCTGGAGAAAGGTGTTTGTCTACCTGCACTGATGAGTCGTGATACAACGAAACAGTACTGTATGTGGATGACACACACACACATATATATATATATATTAATGATTGCAAAAGTATGAAACACTAGGTATAAAAATAATTATTAATATTAATAATTATAAGCTCCTTTGAGATCATTTAAGTTTTTTTTTTTTTTTTTTTTTTTTCACGGTGGTCACCATTTATCAAGGCCCGGAAGCCACTCAGGGATAAGGGTTATTGCAAGTACAGTACGTTAGTGGAGTTGAGCCCTGTTTGGGAAATAAAAAACAAAGGCAGTCAACTAGTGAATATGTAAGGTTTCATGACTTCTGGTGGTTAGAAAACTTTCTGACTGTTATACCTGCATTTGGCATTTATATGCGTTTAATTTTCCCTTAATTTTCATGTTAATTGATGTTAGCGCAAGAGTAAGATCCTAGCAAATGGAATTAAAGGTTACTTTGTAGCAGAGTTTGAATCACTTGACCAGCAGTTATTATCACTTCCTGCACTCATGATTACATAAGCATGAAACTAGTTTTTGTAATTGTAAAAATAATTATTAATATTTATAAATATTTATAAAAAGAAAAGATGCTAGCCAGCAAAGCCAAGGTTGGCTTTGCTGACCACTGCTGATGCTTGCATAAATATGAAACATGAGTGTCCATAAGTATAAAGAAATTATTAATATTTATTGAAAAAAATATTATAGATATATTTCATCGGAGTGGGTAGCAAGGACAGTTGGGTTTCTGTAGATCTCAGCGATAGGTGAACCCTTGGAGTTCAAGGTTAGGGTTGTTTGGGTTCGGTTGGGAGATATGTATGTCTTTATTTGTAGGGTTGTCGTTCATTGTTACAATGACTGACATAGCAGAATCAAACACTAAATTAAGCTTTAGACAACAATCATTGCAACAAAATAAAAAATTTTGAGTGCTTATTTAGAATTAAATCTATCAAAGAAAAAAAATAAATAAATTGCAGAAAAATCTTTGTGTAGTTACGTGGATGCAGATCTCATATTCCAAGTCACATAAGTATTCTTTTTTTTAATATAAAAAATTATTTTCTTTATGATTTATTAAAACATGATGCATCAAAACTTAGTCACTAAACTTGATTTTCTTGAAATTAGAACATTTTTTTTTTAAAAGATTTTTCTGTATTTTTGTTTTGAAAATAGATTTAATTCTAAATAAACATCAATTTTTTATATAGAGACGTTCAGAATGAAAGAATATTTAACATATGATTAATCTCTAATAAACCAGCCTGTTTTTGGCAAAAAAGAATTAATTATGCAGAGGTTTTAAACCAACACATTTCAGGTGAAAACATTACATATTTATATATCATGGCATAATTAATACAAATTCCAAAATTTACAAAAAAAATGATTGAATTGAAAAATAATTACAAATAAAAATAAAATTTATCAAATTATCAAGTTTTATCGGATGTTTTAAAGTGGAAGAGTTGTGCAACCAATTCTGTATGAAAAACTAACTTCTATTCTTAATGCTGCAATATTTAAAGTTATACATTTATTATATTTTTTACTAGAATATCTTGTCCTTTTCTTTTCCATGTTTAAGCTTAACCAGATTACTTTTCATGCTCACATTTTTCTATTGTAATTATATATATTTTTAAAATATATATAAAATACTCACAAAATCAAATTCTTTAAATCTGCCGAATAATTTCTAGCAACCAGCTCTAAAGAATTGGACACGTGATCTCTCTGTATTGCCATAACGGAATTGCAGGCTAACGCTAGAACCACTTTACCCAAAGCAACCAAGTCTTCTTGCTGCAAAGAGAAAAAACATAAATAATGTATATTATTATTTATTTCTTTTTTAGGTTGCCCCAAAATAAATTCAATGAACCATTTAAATAAAAACTCCCATTAAGTAAAACGTACTTATTAAGAAAGAGTCAACAGGCTGATTTTTTTTTTAATATGTTGTTTTAAGCACAAACAACAGTACGTATCATGTCGAAAATAGTAATATATCCAAAAAGTAAGAAGGTTCATTGGACAGAAAATTATTTATAGCTATAAGCAATTTTTATGATAAATTGGAGGAAATTGCATTTTCTCTAGATGTAAACATCTTGAGGTTTGCAAATACATCTCCCTTTTCAGACTTTTTTTAAAGATCATGATGGATTTTTTTTCTATTATTAAAAACAAAATAGCAGTTGTTCTACTCAATAAAGTTTTGTTATTTTGGGATGTATTACAAATTTTGACATGGCAATTAAGTACTGTTGCTTTTGCTTAAAACGACATTAAAAAAAAAAAAATGATCTGTTGACTTTCTTAAGCACCAGTAAAAACTCTTGTAGCAGTACAAACTGTAGTTTTGCTAAGATGTTGACATGTGCTGCATCTTAGAAAAAGTGCTAAGATCCACACTAACAATTAAATGTAACTAATGGAGTACCAGGCGTTGCCTGGGTGTTTAGGTGGTGTAGTGAGGACCCCCAGGCAAGGAGGGTGGGAGTGAGGCTAAAAACAACAGTAGCAGGGGTTGCTCGGATGTGTGTAGATGATGTAGTAAGGACCCTCCCCCCGGGAAGGGGTTAAAAAAGTGGTAGCAGTAGTGATGTGGGTGGGGGGTGGGGTAAAAACAACAGCAAGCACAGGTGTTAAAAAAAAAAAAAAAAGTTGTAGTAGTATACAGGCAGGCTCGAACCCATAATGCAAAGGAAGGGGGGGGGGACAAAAAAAAAAAAAAAACTGATGTCTTAGTTACCCGACCAACTAACTTCATAAACACTTTATACCAAATGCAGTAGAATTTAATTATCTACTGACCTGTATACTTTTAACTTGCTGAAATTTATTTTACATTTTTTTTAAAGCTCTCTTCACAACACATGGGAAACAAATGGTCGCTTGTAGCTTAATTGTTGGCGCTTCATTCCTGAAAAATTGTAAAAACTATGACGACCACTTAATCTAAGTCCAAGACAGGGGGGCTGCAACTCAGACTAAAGGCTTATTTATGGTAAGATAAATTATTATTGTTTTACAAATTTTCCAGGATTATGCGCATCTGTTAAGAGACAAGTGGGCATCTGTTTTTGTTTTGATTTTTTTTTTAGTTTGTTTTTTTTTCTTGGTCTGTACATGCCGTTTTTAATGAATGAAATAATATTTTTGAGAAAAAAATTTTTTTTTTTAACAATTTTAGCACATTAAAAGCATACAAGTCAGAAGATAACCCAATTCTGCATTTTGATATAAGTCATTTATTTTTGTTTTTGCAGTTTTTTTTTTTCTTTTTCAATTTCTCGATTGTTAACTATCTTATGCTATTACAAAGTTAATAGTTATTTTAAAATATGGGAAGCATATTTAAAATTTTAAAATGTAGGGTTGAAGGGATTAGTTCCTAAAACTAGAGGTGAGAGACCCCCACCCCAAAAAAAAAAAATTTACAAAAGTCAATTTTACTTTGATCAATTGCAAGTGAAAAGGTAAATGGATTTCTTTTTCATTTCTTTATGGTCAAATTTAAAAGATAAATATTGGGAAGAGGCTTAGCCTGTGATTAAAACTAAAGGAGTGGGAGCCTAGCCTGTTCCTTCCGAATGATTTTAATTTTCCGCTAATTAATTGTTCGTGTTTTGTGCCCTTTCTTTTGTATTTATATACTGGTGCCTTAGTGTCCGGCATTGCCCAGGTGTTTAGAGGTGTGTGTTGAGCAAAAAAAAAAAAAAAAAGTGGTAGATGACAAGCAGGCTCGAACCTGGACCGCGAAAGAGGAAAAGAACGTGAAAAAAAAAAAAAAAAAAAAAAAAAAAAAAAAAAAGTGACGTCTTTGCCGTTGCATCTATCGACAAACCGGAAGTGGCAAAGGTTTAAATTAAGGCTGGTCAATCAAAAAGAGGGGATGATTTTCGAAAATCTTGGTGGAAAAAAAGCGCCCCCTTCTTGTAGAAAAGTGCCCCGTTGACGGTGAAGGAATTAATGTTTTAAGCCACTTTTTAAAAATTTGTCGTCTGAAGTGTTGAGCTTCAAAACGATACTGATCTTGTGAAAATCTGTTGCCTCTGTCGAAAGTTTTAGGCAGACAAACATACATTCATTTAAACAGACAGGTGAGATTTGTATTATAGACTAGCGGGGATGCCCGGGTTTTGTAAGTGTAAAAAAAGGAAAAAGAAAATGTTTTGGAAGGTAGGTAGGCTTGAACCCTTGAGGCGAGTAGCCTGATAACTTACCACAATGCTATGAGGGCAGAGAAGTGATAATATTTGAAATTAAACATTTAGAAAAAGCAAGTGGTTAAATGAACGTCAACGTGTGGTTTTGTCAGTCAAACATAACGCCACATTAGTAGAGAAATGAAATCACAGCGCAAATTTTGTAACATAAAAGTCGCTGAAATAAAAGATACAGACGACCTCCTTTTGTAAATCAGACATATTATAATCTAGGGAGTATATAAAAAGTTCTAAGAAACAGTGACTCCACTGCCCCCCACCCCCGACATACAAAAAAAAAAAAATGCACACACACACACATTTTCGCTTTTATATTATGGAATACATATTGAGAGATTTTCATCCATACTTTTTGGTGCCTGGAAAGTTTGATAACTATGAAATGAATATCGATTGCAAATAGGATTTATGGCTGTTTCTGGAGAGCTACGTTTCCTCCTTTATAGTGTTAAATATGCTGAACCTCATATTGCTTAATATTTAAACAAAAACTAGTTTTTCTTTTAGGAAATATGGCCACTGGTTATTAAAACGCTGAATTACACTTATATTTTGAAGACTTTAAAAAGTAAATTAAAAGTTTATGGGGAGGATTTTGTAGTTTGCTTGAAGCATTATGCACAGTGTGAAAGGGCTGGGTTTAAAATTGTTCCTGCTGCTGACTTGAACAAGAAATATAAGCTTCGTCCAAGAGTTGTTTACGCTTATTTTTCTCCCCTGACGAACAGATATATTCTAGAAAATTTGGTGAAATTCACACACATACTATCTTATACAACACACTAAATAAATATAACTGAAAATTATTGAAATTTCTTCAGTATTGCCGTCATTCTTTAGTACATAGACTATTCCCACAGATTGTATTGCCATAATCTCAAACAGAGCCCTTTCAAATTTGAAGATTATTTCATGGCAAGAAATACAATTTAAGAATAAAAATCAATTTTATTCAAAGCTAGCTGTGTAACAGAGCATGTATGGTAGCAGCGGTGCCCGGAAAACTCGTCTCCGGAAAACCCATACCCGGTAAACTCGTACCCCCCCTTTTGGTAGGTAGGAAAACTGGTCCCTTATTGAATAAATATCGATTGAAAACACATTTTATTATCGTTTTTGAAGGAGATATTGTTTTTAAAAGAGACTATGCACCCCCATAATATTTTTAAAAATTATTTTTAACTCTTGCTTAAAAAAAATAAACTTGATCACGGAGTCAAGATACGAAAAACGAAACTAAATATTTATTAAAAAAAATACTCTAGTTTTAACACTTTGTGTCATTACAAAACAAAAATAAAGAAAGAAAACATATATTATCAAAGAAAGCAATTATTTTATTTAGAAGAATTAATTAAGTTTAAATAATTCTTGTGTTATTAAAAAACAAAAAAGAAAACATGGTCTTATGTAATTTTGGTACCGCGCTGAAATAATAACTATTTCGAAAGCCATTCTTAACATCAGGAGGGGAGGTATTGTTTAAAAGTCATTTCGGGGGGCACTTGTGCGGTACTTAAAAATATACAAATTTATTTTCTTTTGGAAGTGGGGAGGCTCGTTTTAAAACTATATCTACCTCAGTATTTTCTTTTATTTTCGGACATTTTTTGTTAAAAATTATTTACTAAGTAATGTCGAGTCTGACATTACTTGTTATTTCTTTTTAATTAAATAAACCCTTACAATAAGTTTAAAACACCAAAAACTTACAAAGCTAGGTAGAAAACAAAAACTTAGAAAAATCAATTTAGTTTTTTTAAAACAATACACGTGTAAAAATATTTTTTTTAAAAAATATTATGGGATGTGGATTATTACCTAAAAATATACAAATTTATTTTCTTTTGGAGTGGGGGGGGGGCTCGTTTTAAAACTATATCTACCTTAATATTTTCTTTAATTTTCTATTTTTGAGCAATTATCCTCCTAAGACGTGATCCTCTTATGTCGGACATTTTTTGTTCATAAGTAAACACTCGACATTACTTTTTTTTAAAAACAAAATAAACTCTTTAAAATAAGTTGAAAGACTAAAAACTTTCAAAGCTAGGTAAAAAACTAAAACTTAGAAACATTAATTTAATTATTTTTAAACAACAGTAAACAAGTAAAAATATTTTTTTTAAATATTATGGAATGTGTATTCTCTTTAAGACAATATCTTCTTCAAGAACGGTCATAAAATGTGTTTTCAATCGATATTTATTCAATAAGGGACCAGTTTTCCTACCTAGCAAAAGGGACAAGTTCTCCGGGGTCAAGTTTTCCGGAGACGAGTTTTCCATAATTCGTAGCAGCAGCAGTATGCAAATAATCGAGCCATTTACAAAAGTACTGGACATAAAAAGCTTCCCAAATTTTAATTCTTTTAAAAGATGAGAATTTGCTAAGAATTTTAAAGCCAGTTTAAATAACTTTGCATTAAACAGTATAAAATACTTCCAAATTCCTGTCCAACTTTCGACAATTTACAAACTAATTGATTTCTTTTTCAACTATTAAAATATGAAAATGGCTGACTTGTTTATGAAGCAACTGAAATGCATTTAATTGCATAATCAGATTTTTTAAAAATCTGTTAAGAAAATTAAATGCTCTTTTCTCATCTACAATTGAATCTTTATTTCTCCAAGTAAAACAATTACTATTTTTATTTATTAAAATAATTTGAAAAGATAATACAAGAATAATGTCGCCCAGAAAAATTAGGCAACAAAAGAGTAGAAATTATGAAATCGATTGAAAGCATTTGATATAAAAAATAACAAAAATGGACGTCTTAAATCTATTTTGGCTTTTATAAATATGTCGTCTTGACCTATTTTAAATTAGTTTTTACAAATTTTTAGAAATCATGGGACGAAGCTGTACGGAAAATTGGTATCCGGAACACTCGTCTCCAGAAAACACCCACCTTTCTGCTAGGTAGGAAAACTGGTCCCTTACTGAATAAATATCGATTGAAAAAAACATTTATGACCGTTCTTGAAGGAGATATTGTTTTTTAAAAGAAACTACACCCCCATAATATTTTTTAAAAATATTTTTACTTGTTTACTGTTGTTTTTAAAACAAAATCTATTTTCTAAGTGTCCGTTTTCTGTCTAAATGGCTAAGTTGTTAGTGGTTTCACTTATTTTAAAGCGTTTATTCTGTTTAAAAACAAGACTACAGACCGAATTAAAAAAAATATTTATACTTATTTACTGCTTTTAAAGGGGCAAACTCGATTTTTCTACCCAACTGGCCAAGTTGTTAGTGGTTTAATTTATTTTGAAGTGTTTATTCAGGAAAAGAACAAAAACAAGTAGCATTGAATTGTGAGAACAAGAAATAATGCACAACATCAGGGGGGGTCACATCTTAGGAGTCTTGATAATCGCTAAAAAAATAGAAAATTAAAGAAAAAAATGAGGGAGATTTGGTTTTAAAAAGAGCCCCCATCCTCGAAAAGAAAATAAATTTTAATCTTTTTAAAACAGAATTTAGAGAGAGAAGGTGGGGAGGGGGTGGGTGGGTGGTTAAAAACTATATCTCCCTCCAAAAATAAAACGATAAACAGCAGAAAATCAAATTAAAAAGATTCTTGATAAACAGTCGTGGAGTTTCTCTCATACCAAATACACCCATGCATCATTTTAAAATTATAATTTTATCAATTATCAACATTTATTGTCGTCCTGTCAAATTTGAAAAATTTAAATTTCCCAAGTATAACAGCAACAGCGATTATTCTATAGAAATACTATCATGAGAGAAAAAAAACAAAAAAACTAATAGAATTAAAAAACCAAAACAAAAAGTAACGAAGAAAAATCAAATCTCCGTTTTTATTTTTTTGTTTTGTTTTCTTTTATTTTTTTTATTACTCCAAAAAATATAATTAAAATAAAATAAAAAAAAGTGTAATTAACTAATAAATAAAAAACTAAACATTTTTTTAGCGGGAGGAAATTTTTTTTTTATATACATAGACACCACCACTTATCAAGGCACAGAGGCCACTCGAGGATAAGGGTTAAACAGTGTGCAGTAGCCAATTAGACAATATAGTAATCGATAGTAATGGAAATTCGGTAAATTTAACTTTTGGAACGGCTCAATAAAAACTTGTTTACGTTAGACTTGAAGACAACCATATTGTAGTCAGCTGGCAAGCAGGAAAACGGAAGAGTTCCACAGGCGTGCAGTTCTAAGATAGAAGCTTTGTTCATGGAATCTACGTTAAGGACATCTCCTATGAGGCCACAAAGTCTATTTTGAACTCTATCAAGGTAGGGTAAGTCCTTTCTAGCAACTCGTGCTCAGATGTGGCAACAATACTTCATCCTTGGACGTACCTGGCTCTTATATAGATAGAGAATTGCATCAGCAGTGAGATATCTACTGGATCAATAGAAAGATCCCACCATTTTTCCAGTGGCCTTGGCAACCGATTTGATGTACGTGTTTCATTTCAGATCAGGAGTAAAAGTCAAGCTCGGAAGCTTGTCAAAACATGAGGCCTCCCCAAGACAAGAGTCATTCATTTCAATTGATGCCAGATGGGGATCACAGCGTTGATGATGTAAAGATAAAAGCTTGGTTTTAAATGCATTAAATGTAACCAGCCACCTCTTTCCTCATTGTACTCGTTAACTCATTTAAAAAAAAATTTTTTTTTTTTACTTCAAAATTGTTAAATCAATCATTAAGAAAAAAAGTAATTAATGGAGAAATTTATTAATCTATTTTATCAGAAACTCTGCTATCGTTTATCAAGAATCTTTTTAATTTCATTTTTTGTTGCTGTTTATTGTTTTGTTTTTGGAGTGAGATAAAAACTATCTCCCCACCCTCTTTAAATTATATATAAAAAATATTAAAATTTATTTTTTTTCGAGAGTGGGGGCGCTTTTTAAAATCAAATCTCCCTCAATATTTTCTACTTTTTAGCGATTATCAAGACTCCTAAGATGTGATCCCCTCATATCAGATATTTTCCGTTCTCGTGTAACACTCGACACTACTTGTTTTTTGTTTCTTGTTTTTGTTTTCCAGCCACCAAAAACTTGGTGCCTGGAAAACTTGTCTATTTTTGCTAGGTAGGAAAACTTGTCCAGTATTGAATAAATATCAATTGAAAACACTTTATGACCATTATTGAAGGAGATATTGTTTTTAAAGGGGACTATACACACCATATTATTTTTTTAAATATATTTTTACTTATTTACTTTTTTAAAAAAAAAGGTAAAATTGATTTTCCTGAATGTTCATTTTTGGTAAATGCATCCAAAACCAAGCTCCTATCTTTACATCATCAATGCTCTGATCCCCATCTGGCATCAATTGAAATGGATGGCTCTCGTCTTGGGGAGGCTCCATGTTTTGACAAGCTTCTGGGTTTGACCTTTACTCCTAATCTGAAATGGAACACGTACATCAGGTCTGTTGCCAAGGACGCTGGGGAAAATGGTGGGACCCTACGGCTCCAGAAGATATCTCACTACTGATGCAATTCTTTATCTGTATAAAAGCCAAGTACGTCCAAGGATGGAGTACTGCTGCCACATCTGGACAGGAGCTGCTAAAAACAGCCTATCCTGCCTTGACAGAGTACAAAATAGACTTCGTGGCTTAATGGGGGATGCCCTATTCTCTTCTCTGCAGCTTCTCTCCCACAGAAGAGACGTTGCGAGCCTGTCTTTGTTTTATCGTCATTTCCATGGCAAGTGCTCGACTGAGCTACAATCTCTCGTCCCCCCCCTTGCCAATCTTTCACGAGAAACACCCGTCTGGCTGAAACTACTGTCAATAATTTTCCCCACTCTTTATCTGTGCCTACATCCAAACGTAGATTCCATGAGCAGAGCTTCTTTCTCAGAAGTGTACGACTGTGGAACTCTTCCGTTTGTTTGCTGGTTTCCCACCTGACTACAACTTGGATGTCTTCAAGTCCAACATAAACAAATTCCTGACAAACCGCCCCCTTAAGACACTTTATCAAATCTCCAATACTAATGATTACTACAATACTATCTCATTGATGACTGTACACGCAATAACCCTTATCCCTGAGTGGCCTCCGGGCCTTGATAAGTGGTGACCCCCATGTAAAAAAAAAAAAAAAAAAAAAAAAAATGTCCGAGATCAGTACTGTGGGGAATCAAGCTACCAGAAGTAGATACAGTTGATTATATAACACAACCGAATGAATTTAGGAAAACTCGTCTCCGGAAAACTCGTCTCCGGAAAACACATCTCTTTTTGCTAGGTAAGAAAACTGGTCCCTTGTTTAATAAATATCGATTGAAAACACATTTTATGACTGTTCTTGAAGGATATAGTGTTTTTTAAGAGACTATACACCTCCATAATATTTTTTAAAAATATTTTTACTTGTTTACTGTGGTTTAAAAAAAAAAAAAAAATGTTTTTATATGTGTCCGTTTTCTACCTAATTGGCTAAGTTGTTAGTGGTTTAACTTATTTTAAAGCGTTTATTCTGTTCAAAAACAAGACTACAGACCACATAATATTTTTATGTTATACTAGCTTTGGAATTCATGTATGAGCGTGACACTTGTGATGTAAAGAAAATAGTTTTTTGTGACATAACAGAAACATTTCTATGAAAGTATATCAAAATGAAAAAAGAATATAGATAGATTTCTAGGAGTCGTTGTGTTTATAATTGTCTATTTTTGAAAAAAAAAAAAAAAACCTTACAGCCATTGAATTATAAGTGGTTTGCCATACTTGTAGGTAAATGTGCACTGAACAGATACCATAATACTTAGTTAAATTCAAATTTTGATATATCTTAATTTAAACGCAAAAAAAAACCAATTGGGATGCTGAAAACGTACACAGTAAAACAATGTCTTATCGTCGCATTGATTATTTAGTATAATATATATTGTATATATGAAACAGATCGATGATTATATGTATTATTTGTAATCACGTTTTGCGTTTGCTTCCCATATCTTGAAGTTTTTTATTCAATAAACTTAAGATATTCGCTTTTCTAAGGACGTCCGCTTGTTCGAATGAAACCAATTCAGCGATTTGTGTTTATTTGTTTACGCTGTTATGGGTTTATGTTTATGTACACATGTGCAACCGGAAGTCGTAAACAGGATTTTGGGTTACAATACCCGTTACAAGGTCATTTGAGTTTTATAATTATATAGATTATGGGGGTGTAGTCTCTTTTAAAAACAATAACTTCTTCAATAACTGTCATAAAATGTGTTTTCAATCAATATTTATTCAATAAAAAAAAATATAAAGGGAAAGCCTCAAACCACATTATCTCCTTTCTAACAAGCCTTCTTACAATCATAGTTGCTTACACTGCATGAGCTCTACTCATCCCCTTTATCCAGTAACAATGAAATAGCAATGTCCCTAAATCACTTTGAGGAGTGTAACTATTCAGCAGATATATAACCTCTACAAACTAACCCAATAACATTAACTAACCATGCGGGGTCGCAGAAATACCTGGATTAGAACCCAGGCGCGGAGCTAACCCTCTCAGTGCTGACGGACCCAGTAGATCTTCCCAGATCATCCGTCTAGGAGAAGGAAAACTCTGAAACTAAACCAAAGGGGAGAGAGGCCTCTTTAGTCTTGGATGACAACCTTCCTAGAGCTGGTGACTCCAACAAATTACCAGTTTGCAAACCTAAACTGGTTAAGGAGTAGAAAGGCTCTGTCTATCGCCCGTCTTCCATACTCCTTTGCCTATTAGTCAGGCGCAGAGACACTATCACAGTGATTCGACAGAAACACCCAGTGGTAGATATTGTTTCTTTACTAGGGCAACAAACGTGATTAACCCCCCCCCCCCCGACACCCCTAAAACTGGGCACTTGGGAGTGACTGAGTACCATATATGCCTGAGCAATTAGATTGGGTTGACCTTCTGATTCGTTGAGGGTACCGGATCGACAGTTCCTGGCTGCTGTTTCTGACTGGTAGTACAGAAGCCCTAACTCTTTGGTAGCACTTAGAGCGGCTGCTCCATCAACAGTTGTATAATATCGGGATGTTTGTAGTGCCATGTTGCGCATGGAAAGGGACCCTGCACTCATCCCTGGTGGGTTTTCCTGAGGCCACAATCCTAATTGAAGAAAGGTCAGATGATGGTCTACTTGTGATGCATGTCTGATGCTCTGCATAACCTCTTGTTCAGTTCCCCCTTACCTAAACTGAAACTTTTTAAAAAATATGACGACAGTACAATCTAAAAATAAGCTTAAACCAGGCTTAGGGTCAAACAAATCCAACTTGCCTCCTCCCTTGAGGCTTGCATTCACAAATATCCGTGGGCTTAGAACTAATTCAGCTGATGTTGAAGCATTTCTCCTAACAAATACCCCGAATATCTTAGTACTAAGTGAGACTAACCTACACTCCTCCATCCCCTCTAACTACTTTAACATGCCTGGATATCTCCCACTTTGCCGTAACGACTGACAGACACATGCATGGACTTTGAGTTTACATTCGTAATACCCTTCCCTTGACTAGAGAAACAAATCTAGAATCGGAGGATCAAGCCTATATGTGCTTTAGACTAATCATGCAACACAACATTAGCTACTTTTATTTTCTCTGCCGCTCTCCCTCGACCCAGGACTGCACCATAATAAACAAAGTCTCTGACAGCATAGACACAGCACTCTCCGTAGACACTAGTGCACAAGTACATGTATTTGGTGACTTTAATGTCCACCACAGAAACTGGTTTAGATTCTCTACTTACACAGATGCAGTGGGC
Source organism: Euprymna scolopes (assembly GCF_053919585.1). Classification (NCBI taxonomy): domain Eukaryota; kingdom Metazoa; phylum Mollusca; class Cephalopoda; order Sepiida; family Sepiolidae; genus Euprymna; species Euprymna scolopes. Next base: position 46,566,061 of record NC_136524.1, on the reverse strand, counting down.
AGACAAACTCATAGCTTCTCTATATCTCATTCCCTATCACAAATGGTTACGTTTCCAACCTGTTTCCCTGACCAGGAAGAACAACATGCATCACTTCTAGATCTGTTTTTGACCAGTTCTCAATGATTGTATAACAAATGCCGACAGCCCACTTGGGAACGCTGATCATGCAGTGATAATGGTTGAAATCGCCCTAAACTCCAAACTCGCCAAAACTGAAGAGCCAGTGCTCAAAACGAGATATTATAAAAAGGCTGACTGGGAAGCCAGAGATCTTATCAGAGATGCCTCATGGGGAAATATTTTTTCTCTTCTTGCTAAACAGTGCGCAAATGAGACCACTGAATGGTTCAAAACTGCAATCGGAGCACATGTTCCCATGCGGAAATTTTATAGCAAGCCCCACTCTCACCAATGGTTTACTTTGACTTGCGCAACTGCCATTGCTCAAAGGCAGCATGCATACCACAGATTTAACCGACATAAGTCCAGTTCAAACAGACAGAAGTATATAGAAGCTTGAAGTAACATTAAGAAAGAAATAGCGACAGCTAAGAGAGAATTCACGGAAACCACTAAAAAACGCATTGAAGCACAAAAACTAGGAACTCATGACTTCTGGAAAATCTACAACAGTAAATAATGGGCAATCAACAATTGCCCCACTAACCAACAATCACAAGGTTGTTTGCTCAGCAACCAAGAAGGCTAACATGCTTGCCAGTTGGTTTACCTCAAACTCCACACTGGACCCTTCCAACCACCCCCTACCTGACTTTCCTATGCGGACAGACGCCACGCTAGACGATCTGAAAATCACCCCTGCTCAAGTGCATGCTATTATAAAAAACCTTGACCCTTCAAAAGCATGTGGACCCGATCTCATCCCAGCTGTGCTATTAAAAAAGTGCTCAGCCGAAGTAGCTCCAGTTCTCTCCAAACTCTACAACAAATGCCTTAATGAATCTTGCTTTCCGGGCTGTTAGAAAACTGCTTCTGTGGTACCAGTATTCAAGAATTTTGGCGAAAGAACTGACCCATTAAATTATCGCTCCATTAGTCTCCTCCCACTTTTTGCCAAAATATTTGAGACCTTAATTAACCATGCTTTAGTCCATCACCTTACAGATGCTAAACTTCTGACTAACCAACAATATGGATTTAGACAAGCTTGTTTCACAGCAGACATCCTAACTGTAATCTCTGAACGTATATACCATTCACTGGACAAAGCAGGGGAGGGCAGAGCGGTAGCTCTAGATATATCTAAGGCTTTTGACAGGGTATGGCATGAAGGTATCCTCAGGAAAATTAGATCATACGGTATCACTGGTAGAATACTTAACATAATTAAATCCTTCTTAGATAAGAGAAAAATCCAGGTTGTCCTCAATGGTCGTACATCTAAACAATATGATATATATGCGGGAGTGCCTCAAGGGTCTATCGTTAGATCTCTATTGTTCCTGATATTTATAAATGACCTCCCTGACAAAATTGCCTCTGAGATGGGTATATATGCTGATGACACCACACTCTATAACAGGCACGACAGGAAAACAAATGAACACATATCTAAAGAAATGGCAGAAACACTAGAGGATGACCTCCAATCTGTAGTGGAATAGGGACAAAAATGGATGGTCACGTTCAATGCTGCCAAGACTAAACTAGTTTCATTCAATAATTACAAGAAACCTTCTCTACCACCAATAGCAATGGCCAACGACTCTTTATCTGAGAGTACATCTTTCAAACTGCTTGGCTTAACGTTCACAGGAAACAGGAGTTGGAACAATTACATTGAAAACATTGCCAGGGCCGCTGCAAGGAAGGTAGGCTCTCTCTACCGTGCTAGAAAACTACTAACACCCGAAAGTATCCTGTACCTCTATAAGGCCACTATTCGCCCATGTATGGAGTATAGCTGTCATATTTGGGCTGGTACATCTGCTACTAGTCTCTTGCTCCTTGACAAGGTTCAAAAGAGAGTCGCAAATCTGATAGGCCCTGAACTGGCATTTAAGCTTCAGCCTCTGTCCCATCGACGAAATGTTGCATCCCTCTGCCTGTTCTACAAGTATTTTAATGGTGAGTGCTCTGACGAACTACAAGCACTTGTGCCCCCACGACGTGAGCACCCTCGACAAACCCGACAGGCTGCTAAATCCCACCCCCACACTGTCGAGATCCCTAGATGTAAAATATCTTTTTACTCCAATAGTTTCTTCCCCAGAACAGCTAGACTCTGGAATTCCATTCCAGGTCCTTGCTTCCCAACTGTACTGACGTGCAGAAGTTCAAGTGTAACGTGAACCGATATCTTGCTGCCCAAATCCCTACATAGTACCCCAGTAATCATTGCCCTTGATAGTACACCAAAGTGGCAATGTGCCTTGTTTGGGATGAAAATGTAATTAAAAAAAATAATAATAAAATTAAAAAATAAGGGACCAGTTTTACTACCTAGCAAAAAGGTAGGAGTTTTCCAGGGACAAGTTTTCCTAAATTTATTTTTGGTACCGCACTATTTTTAAATAGTTTTTTCAGATTAAATACAAGTTTCACAATATCTTTTTTTTATTAAATTGTTAGGTGGAAGCACAGAATAGTTACAAAACACTCTCCCCTACTCATGTTAAGAATGGCTTTCGAAATTATAGCATTAATATTTCAGTGTGGTACTAAAAATACAGGAGTACCATGTTTTCTTTTTTGCTTTGTACTAACACAAGAATTGTTTAAACTAAATTAATTCTTCCGCATAAAATATTTGCTTTCTTTGATAATACAGGGATGCTTTCTTTTTCTTTTTTTGTTCAATAATAACACAAAAAGTGTTAAAACTAAAGTATTTTTCAAATAAATGTCTTGACTGTGACTCAGGTGATCAAGTTTATTTTTTTTTTAAAGAGAGTAAACAAGTAAAAATAATTTTCAATTGATATTTATTTAATAATAGACTCGGTTTTCCTACCTAGCAAAAATTTCCAAATATAAGGGAGTTTTCCAGGAATTAGTTTTTAGCGCTGGTTTTAAAAGGCGTCCCAAACATAAAAACATTCATCAATGAATTTATATGCCTGATGTTGTGATAATGGCTTTACTAGGGTTATGATGAATAGTCAAATGAATAGAGAAAGAAAGAGAGTGGATATGAAAGCAATAAAATTTTATATTCCTTATCTATACCGACTAAAGAAACCCCTGATTAGCCCCCATTAAAAAAAAAAAAGCCTAGCCCCACTCCTATCTGTAAATGTCTGCTAAAAATATTTAATTCTTTTCTTTTTTTTTGAGGAAGGGGGGGATTAGTCCTATTTTAAACTAGAGGAATGAGAACTTAGCAGCACTTCTCAATATGGCCACACAAATTTAGGAAAACTTGTCTCTGGAAAACTCGTACCCGGGAGAACTCATACCCTTTGCTAGGTAGAAAAACTGGTCCCTTATTGAATAAATATTGATTGAAAACACATTTTATGACCGTTCTTGAAGATATTGTCTTTAAAAGAGAATACACATCCCATAATATTTTTTTTAAATATTTTTACTTGTTTACTGTTGTTTTAAAAAAATGAAATTGATTTTTGTAATTAAATTAAATAAAAATAAAATAAAAACAAGCACGACATAAAAGTATGAATCAAATTTACCCAAAGAAAAAAATTCAAAGGAATAAAATAAATTCACGAGCGATTAAAAATAAAGTCTGGGATATATGAATTTAGGAAAACTCGTCCCTAGAAAACTCAATCCCTTTTGCTAGGTAGGAAAACTGGTCCCTTATTGAATAAATATCGATTGAAGATACATTTTATGACCGTTCTTGAAGAAATTGTCTTTAAAAGAGAATACACATCCCATAATATTTTTTTTAAATATTTTTACTTGTTTACTGTTGTTTTAAAAAAAAATTAAATTAATTTTTTAAAGTTTTAGTTTTCTACCTAGCTTTGAAAGTTTTTGGTCTTTCAAATTATTTTGAATCTAAATTTTAGTTAAAAAAAAAAAAAAAAAAAAATGTCGAGTGTTACTTATGAACAAAAAATGTCCGACATAAGAGGATCACGTTTTAGGAGGATAATTGCTCAAAAATAGAAAATTAAAGAAAATATTAAGGTGGATATAATTTTAAAACGAGACCCCCTCCAAAAGAAAATAAATTTGTATATTTTTAGGTAATAATGCACATCCCATAATATTTTTTAAAATATTTTTACACGTATTGTTTTAAAAAAATTAAATTGATTTTTCTAAGTTTTCGTTTTCTATCTAGCTTTGTAAGTTTTTGGTGTTTAAACTTATTTTAAAGAGTTTATTTAGTTAAAAAGAAATAAGTAATGTCGCACTCGCCATTACTTAGTAAATAATTTTTGACAAAAAAATGTCTGAAAATGAAAGAAAATACTGAGGTAGATATAGTTTTAAAACGAGCCTCCCCCACCTCCAAAAGAAAATAAATTTGTATATTTTTAAGTACTGCACAAGTGCCCTGAAATGACTTTTAAACGATACCTTCTCCTCCTGGCTTTCAAAATAATAATGTTATTATTTCAGCGCGGTATCAAAATTACATAAGACCGGTTTTCTTTTTTGTTGTTTTGTAATAACAAGAATTATTTAAACTGAATTAATTCTTCTAAATAAAATAATTGCTTTCTTTGAAAATATGTGTTTTCTTTCTTTATTTTTGTTCCGTAATAACAAAGTGTTAAAACTAGAGTATTTTTTAAAAATAAATATTTGGTTTCGTTTTTCGTATCTTGACACCGTGATAAAGTTTATTTTTTTTAAGCAAGAGTTAAAAATAATTTTTTTTCAATATTATGGGGGTGTATAGTCTCTTAAAAACAATATCTCCTTCAAGAACGGTAATAAATTGTGTTTTCAATGGTGCCCGGAAAACTCGTCCCCAGAAAAATCCCTTTTTGCTAGGTAGGAAAACTGGTCCCTTATTGAATAAATATCGATTGAAAACACATTTTATTACCGTTCTTGAAGGAGATAGTGTTTTTAAAAGACACTATGCACCCCCATAATATTTTTTAAAACTATTTTTAACTCTTGCTTAAAAAAAAAAAAAAAACTTGATTACGGAGTTAAGATACGAAAAACGAAACCAAATATTTATTAAAAAAATACTTTAGTTTTAACACTTTTTGTGTCATTACGAAACAATGATAAAGAAAACACGTATTATCAAAGAAAGCAATTATTTTATTTAGAAGAATTAATTCAGTTTAAATAATTCTTGTGTTATTACAAAACAACAAAAAAGAAAACACGGTCTTATGTAATTTTGGTACTGCGCTGAAATAATAACATTATGTCGAAAGCTATTCTTAACATGGGGAGGAGAGGGTATCGTTTAAAAGTCATTTCGGAGGCACTTGTGCAATACTTAAAAATATACAAATTTATTTTCTTTTGGAGGTGGGGGAGACTCGTTTTAAAACTATATCTACCTCATTATTTTCTTTAATTTTCGGACATTTTTTTGTTAAAAATTATTTACTAAGTAATGTCGAGTGCGACATTACTTGTTATTTCTTTTTAATTAAATAAACTCTTTAAAATAAGTTTAAATACCAAAAACTTACAAAGCTAGATAGAAAACGAAAACTTTTGGATTTTAAAACTATATCCATCTCTTTAATTTTCTATTTTTGAGCAATTATCGAGACTCCTAAAACGTGATCCTCTTATGTCGGACATTTTTTGTTCTAAGTAACACAAGTAAAAATATTTTCAAAAACTATTATGGGGGGTCTATAGTATATTTAAAAAAAACAATATCTCCTTCAAGAACGATCATAAAATGTGTTTTCAATCGATATTTATTCAATAAGGGACCAGTTTTCCTACCTAGCGAAAGGGGACGAGTTTTCCGGGCAGTGCACTTCTCAATATGGCTGTACTTCTATTGTCAGCTTGCCATTTATTCACTTTTGCCATTTTTACCGTGTCATTTTTTCCAGTGCCATTTTTATTTAAATTTATTTATTCAATAATGACCAAGTGTTTTTCTTTCTAGCAAACATGGACGAGTTTTCCACGGACAAGTCTTCCTAAATTCTTATTTACTACCTAGAAAATAATGAACTTTTTTGACAAATGGGGGCAACATGACCTATTTTTCTTCTCTAAAAGCGCAAATTTTTTAATTCGCAAACGTGGGAAAAATCGATGAATTTGAAATGAAATAAACTGAAACGGCGGCTTTAGAGCTCAGCATTGTCTAAATTTATTAATTTTATTCTTGTATGTACTTTCATCTTTTTATAAAAAATAGAAGGTGTGCTATGCAAGTAAGAGTTGCTAAAATCAGTTTGTAAATATAGGTTGGTTTAACCTATTTTCCACGAAAAGAAGCAATTTTGGGAAGGTTTGTGGTACTTCGGAAAAAAAGGGATAGAAAATGTGGTCAATAACAGAATAAGAATTTAGGAAAACTCATACCCGGTAAACTCGACCCCTTTTGTTAGGTAGGAAAACTGATCCCTTATTGAATAAATATTGATTGAAAACACATTTTATGACCGTTCTTGAAGATATTGTCTTTAAAAGAGAATACACATCCCATAATATTTTTTTTTTTTTTTAATATTTTTACTTGTTTACTGTTGTTTTGAAAAAATTAAATTAATTTTTTTAAGTTTTAGTTTTCTACCTACTTTTGAAAGTTTTGGGTCTTTCAACTTATTTTAAAGAGTTTATTTAGTTTAAAAAAAAAAAAAAAAAAAGTAATGTCGAGTGTTACTTATGAACAAAAAAATGTCCAACATAAGAGGATCACGTCTTAGGAGGATAACTGCTCAAAAATAAAAATTAAAGAAAATATTAAGGTAGATATAGTTTTAAAACGAGGCACCTCCCCCTCCAAAAGAAAATAAATTTATATATTTTTAGGTAATAATGTATATCACCTAATATTTTTAAAATATTTTTACATGTTTATTGTTTTAAAAAAATTAAATTGATTTTTTTAAGTTTTCGTTTTCTATCAAGCTTTGTAAGTTTTTGGTGTTTAAACTTATTTTAAAGAGTTTATTTAGTTAAAAACAAATAATTTTTAACAAAAGAAATGTCCGAAAATTAAAAATACTGAGGTAGATATAGTTTTAAAACGAGCTTCCCCACCTCCAAAAGAAAATAAATTTGTATATTTTTAAGTACTGCACAAGTGTCCCCGAAATGACTTTTAAACGATACCCCTCTCCTCCCCATGTTAAGAATGGCTTTTGAAATAACATTATTTCAGCGCGGTACCAAAATTACATAAGACCGTGTTTTCTTTTATGCTGTTTTGTAATAACACAAGAATTATTTAAACTGAATTAATTCTTCTAAATAAAATAATTGCTTTCTTTGATAATACGTGTTTTCTTTCTTTATTTTTGTTTCGTAATGACACAAAAAATGTTAAAACTAGAGTATTTTTTTTAATAAATATTTGTTTTTGTTTTTGGTATCTTGACTCCGTGATCAAGTTTATTTTTTTAAACAAGAATTAAAAATAATTTAAAAAAATATTATGGGGGTGCATAGTGTCTTTTAAAAACAATATCTCCTTCAAGAACGGCAACAAAATGTGTTTTCAATCGATATTTATTCAATAAGGGACCAGTTTTCCTACCTAGCAAAAAGGGGGGATTTTTCCGGGTATGGGTTTTCCGGGCATGAGTTTTCTGGGCACCAACAGAATGAATATCGATTGCAAGCAGATTTAAAAAAAAAAAATCTGTTTATACAATATTGGATTTCTTTTGTAGTTTAAACAATTCCTTTAAAATTTTGAATAGCCACAAAGTAATTTATTTTTTTCCAACTAAAATAGGAAATGCATTAGGATGGATTTAATCTAATAGAATTTTAATTTATTACTTTTGGGGGAGAATGGCGAGTTCGAAGGGGGCAAACATAATACAATAGGAATTGTATACATGCAATAAAAACGGTTTTATATTGTTGTTATTTTTTAATATTAAATTAGAAACCATTTTGACTTGGTACAATGCATGAAACGAAGAAGGTCGGAGGTTACATTGACCGAAATGTTATGAAAATAACACTCAAGATGAGAACAGTAGTCCAAAGAATCCATATAATATGAATAACCAATCCTTATATGTTTAATTATTGGAATTCTTTTGAGAATAGTAAATTGCATATTTTATCTATTTATTTGCGCACTATTATCCTCATCTTTCATCTTTATAGTTGTTGTTTCATGATGTTTTGGGGTCCATGGCGCAGTGGATAAAGATGTTGACTAAAAGTAGAGACTAAAAACGCCTACAGTTTAATTATGGACTGTCCTGAATCACTGTGACGAATACGATGGCTACTGTCGACCAAGTACGCAACTGACACCTGGTCAGCAAGAGTTGAAGACATGAGTTGCATGGAAAGAAATGGGGTTTGTATTACTGTACACAGATTCGAAAAAGTTGTCAAAAAACAAATATATAACAAATAAATGTTATCAAAGGTAAGATAAGTTACTTTTCTGCCAAACTGGATATATTTTTTGTGTTTTTATTCAATGTAACATATTTATTCAGCTCGAAAAACATACAGTGTTTACCGATGTATTCGAAAATTCAAGATGGCGTCTCACACCCTCTTTAACACGGTAAGTTTGGGAAAAGGTGTTATAAATAAAAAACTATACAAAATACTATTAAAACCCCGCCAAATATATGTCAACCTATGTCACGGTAACATATATTGAGCGAGTTTTTAACAGTATTTTATCCGGTTTTTTATTTATAACACCTTTCCCCAAACTTACCGTGTTAAAGAGAGAATCAGACGCCATCTTGAATGTTCCAATACATCGGTATGGTTTTCGAGCTGAATAAACATGTTACATTGAATAAAAACACAAAAAATATATCCAGTTTGGTAGAAAAGTAACTTATCTTGCCTTTGATAACATTTATTTGTTATATATTTGTTTTTTGACAACTTTTTCGAATCTATGTGTACAGTAATACAAACCCAAGAAATGATATAAGAATGATAAGGTGGATGTGTAATGAGAGTGTTAAAAGATGGGCTTACTTTCGATGAACTCAGAGGAAGATCAAATCTACACTTAAAGAAATGTTAGGAGACTGGTTGGAAGAATAAGGAAAACATGGGTAGAAGTGATAAAAAAAATCAACGCAAGGGGAAAATAAAGAGATGAATAAAAGACCTGGATAGAGTTCAGTTTATTTTTTTAAAGCTGTCCGACACATGCCAGTAATGTAAAACAGATATTAAACTGAATATGATGATGAGAGTTGCGTTGGAAGAGTCTGCATGAGAAACGAATAAAGGGGAACTACTGTGCCAACACTTACTCCTTCAACCTAAAAATCGCATATAGAAAGATCACAACCAATCCTGACTTTGATGAGAAAAAAGGGTCACAGGTTCTGGCCAACAAGGAGTGTAATATAATACTAGTAATTAAAGGGAGTAGCTGGGAAGGAAGTAAATTGTAATCAAGATGATGGTGTATGGTTAAAGGTGATGGCGATAGCTTTTATATTTTGTTTTTAATTGAAATCGCTCCAGACAAGACATGAAGCTACTTAGTGTAAGGAGCCAACAAGACTAAAAAATGATTGTCGCACAGACAGGAGATGCCTGTTCGCCTTAGTCTTGAAAAAATCAGGGCTATAGGTAGGAGGAAAACAGTTAACAGGAAGAGAGTTCTACAACCTTGCAGTTCTTGGAAAGAATCTACTGGTATAATGAGTTATCAAAACAGCAAATTGATGAAGACCACTAGACCAATGAGTCAAACAACCTGGAACAAAGGAAGCAGTGAATAGATCAAACACTTCTGAAGAACATGTCATAATAGTATTTATAGAAATGACAGAGACTAGCAACATCACATCTTTGGGAGAGATGATGCAGAAAACAAGAAAGGGTGGGGTGGGTTGGGGTGTCCAATCAAATTACACATTTTTTTTTTGTTTTTTACAAAGGAGTCACCACTTATCAAGGCCCAGAGGCGACTCGAGGATAAGGTTTAATAAGTGTACAGTGGTCAATGGGACAATGGTGTAGTAACTGTTAATAGTGAAAATTTGGTAAATTGGATTACTTACGGGGAATGGCTCAAGAACTTGTTTACGTTGAATGACGACCATATTATAGTCAGCTGGAAAGCAGGCAAATGGATTGGTTGTTTTTGCTTTATGCCATATCAACCAACAAATTCCTGATAAACCGCCCCTTTAAGTCTATTACTAACAATTACTATGATATTATCCCATTGACTACTGTACACGCAATAACCCTTGTCCCCAAGTGGCTTCCAGACCTTGATAAGTGGTGATTCCCATTTAAAAAAAAAAAAAAAAAAATCCTTTTCAGGTTATTTAATGCCGAATCTAGTTATTTAGATAAAAAAATTTTTTTGACCCTAACAGGTAATACCACTCCGGGTCAGAGTGGACCTGGGAGAATGGCAATTAAAAGATGGTTTCACACTCCCCAAAGCCCGCAAGCTGAGGCCTCACCATTGGATATAATTTAAGGTCGTATCCAGAACCCAGGCAAATGGAAGAGCTGAACCATATCAAGGTTTTCCTCTTATGGAACAGAGATTCCCCAGCCAAATATAAAAAAGTACTCCATAGAAAGTCTGAGAGTAAATTTGTAGAGATAGAAAATAGCCTCAGGTGAGAGAGAAGGAGAAAGAGTAATGGATCTATTATATAAATCCAAGAAATGTTTGATGAGAAAGAAAGACCAGGATGATGTAGAGTCTATTTCTCCTATTGAAAGCCTCCTCAAAGATATAGATGCTGTAAAAAGGTATGAATGTAATCAAGTGCTTTAAGAGATATTACTATTAATGAGAATAGAATTAAATTTTTAAGTCTTGACTGCTTCACAATTGAAAGAAACAAAATACAGAATTTGAAAATGTTAGCGAGAATATTTTCATGGTTAACTATTTTCTCCAGTTTTTTTTATTTTTATTGCATTATTTGAATGGTGAGATTGAAAGAGACAAACGCCTATCTGGAGAGATATGGTGAGCTATACAAACGTACCTTAAAGGGAAGAAATTGTGGCTAAATTCAAGCAATAGATACGTGGAAAGAGAAAGGCATTCTCTCTCTTTTTTTTTTTTTTTTTTTTTTTTTCCTATTGGCATTTCTTCATTATTAGAGCAAAATTCTAAAATCGAAACATTGACTTTCAAATAAAACCAATGGCATCTCCTTGATTGGCACGTCACAGTAATGGACATATCCAAAAATTACGAAAAATGATAAGGCAGAAAATTAATTCTTAATAAAAATAGTTATTACCTTTATTATATTTATCTATATATATTAGTTGCCTGGCAATGCCACAGGTGAGGCAACCAAAGCAGGTAAAACTGAAGCTGTCTGCCAGGACACTATATATATATATATATATATATATATATATATACAAATGTAGGCAAATTTGAGCATATTTTATTGGCTTGAAAATATGTTCTTTTTTTTACTAATTGTCATAAAATTTTAATCATGGAATAAATAGTATTATAATCTTCAAAAAGCCTGAAAATTTTCATGTAGTTTCGTCCCATAGAACCACAGACATGAGCATTTCAATATTCAATTTGGCTGCAAGTATAGATATATCCAGATACATATGCTACCTTCTTTGGCAATTTTCTAAGTTCCAAATGTCAGCAACTATTGATCAAAATTTAACAACTGAGGGCTCGTTGGAAAACTAAGGACTCGAAATGTGTAATGGGCTATGTGACATTTGCTCTTAAAGTCGCACATTACGGGGATCATCCATCATTCAGAACCTACTTTCTGGCACTTTTAACAGTCATAAATGTTTTAATCATAGTCATTGATTTTCCTGGTTTAACCTCTGGCTTTGATGGAGGGGAGACAAAAACTTGCTATTGTTTTAAATGATCTGAAATAACAGCAAGGGGAGACTTGATTCCAAATATTTCTCATGTTATATCTCCCCTCTAGTTTTCATACATAAAGTAAATTTCATAGTGTATAAGGATTTGATACTGGAGATATTCATAATCATACCCTATTTCCAAAATGAAGCAATGAAGAGGTTGGATTTTGCTGATTGTCAGGTTAGTTGGGAGTATGTACGGCAAGGGAACACAAGTGCTATGAGATCATCAAAGTAGATTCCATTAACACATTTGTAAAACAGGGACAGGGATGCAAGACTGCAGAAACGGCACAGAAATTGAAACTTAGCCAATAGTGCGGGACCCTACTATTAGATTCGAGACTGTTGGTAGATGCAGTAGCCCAGACTTGGCAATGTTACTCCAATGCATGGGCAAATTGTGGCTTTGTAAAGATATAGGATATGCTTTGATGAGAGTAATTTTCTAGCAATGCTAAAAAAAGAAGAATAGATGCAGATTGTAGTGGATTTGCTAAACCACGATGTTAAGTCAGTAGTGGACACTAGAGAATTAAGTGAATGTGTGGTAGGTATCATAATAGGAGATGAAGTTTATGTGTGGGAAGGCTTTCTATTTGCAGTTAAAAAGTGTCAAATTGTAGTGCTCAAGAGAATCCGATAGCTAACAAATCTCTCTCTTCTTTATATTTTAAATCTCATCTGTCTGTTTAAATGTATGTATATATGTTTGTAGGTCTCGCAAAAACTTTCGACGGAGGTGACGGATCCTGACAAGATCAGCATCATTTTGAAGCTCGATGTCTCAGATAACAAATATTGAAAAATTCGCCAAAAACATTAATTCCTTCACCCTAAACTCTGCCGTTTTGTACGAGGGGGGAGGGTTAATTTTTTTCGCCAACACTTTAACAAGACATTGGTGCCATTGGATTAACTTTGGTTAATTTCAACGTTTTTGACTTCTGGTTGCGTCATGGAGACATCGGCTAAGAGGTCAGATATTTTTCACTTTCTTTTCCGCCTTCAGGCTAGTCTATAAATATAAAAGCGAAAATGTATGTATGTATGTGTGTTCGCTTTTTCTGTATGCCTACAAAAGGCTTTTTTCAGAGAAGCGGTCGCTCGCTTCACAACTTTTTAAAACTTTTTATATCACATATAAATCGTAATATCTCACAGTTAACGAAGCTCGCCTGTGTATTTAATTTGCTCGATTTCGGGAAGATAAATATTCAACATTTGTCACTTGCCGCATGTGGGTTAGTCTTTTTCCTATAACATCTTGGGAAAATAAAAATCCCGCAGCCAAACTTGACCTCATTAAATCATTAAAACGGGCACCTGCCAAATCCAAATAATTAAATAAATTCAAATGTGTTTCCGTAAGCATCTTGCGGTGGGGCAATCGTTAACGTCGCACATTTTTTTTTTTTTTCACACTTTAATTTACAACTTTGCCTCAAGGGTTCGAGTTCGATCCTCATACTTACCTACCAAAACTTTTTTTTAACCCCCCCCCCAAGTTTCCACACACACCTCTAAACAACCGGGCAACGCCGGGTACCCCTCGTTAGTCTAATATATAAAGGCAAAATGGGTGCGCGCATTTGTATATGTCCACAAAAGGCTTTTTGCGTTGGGATTCTCACGTTGGTTAGACTCCGTTAGTTTTCTTATACGTCCAAGATCATAATATCTCCGATTTATAAACAGACATTGTCTATCTTTTTTTTGAGAGTTTAAAAAAATTCCCTCGTTTCGAGTGTTTGTTTGTCTTTTTCATATAAATAAAGCATAACTACTTGAACGAAAACGCCTGGCGCCTGGCCTTCCGGTCAGGTAGTATCTTTTTTTTTTTTTTTTACATAGGCATCACCACTTATCAAGGCCAAGAGACCACTCAAGGATAAGGGTTAAAGAGTGTACAGTAGACATTGGACAATATAGTAATCATTAGTAATGAAAATTTGGTAAATTTGATAAATCTGTTCTGTAATTGGTCTTTGGTCAATGTAGGGGAAACCCTTCACACCGAGACAAATGCTATTTATTTAGATACTGTCAGAATGGGGGGGGGGGCTGCTTTTCCCCCATGTTAAAAACGACCTTCGTGGAAGGTTTAAAAGCAACGCCATTTCTGCAAGTTATTTTTTTGATTGACTACATTTAATTTGAACGCTTTATACTTCCGGTCCCATCATGGAGTAGAAGTAAGATGTCAGGTTTCCTTCCACTTTCTTTTCTGCCTTCGTGTCACGGCTTCGAGCCTGCCTGCCTACTACCACTTTTTTTTTTTCTTGCTCAACACATACCTCCAAACACCCAGGCACCTCCGCTAATATATATATATATATATATATATATACTAGCAAAAGTGCCCGTCGTTGACTGGGTTCAAAAACAGCCTACAGAAAATGGACTCTGATTTATGAAAGTATGATAGGTTATGACAAGAAAGGGTTGTAAATTTGGGTTGAATTTGGGGGCATCAAAACCAAAGCAAAATATGATGAAAGTAAAAATAAAATAGATAAACCCCATAATTTATTATACCATACCTATTCACACATAAATACTTATCACAATATTCTGTGGATCTATATTAAAAAACCTTGTTAAACTTTCTGGCATATTTCCATTCTATGGAGGTCAGGTGCGAACCAACACCCCATAATTTTATTATACCATATTTCTTAAAACTGAAACATAATTATCAAAGTATACTTATGCAGATAGATATGAAAAGTCTTTATTAAAGTTTGTGCCTATTTCCATTCTATGGAGGCCAGGCGCAAATGCAGACCCCATAATTTTATTATATCATCCCTATTTAAGTTAAAACATACTTATCAAAGTATTCTTATGTAATCTATATAAAAAACACTTGTAAACTTTTTTTTTTTTTTAATTTTTAAATTTTTTTATTTCCATACTTTGTGGACCAGGCGCGAACGCAGACCCCACAATTTTAATGAACCACCGTTCTGCCAGATCAAACATAACCATTCCTGTGTCTCGATACATCTTCTATCATTATATGTAATCAGTTTTTTAAAATAGTCAACCATATAGGAGCCTATTCGCGACCAGACACACAGCTTTATATTATATATATATATATATATATATATATTATAGTGGATGAACTGATTGTGTCTGTATAGAAAAATATAAAAAAACATCTGAAAACATTTGTACTAATTGCAAAATAACCAGAACTCTTGATATATTTATGCATCAGGCAAAAGTAAATATTTACACCAAAAATTATAAGAATTATAGATTAAAATTTTGAATAAAAGTAATAAACCAGTTATATATTTCCAATATTTCATTGGCATGAACACATTTTACATCTTTACAAAGGAAGAACAAGGGGAGATAAATCATTAAATGCAGTTATGCCAATAAAGAACCGGAAATCTATACTTCTAGAAATTTGGGCTTTCTTGTGTATTGATATTCATATTAAAAGATCATCTTTAGTTAACTATATTACGTGTAATTAGATTCACGCAGATATTCTACATGATTTCTACTGGCGTAATATTTGTGTAAAAGCACAAACATAATAAACACAAACCTCTTTCTATATATATGTTTAAAAAAATTAGCCTACTAAACTCCTGTCAGGTTTTGGTCTACAGACATGAAATAAAATGTAGGGTATTCAAACCCATGCAAAACTTTATATTTGAGGGAAAATTAGTGCAAAAGTGTGAAAATTAGAAAATGGAATTTGCCAGGTGAAGGTCGAACGACGGCATTACGAATATGCATGCGTAACGTAATTTTAAAATTTAAGAAAAAATTTCTATCACATTTTCACCCCAAACAAGGCACAATGCCACTTTGATGTAGGGGGTTACTATCAGGGACATAAGTTGCAGGGATACAGTGTAGGGAATTGAGCAGCAAGATGTCTGTTCACATTACCCTTGAACTTCTGCATGTCAGTACAGTTGGGAAAGCAGGAACCCGGAAGGGAATTATAAAGTCTAACAGTAATAGAGAAGAAACTATTAGAGTAAAAGGCTTTATTACATCTAGAGATCTGTGTAGGGGTGGGACTTTGCTGCTTGTTGGGTTTGTTGGGAGTATTTATGTTGAGGGGGTATAAGGACTTTAAGTTCGTCTGAGCATCTACCATTAAAATAATTATAAAACAGGCAGAGGGATGCAACATTTTGTTGCTGGGACAGTTAAGGACTTATCAGGTTGGCAACTCTTTTGAACCCAGTCCAGGAGTGAGAGACTAGTAGCAAATGCACCAGCCCAAATATGACAACAATACTCCATACATGGGTGAATGGTGGCCTTATAGAGGTACAGGATACTTTCAGTCGTAAGTAACTTTTTAGCACAGTAGAGAGAGACCACCTTCTTCGCAGCAGACTTGGCAATGCTCTCAATGTATCTGTTCCAACTCATGTTCCCTGTGAACGTTAAGCCGAGGAGTTTGAAAGAAGTACATTCAGGTAATGTATCTTTAGCCATAGCTATTGGTGGTTGAGAAGGTTTCTTGTAATTATTAAAGAAAACAAGCTTAGTCTTGGTAGCATCGGACGTTACCATCCATTTTTGATTCCATACCACTGCAGATTGGAAGTCTTCCTGTAGAGTTTCCGCCATTGCCTAGGATATGTGTTCATTTGTTTTCCTCTCATGCATGTTATAGAGCGTGATGTCATTAGCAAATATACCTATCTTAGAGACTATTTTATCAGGGAGGTCATTTATGAATATCAGGAATAATAATATTGCCCTCCCCTCCCCTACCTTATCCAGTGCATGGTATATACGTTCAAAGATTACAGTTAGAATACCTGCAGTAGAACGGGCTTGCCTAAATCCATATTGATGGTCGGACAGAAGTTTAGCAACTGTAAAATGGTGGACTAGAGCTTGGCTTATTATGAACTCAAATATTTTGGCAAAATGAAGGAAGGATTCTAATGGGGTGATAATCTAATGGCTCAGTTCTTTCACCAGATTATCACAATATTAGCTATTGGTTCATCTTTTAATTTTTAGCTATTGGTTCATCTTTTAATTTTTAACCTTACAGCAAACATGTCTTCATAGCTCAGGCATTAACGTCAAAGCAAAAAGTAACTCGTAAGTTAAATGTTTTGGTTTCGATTCTCAGTGGTGATGTACAAGTCTTTTTTTTTTTTTTAGTTTTTTAATCATTACTATATATTGGGTCCAATATAATCTATAATACAAATTTCAAATTGGGACTTTGATTAATTTCTTACTTTCCTATTTTATTGGACTTATTCAATTCCGACATATTTTTAAGCATTTACTGCATTCCCTTTCCATCTCAAGCTTCACGCTAATTCTGTTTTATTCCTTCTTTCTGTTTTCAGTTTTTACCTTCTTCACTTTCAATAAACCTGTTGATTTAACGACAAACTGTCTTCAGAGTTTTGATTTTAAAGAACTGTTTTATACTTTCCGTCGTAAGACTTCAAACACACTCTAGACAACAGAACACATGGTCTTTATGGGATAGAACAGTGCCTCCAATTAAAAATCTTTGTATTTTTGTCTAAGTATCCCTTTTCAAACTATTAATGTTTTGTTGATGAAACCATACAAAGAAAATTGATTTAAATTTTAATTAAAATTTTTCCGTGCTTGTGTAGATTGGTGATATTTTTTTTTTAAAAACACATTTTGGGTGAAAAGACTTATGCAGTTATGTGTCAAATCGAAATTAGTATAAATTCACAAAATACAAAAAAAATGATCAAGTAGAAAAATTACAAGTAAAAATAGAATCTGTTTGAATTATTGAGTTTTATTGTATGTTTTAATGTGATACCAAT
The DNA here is from genome assembly GCF_053919585.1 of Euprymna scolopes. Classification (NCBI taxonomy): domain Eukaryota; kingdom Metazoa; phylum Mollusca; class Cephalopoda; order Sepiida; family Sepiolidae; genus Euprymna; species Euprymna scolopes. The sequence goes on along the minus strand of NC_136524.1, from coordinate 46,548,299 downwards.
TCTGTATGACAAACTGACTTATCTCCCTTGACTTACATTAAGTGGGTGGTATAGTATTTGTCCTGTTGCAACCGGAGAAAGCTTTTTTTTTTTTTTTTTTTTTTTTTTCCTAGTATATAAGTGAAAACAGATATATAAAATTCTACATTTTATGAAAATTCTAAATTTTAAATTTATAAAAACGTGAATTTTAAAGTGGAATGTTGGAGGAGAAACAAAAATTTTAAAAGTCCAAATTATGACCCCTACCCCAAAAAAAAAAAAAAAATTAAAAAGTCCAAATTGTGACCCCCCCCCCCCCCAAAGAAAAACATGCAGATTTGGGATAAAAAAAATGTTCTTACCTGATAATGTGGAACCAAACTAACCAGATTGCCCTGGGTACTATCAAAGTTAACGACATCAAATATCCCAATACAATTTATCCGCAATCTGTAAATAATACAAATGATCAATGGATGAATTCTATTCTGTGTAACTCAGCATTATTTGTTGCAGAGTCAAATTATCAATGAAAAGCATCAGTCAGAAAATAAAGTAATCATTCCAAAAAGTCACAAAACTATTTTTCAGCTTCAAGAAGGAGAGGCATGAAGGAAATGGGGTTAGAAGAAAGGGAGAAATGAGATAAAGGAAGGATGGGAGACAGTTTATGCAGTGGGGAGAGATATTGACAGTCTTGATCAGGGAGGGGGGTTAGAGGAAGTTCTGAGAAGGAAGTCATGTGGGGGTACGGGTAAAGATCAGAGAGAGACTGCCGTGAGGGTGGGGTGGAGGGAAAGATAGGGACGGGTGCCATGGAGGCGGAGAAAGAAAATATTGGATATCTAAGTGGGCAGATGACAAAAAGTTTTTTGGTGCTGGGATAAAACAGAATTATTCAGCTACATATTGTTTTGTGTTGGATAAAAAGGTTTACATGCCTTGACTAAAAAAAAAAAAAAACACTTTCCATATAAATTGTTTATTTGAAGAAAATATGAAAAAGTTGAATATCGAGTGCATGAAAATGTGGACATTTTTCTTCCATTATGATGAGCAATTCAATTTAAATGAAGACCTTTTATCGTTTCAGAAGCAAGCACTAAATTATCAGTATACAGAAACATCTTTTCCGTACAACCCATATGAAGCTTCCTGGATAATTATTCAAAGACATAACAGATTAATTTTTAAATTTGAATATTTTGTACTTTCTGCAGTTTAAATCCCGTTTTTCCACAGGTCTCGCTTAGCAACACCTGGCAGAAAACAAAAACCGAGCGACTGGAAGTCAATACAAAATAAATAAATAAAATAAACAACCTTCACAAAATTTATTGTTTCATTTTTTTTTTTTTTTATTGTAAACTGTTTTTTTATAATAAGTTTTGTTTCTCTGAATTCGTGAATAAACATTTTTTTCTATTTTTTGTTTTTTTTTGTATGAAAAGTTATTTTACTTTGAATTAATGAAAAAGTATTCATTTTGTTTTCAGAAACAAAGAATAATTTTTTAATTTTTATTTTTGGGATATATATATATATATATATATTTGATAAAACTTTTGTTTTAAAAGAAAAAGTATATTTTCTAACAATCTTTGAGTTTTTCTAAGAGATATTAATTTTTTTTTGTAAGCAGTTGATGATGGAATTTTTTTTCAATGCATTTTCTTCAAAAATTTATTTTTGAAAATACGTTTTTTTTTTTTTTAAATATACAGGGTGACCCCCCCCCCAAAAAAAAGGGCCCCAACTCTAATTAGACCCTGTTTCTTAGTGTTTTGTCTGAATGAAATGAAACTTTGGTCATAACTAGTTTATTATATTCAAAACATCACATTAAAACACAAGGGTCTTTGGCCTTTTTTCTCCGTTCTACAGCATATGTTCTAAATGGCCTCCATTTAGCTTTTGTTTTTTGGGTCACCCTGTATTTTTACATTCATTGTGTAGGGTTACTCTTTTTTTTTGGGGGGGGTAATATGTAGTTTCCTGAAGATAGGCTATTTCCATAGGGATAGTAGTTTCTGCCGGTTAAAGGAAAGCATTTCATTTTCCTTTGCCACAAGAATAAAGAATTGTTGTTTGAAGCACAATGAAATCCTTCCCTTTCATTTTTTTTCTCCCAATTTGGTGTCATCTGTTTGCTCACATCTCTTTTTGCCATTCAGTTTCTAAGTGAATAAGCTCAGTTGGTATTTTCTGGGCCAGTTTTCATTGTCTGTCAGGCGTTGCCGATTAAGACAGATGGAAAAACAGGATTTAAACTGCAGACGTACTGACATCATCATTTATACATTAATCTAGCAAACTTTATCAAATTTCTATAAGAAACGGTAACATTTCATTTTGTGTTATATAAAAAGAAAAGGGTTTATTGATGACCCCCCCTCCAATTATTAGGAAGAGAAAAAAAAGAGGAAACAAGTTGATTAATAGAACAAAGGTTGTAGTGATTGAACTTAGAAGAGACAATGGAAAAGAAGTTGTTCATGAAAGAACACAAAAGAAATCTAAAATAGGATAGTTAATCAAGGTGTGGAAGTGATTGGGACAAAAGAGCGGATAATATAGATTAATATATTCAGAGTTAGCTTGGGGACAGTTTTAGGAGTGATAAGGAGTTTTGCAACAGTTGGAGGTTCCAAGAGAGATCGGATTAGATTGATGTCGAAGTTGGGAGAGAGTAGATTGTGCTGAGAAGCAGATCACTGGGGATCAATGTGACTAGACAACTTGTAACGGACAACGTTTGGGGGTCTCTTTTTACATTACATGATCACACACACACACACACAGAGCTTAACTGATTTACATCAAGTGGACGAACTAGGGAATAAGGATCCTGACTGCCCCCCCCCCCGGAATCACCACTTATCAAGGCCAGGAGGCTACTCGAGGATAAGGGTTAATGGGTATACACTAGTCAATGTGATTATAGCGTAGCAAACATAAGTAGTGGGAATTTTGTAAACTGGATTACTTAGGGGGACGGTTCATCAAGAACTTGTTTACGTTGGACTTGAAGACAATCAGATTGTAGCCAGCTGGAAAGCAGGCAATCGGAAGAGAGTTCCACAGGTATGCCGTTCTAAGAAAGAAGCTTTGTTCGTGGAATCTCCGTTTAGGTTTAGGGACAGATAAAAAGTGTGGGAAATTATTGATAGCGGTTTTGACTAGATGAGTGTTTTGCGTGAAAGTTTGGTTGGGGGGGTGATCATAGATTGAAGCTCAGCTGAGCACTTGCCATGAAAATAACGATACTGCAAAGAAAGAAAGAAAAGACACTTTTCTCAACACCAGTTTGACCTTTATCTTTGCACACATTGGCTCTGTAAATAAATATTGTGACAAAACTTTTTGAAACCCAACTACGTTGTATTAATATAAGTCCATTGGTTACTTATTACATGTAATTAAACCACTTATAAATTATTATTATAGAATTTAATGCTATTTATATTATATCCTAACAATTCTCTAATAGTATAAATTACTATTATAGAATTTAATAAGTGGTTTAATTACATGTAATAAGTAACGAATTGACTTAAATAAAACATGATTCGGAAAATAGATTGGGGGGGGGGATTATATATATATAATAATAAAAATAAGCTATAGTATTATTATTATATCGTGACAATAAAACTTTTTTTTAATAACAATAAAAACTAGTTATATTATTGACTTGTGACCAAGATTGATTTTTTGCAGAATGCATTTATATATTTACAAAATTTTTTTTTACAAAACATTTTGTAAGATTTTCTCTACATTAAAAAATGGCGTAAGAACTTAGAATGCTGGTTGGAATCACCATAAATGGTTTATTAAATCAATGCTTGCTTGCGTGATATCTGTTTAAATGTTTTTTTCTTACATTAAAAACTTACCTTGTTTTTAACATTGTAGGGAGGTAAGCATAAACCAAAGATTTTTCTTTGTTTTTTTTTTTTTAATTATACATAAAAGCATTTCTAAAAAGATTATGTATTTTATTATTGACTAGCGGGGGGTACCTGGCGTTGTCCAGGTGTTTGGAGGTGTAAAAGGAAAAAAAAAGTTTGAGTTGGAAGGCAGGATTGAACCCCGAAGCCTTGACGCGAAGGTGGAAACGAAAGGGAAAAAAGCCAGACACCTAACCATCTCGGCCATGAGGAGAGAGGAACTGATAAGTGCGTTAAGTGAAGGCTTATGAAGCGAAATAAACAGGTGCGAGGAAGTGGTGTGATATGTGACCCAGTTTTGCGCTGCAAGCCAGATCATTCGTTTTTTGAAGACGTGGCGAGCTCGTAAAAGTCAGGCAAATTAAATACACACGCGATCCCTATTTTTAAGTCATAGTTATGATTTAGACACGATATAAAAAGTTTTAAGGAGTGAGCCGACCGGGAATTACGGCGAAAAAAGCCTTTTGCAGACATACACAAAAAACAAACATACATACACACACATTTTGCCTTTTATATATATATACTAGCAGGGGGTACCCGGCGTTGCTCGGGTGTTTGGAGGTGTGTGTGCTCGGGTGGGGGGTGTTAATTAAACCCTAAGAATAAGCCAAGTAAAAAACAAAAAAAAATCTGAAAAACATGTGAAAAATGGCTTAAATAACCCTGCTTCAATATTAAAATTTAAAAAAGTAAAAAAAAAAAAAAAAAAAAGACATCACACGCCACGATTTGAACCCAAAACCTTTAGGTAACGAGAACGTGCTCTAACCAACTGAGCTAAGACGACGTCCACAAAATTCTGTCGCTTTTTCAAATATTTAAAGGAAATCAGGTTACGACGTCGTATGACGCATGCGTAGAAGCGGAATCGTCATGAGAGGACGGTTTTTGTTGACCCCACTCCTGTAGAAAACTGATCATTTTAGGGTGAAGGAATAAACGTTTTTGGCCAATTTTTCAATATTTGTCGGGCGAAGGTTTGAAGTTTCAAATGATACCGATCTGGCGAAAATCTGTGACCCGTGTCAAAAGTTTTTGCGAGATATACAAACACACATACAAACACATTTTCGCTTTTATATATAGACTAGCGGGGGTACCCAGCGTTGCCCGGGTGTTTGGAGGTGTGTGTGCTGTTAAATAAAAAAAAAACCGGGGATAGGATCGAACCCGAAGCCTTGAGGCGAAGTTTGAAAATAAAATCGGCCAGTCAGAATGAGTTACTGAAAGATGTTTGAATTTATTTAAGTAAGAACCAAATTGACAGGTGCGCGCACGGAAGTCGTCAAATGTTACGACAACGACATTCAGCAAATGAGGTCAATGACAAGGTTTGTTTTTTAGAAGCGAAGTAAAAAAAAAACAATGTTAAAACTTAAGGGGGAGGGGTAATCAAAACATCGAAAAAAATACAAAAAAACTAACGTAAGGCAAACGAACGATGTTAAATGTAAAAAAAACAATCGAAAAAACAAAAGAAAACAGAAAAAAAACGAACACGTGAAAAATGGCTTAAATAAGCCTGTTTTGATATTAAAATTTAAAAAAATCGGGTACCTAGGTGTTTTTGGGTGTGTGGTCGGGGGGTGGATAAGCGAAGTAAAAAAAAACAAAAAAAAAAAACAAAAACTAATGTTACATGAAAAATGGCTTAAATAACACTGGTTCAATATTTAAATTTAAAAAATCGAAAAAAAAAAAAAAAAGAAAAAAAGACATCTCACACCACGATTCGAACCCAAAACATTTAGATAACAAACCAACATGCTAACCAAATGAGTTAACGCGACGTACATGAAATTTAGTCAGTTTTTCAACTATTTAAAGTAAATCAGATCATGACGTCATCTGACGCATGCGTAGAACCGGTCGTCGTCATGAGAGGACCGTTTTTGTTGGGGGTGGTGTATGTAGGAGAGGGTGACTGTTTTAATATTATAAAAAAAAACATAACACGATGTTAAAAAAAATTTGGAAAAACCAAAACAAAGCAAAAAGGAAAAAAAAGGGGTAAAAGAGGAAAAAAAAGTTTAGGTAGAAAGACAGGCTCGAAGCCGAAACATCAAGGCTAAGGCGGAAAAAAAAATGCCTGACACATTATCCCTACGCCAAAGAGACATACAACTGAGAACGGATAAAATGAAACCTTTAAAAACACTTGCAGGTGGTTTTAAACTAACGTCAACGTTTTCTAGGTCATAACATCATTGGCGTAGTAGCAGGAGCAGAGAAAATGAAAGAATGATTTTTTCGGCACCCCTCCCTGTACAAAACTGATGATTTTAGGGTGAAGGAATTAATGTTCTTGGCCAATTTTTCGATATTTGTCGGGTGAAGGTTGGAACTTAAAATGATACCTATCTGGCAAAAATCCGTGACCCGTGTCGAAAGTGTTTGCGAGACATACAAACACACATGCATACACACACACATTTTCGCTTTTATATATATAGATACATTATGCAATTTTGATAAAATTACCTTGGTCTAGAAGGAGTTCTTCATTGAGTGCTGACAAGAAAGATCAGCATCCTGATAATAATCACTAATAAAATACATGATATTAGTTCGAAATGATTTTATAACCTTTAATTCTTGCCTTTAATCTAAGCAAATAGCAAAGTTTTTTTTCTTTGTAGAAAACTAGCGAGGGGTACTCAGCGTTTCCCGGGTGTTTGGAGGTGTGTGTGGAAACTCGGGGGTGGGGGGTAAAAAAAAAGTAAGTACGAGGATCGAACCCGAACCCCTGAGGCAAAGTTGTAAATTAAAGTGTGAAAAAAAAAAGTGCAATGTTAACGATTGCCCCACCGTGAGATGCTAACGGAAACATGTTTGAATTTATTTAATTACTTGGATTTGGCAGGTGCCCGTTTTAATGAGTTAATGAGGTCAAGTTTAACTGCGGAACGCTTTTTTTTAATTTTTTTTTTTCCCCCCAAGATGTTATAGGAAAAAGACTAACCCACATGCGGCGAGCGACAAATGTTGAATATTTATCTTCCCAAAATCGAGCAAATTAAATAGACAGGCGAGCTTCGTTGCTAACTGTGAGATATTACGATTTATATGTGACTAGTGAGGGGTACCCGGCGTTGCCCGGGTGTTTGGAGGTGTGTGTGGAAACTCCGGGGAGGGGGGGGTTAAAAAAAAAAAAGAAGTAAGTATAAGGATTGAACCCGAACCCTTGAGGCAAAGTTGTAAATTAAAGTGTGAAAAAAAAAAGTGCAATGTTAACGATTGCCCCACCGTGAGATGCTAACGGAAACATGTTTGAATTTATTTAATTACTTGGATTTGGCAGGTGCCCGTTTTAATGAGTTAATGAGGTCAAGTTTAACTGCGGAACGCTTTTTTTGATTTTTTTTTTCCCCCCCAAGATGTTATAGGAAAAAGACTAACCCACATGCGGCGAGCGACAAATGTTGAATATTTATTTTCCCAAAATCGAGCAAATTAAATAGACAGGCGAGCTTCGTTGCTAACTGTGAGATATTATGATTTATATGTGACTAGTGAGGGGTACCCGGCGTTGCCCGGGTGTTTGAAGGTGTGTGTGGAAACTCCAGGGAGGGGGGGGTTAAAAAAAAAAAAAAAAAGTAAGTATGAGGATTGAACCCGAACCTTTGAGGCAAAGTTGTAAATTAAAGTGTGAAAAAAAAAAAAAATGTGCAACGTTAACCATTGCCCCACCGCAACATTCTAACGGAAACACGTTTGAATTTATTTAATTACTTGGATTTAGCAGGTGCCCGTTTTAATGAGTTAATGAGGTCAAGTTTACTGCTGAATGCTTTTTTTCCCTCAAGATGTTATAGGAAAAAGACTAACCCACATGCGGCGAGCGACAAATGTTGAATATTTATCTTCCCGAAATCAAGCAAATTAAATAGACAGGCGAACTTCGTTGTTAACTGAGATATTATGATTTATATGTGATATAAAAAGTTTTAAAAAGTTGTGAAGCGAGCGACCGCTTCTCTAAAAAAAGCCTTTTGTTGACATACAGAAAAAGCAAACACACACACATACATTTTCGCTTTTATATATATATATATATAGATATAAAAAGTTTTAAAAAGTTGTGAAGCGACCCACCGCTTCTCTGAAAGAAGCCTTTTGTAGATATACAGAAAAAGCGAACACATATACATACATACATTTTCGCTTTTATATTTATAGATAAGTTATAAAAAGATTTGTGCGTTGTGATACTACACTTCATCTTTAGAAAAATAAAAGTTATAAGAAAATTATGTGATCTTCAAATATCGCTTGTTTTTTTCCATAACTTATCGTTGACAGATTGAATATAAAAATAATTGAATGAAATCAAATTCTTTGTTCATGGAATTGTGCATCAATAATTTGGTTAAAGCAAGCATAAAGCACATTTTTATATCTTTTTGCTAGAAAGTTAGGTGCTTCTTTAGAATTAAACCTATTTTCGAAACAAAAATACAGAAAACAACACAATGCACTTAGCAACTGAGGTCGAAAATACGTGTTGTTCACGAGATCAAGTTTTTTTTTTTTTTTTTTTACATAGGCGTCACCACTTATCAAGGCCGATAGGCCACTCAAGGATAAGGGTTAAAGAGTGTAGAGTAGTCAAAAGGACAATATAGTAATCGATAGTAATGGAAGTTCAGTAAATTTGTTAACTTAAGTGGAACGGCTCATCAGAAACTTGTTCACGTTGGACTTGAAGACAACCATATTATAGACAGCTGGAAAGCAGGAAAACGGAAGACAATTCCACCGGCGTGCAGTTCTAAGAAAGAAGCTTTGATCATGGAATCTATGTTTAGGTTTAGGCACAGATAAAGAGTGGGGAAAATTATTGATAATGTTTTCAGCTAGTCTAGTGTTTCTTGTGAAAGTTTGGCGAGGGGGGACCATAGATTGAAGCTCAGTCGAACACTTTCCATGAAAATAACGATAAAGCAGAGACAAACTCGCAATATCTCTTCTGTGAGATAGAGGTTGCAGCGAAGAAAAAAAGGACATCTCCCACCAGGCCACGAAGTCTATTTTGAACTATCAAGGCAGGACAAGTCTTTTTTAGCAGCTCCTGCCCATATGTGGCAACAGTATTCCATCCTTGGACGTATCTGGCTCTTATATAGATAGAGAATTGCATCAGCAGTGAGATATCTACTGGATCGATAGAAGGATCCGACCATTTTTCCAGCGACCTTGGCAACAGATTTGATGTACGTATTCCATTTAAGATCAGGAGTAAAGGTCAAGCCCAGAAGCTTGTCAAAACTTGAGGCCTCCTGAAGATGAGAGCTATTCATTTTAATTGATGCCAGATGGGGATCAGAACGTTGATGATGTAAAGATAGAAGCTTGGTTTTAGATGCATTAAAAGTAACCAGCCACTCCTTTCCCCATTGTACAACGTGATCAAGATCAGAGGAGAGAGAATCAGAGAGAACTTGGTCGTTTACTGTCTTAGATGTGCTACCATAGATGGTAGTGTCGTCAGCAAAAATGTCTACGAATGATGTAAGGATGTGATTTGGAAGATCATTAATGTAGATCAGGAAAAGAGTTGGTCCCAGGATGGACCCCTGAGGGACTCCAGCATTTATACTGTGAGCTTCTGATTTTTGCCCATCAACTACTACTCTTATGAACCTATCAGAGAGAAATGATTTAATAATTGAGAAGACATCTCCAGCTATACCATAGCTGGAGATCTTATGAAGTAAACCTTTATGCCATACTCTATCAAAGGCCTTTGATATGTCAAGAGCAATTGCCCTAGAAAGGTTGCCTCTGTCGAGAGATTCGCTAATCCTATAGGATATAACTGTAAGCACATCTGCTGTAGATCTACCAGAACGGAAACCATATTGTTAGCAAGAAAACGGGAAGAAATTAGGACAAAAAACTCACAGAAAACAGCTAAAGTTGTAGGTCTTTGTAGATGGAAAGTACCTTCTTGGAGATGATGCTCTCCGTGATGGTATTTCCTGCCAGCTCCTTATTGCATATCCACAACAACAGAAGTCTGTCTATCTCGTCATGGGTATTGGTCCTCAATTTGGAAAGAGTAACACCCCTGGTGCATTTTATAACTTTCATGGTATCTTCCTGTTTCAATATCGTACAGATCATTGATAATGGCCAATCACTCACACGAACATTATTTCTTCTTCATTTTGATCAACATCGTCTTTTTTTTTTTTTTTTTTCCGAGGCCATCTTTCCATTTCAAACTCATAGCTTTTTTTTTTTTTTTTTTTTACAAGGTAGTCACCAATTATCAAGGCCCGGAAGCTACTCTGGGATAAGGGTTATTGCGTGTACAGTACGTTAGTTTTGGAGATCTGATAAAGTGTCTTACTTAAGGAGGCGTCACAAAAAGGAGATGCAATTTGATGAAAACAGCACAACACAATGCATTTAGCACGATTTACGACCTCAGTCGCAAACGAAAACGTGTGTTGTTCACAAGATCAAATTAGCAATAAAATGGGAAGAAATTAGAACCAAAAACTCACAGAAAACAGCTTATATTAAGTTAGAGAACATGTGTTGATTAATTATATCAAGTTAGAGAACATGTGTTGATTAATTATATCAAGTTAGAGAGCATTTGTTGATTAATTATATTAAGTTAGAGAAAATTTGTTGATTAATTATATCAAGTTAGAGAGCATGTGTTGATTAATTATATCAAGTTAGAGAACATGTGTTGATTAATTATATCAAGTTAGAGAGCATGTGTTGATTAATTATATTAAGTTAGAGAACATGTGTTGATTAATTATATTAAGTTAGAGAACATGTGTTGATTAATTATATTAAGTTAGAGAACATGTGTTGATTAATTATATTAAGTTAGAGAACATGTGTTGATTAATTATATCAAGTTAGAGAACATGTGTTGATTAATTATATCAAGTTAGAGAGCATTCGTTGATTAATTATATCAAGTTAGAGAGCATTCGTTGATTAATTATATCAAGTTAGAGAGCATTCGTTGATTAATTATATCAAGTTAGAGAACATGTGTTGATTAATTATATCAAGTTAGAGAACATGTGTTGATTAATTATATTAAGTTAGAGAGCATGTGTTGATTAATTAAGTTAGAGAGCATGTGTTGATTAATTAAGTTAGAGAGCATGTGTTGATTAATTAAGTTAGAGAGCATTTGTTGATTAATTAAGTTAGAGAGCATTTGTTGATTAATTAAGTTAGAGAGCATTTGTTGATTAATTAAGTTAGAGAGCATGTGTTGATTAATTAAGTTAGAGAGCATGTGTTGATTAATTAAGTTAGAGAGCATGTGTTGATTAATTAAGTTAGAGAGCATTTGTTGATTAATTAAGTTAGAGAGCATTTGTTGATTAATTAAGTTAGAGAGCATTTGTTGATTAATTAAGTTAGAGAGCATTTGTTGATTAATTAAGTTAGAGAGCATTTGTTGATTAATTAAGTTAGAGAGCATTTGTTGATTAATTAAGTTAGAGAGCATGTGTTGATTAATTATATTAAGTTAGAGAGCATGTGTTGATTAATTAAGTTAGAGAGCATTTGTTGATTAATTAAGTTAGAGAGCATTTGTTGATTAATTAAGTTAGAGAGCATTTGTTGATTAATTAAGTTAGAGAGCATGTGTTGATTAATTAAGTTAGAGAGCATGTGTTGATTAATTAAGTTAGAGAGCATTTGTTGATTAATTAAATTAAGTTAGAGAGCATGTGTTGATTAATTAAGTTAGAGAGCATGTGTTGATTAATTAAGTTAGAGAGCATGTGTTGATTAATTAAGTTAGAGAGCATTTGTTGATTAATTAAGTTAGAGAGCATTTGTTGATTAATTAAGTTAGAGAGCATTTGTTGATTAATTAAGTTAGAGAGCATGTGTTGATTAATTAAGTTAGAGAGCATGTGTTGATTAATTAAGTTAGAGAGCATGTGTTGATTAATTATATTAAGTTAGAGAGCATGTGTTGATTAATTAAGTTAGAGAGCATGTGTTGATTAATTAAGTTAGAGAGCATGTGTTGATTAATTAAGTTAGAGAGCATTTGTTGATTAATTAAGTTAGAGAGCATTTGTTGATTAATTAAGTTAGAGAGCATTTGTTGATTAATTAAGTTAGAGAGCATGTGTTGATTAATTAAGTTAGAGAGCATGTGTTGATTAATTAAGTTAGAGAGCATGTGTTGATTAATTAAGTTAGAGAGCATGTGTTGATTAATTAAGTTAGAGAGCATGTGTTGATTAATTAAGTTAGAGAGCATGTGTTGATTAATTAAGTTAGAGAGCATGTGTTGATTAATTAAGTTAGAGAGCATTTGTTGATTAATTAAGTTAGAGAGCATTTGTTGATTAATTAAGTTAGAGAGCATTTGTTGATTAATTAAGTTAGAGAGCATTTGTTGATTAATTAAGTTAGAGAGCATTTGTTGATTAATTAAGTTAGAGAGCATTTGTTGATTAATTAAGTTAGAGAGCATTTGTTGATTAATTAAGTTAGAGAGCATGTGTTGATTAATTATATTAAGTTAGAGAGCATGTGTTGATTAATTATATTAAGTTAGAGAACATGTGTTGATTAATTATATTAAGTTAGAGAACATGTGTTGACTAATAAGATGTGAAGAATAAAAGAATGAACAATAATAAAACATAAAAAGTTAAAAGGCGTCACAGTTAGACGAGATGTTGAGAGAAAACGGTGTAAGGGCAGACATGTTCCTAATAAAAAAAAAAATGGGCACCATTAAGGAGACGTAGTGAAACACAACACACTTAACCACCTAGTGGCAGCATCTAGTAACTTGTAACTTGGATTTTCGTTCGTATGTAGGGCAAGATTTTTTATCTGAAGACATCTTATATCTTGAATTTCTCTTAACTAGAGTAGCTCGTATGTAGAGGGCAACTGGATATATATATATATATATATATATATATATATATATTTATTTACTTATATAAGCAGCATTCTTTCCGTTAAGCATATTTCATTAAATAACGCAGACAATTTCTGTCTACCGATTATTGTTTGGATTCTTTCCAACCTTAATTTTCTTGCTTCACATTGATATTCATATTCACATAGCTACCATAGTCACTGTTGACCCCAGTACTTTTGAATTTGTCTGAATTCATCATCAGGGATAATTAATACTGAGCTGATTTTAGAATATTTATAGAAGTGTTTTTGGTCCCCCGACAAAAGGGAGGTGGACCTGTATATTCAGCCTTGTCCGTTTGTCTGTCTGCACTTTTCTCAATAACTACATCTTGGAATCTTTTGAAATTTTGCACAAACATTAAACATGATATGAGAATATTTATAGAAGTATGTCATCTTTAAAAATAAATCACGTAAATTGATCAAGTAGATTTTTGTTTAAGAAAATCAAATTTTATGATGAAGCAAGACATGTTTTGATCCACCATATTTAATAAATAATGGAGAAACAACTCCATTTAGATGATTGAGATGAAAACCAGTCTTCTAACAGCTACAATTTCCTATTAAAATCTCTAAAAAAATTATAAAAGATAATTTTCTATATACAAAAAGAAAAAAAAAAGCTAGATCAATTCATATGATTTTTTTGAATATGAGATCTTTTTCCTGTGCCAAAAAAAAATAAATAAATAAATAAATTGCAGAAAAAATATTTATAATCTATATATCATTAGATCATAAATATTTTTTCCTGCAATTTATTTTTTTTTAAAAAGGTTTAATTCTAAATAAGCACAGAAAGCTATGCTGGTCAATGTTACAGGGGAAAATCTCACTCTGCTTTACATATAAGTATATTTACCTTGATTTGCTAGAGATCAAGATCTTAGTTGGATCCAATACCCCGCATGCTAACCCTGCAGCATGAATCGCCCTTAATGCAGAACTTAACTGTACAATATATGCCCAAATAAGGCTTTCAGGAAGCAAACCAGCATGTTGACGTGGTCCGTTGGCACCAGTGGCACCTGTGAAAGAAAAAAGAAAAGAACAAATTTTAAAACTGAAAAGAAACTGTTATAAGCCATACGCACTATTGGGCAAGCTCTAACCTCTGCCTCATCGCGGCAATGTCTCTTACTTTTACCTGCTTTACATGTACAGTAATACTTTTGGTTATTGAATGTTTCAGTGGTCGAATAACAGAAGTTAGATTTTCTTGCCTTCGTAGTTAAATGAAAATTTAGAGTTCGAACCACCGGCTTCGTTTTGAATGTTGAGATTCATACATCTCGGATCAGATCAGTGGATTTGTGCATGATATATTTTTTTTAAGTGTAGTGTAACAATCTCCACTCAGACGATGAGAAATCTGAACAAGAGTTATGCGATTCATACCGGTCGGATCAGTTTTACGATTACTTTAATGTAATGTACTCTGATGAACTCGCAGCATTTATGCCCCTTCCCTTGACATACATATCCCCAACAAGCAGCAAAATCCCACCCCTTTACTATTAATATCGTTATATACCAGAACGCCTTCTACTTTAATCATTTTTTTTCTCTCTTGGACTGCTAGACTTTGAAATTCCCTCCCAGTTTGCTGCATTCCGACTGTACTAACCTGGAGAAGTGTAAATGTAATGTGAACAGACATCTTACTGCTCAAATCCCCACATTGCCCTGTTATGCACGATCCCAAATAATAGCCCTTTATGTTCAAAGTGGCAATTTTCCTTGTTTGAGGTAAAAAAAAAAAAAAAAAAAAGAGTATTTAAAATAAAAATAAAAATAAAAATATAATGCAAATATTTTATTTTTAAAATTTTTGTCAGAATACTCTTTTCAGAGATGGAAGGCGTTTTCATATCAATATTGAAAATGTTATCCTTTTATTTTTTTAGTAACACTGGTTGTTGTAGTATTACATAATGTACTACGTTGGATAGCAATCACATCAACTAATGCTAATATGGAGAATCAAACTAAGTGCCAATCCAAGCAACATGAACTTTGGGAAATAAACAGATTCCCACAAAAGATGACCTAGAGGTTAAGTCTGAGGTTAAATGAGGTCGCACAGACTCCTTCAGTATTTAACAGACTATGGATACCCACGAAGAGATGCCTGCACATGAAATTTCTGTGGCAGGAGGTGCGCAATCTCTAACCAAACCTCTCCTGAGTCAACATTGTTAAAAACCAGTGGCAAGTGAAGTGTATGTACAAGGCAACTGAAAACAAATGCCGAGATAAGCAGAGAGCACATACAGTGCCTAGAATTCCCAAATGATCACCCATCTAGTACAACGTTACTTAACTTCGGTGATCTGACAAGAACCGGTGTGTCAACGCGATTATGCTGTATAGGAGGTCAAAGTAGAGAAAAAACAGACATCAGTTGACGTGATGCATAATGTCACAGATATTGAGGTAACAAAAAAAAGAAAAAAGAAGGTTTCCGATCAGTCTGTCGATAGAACATTGCGCAAGACAGATCACAAATAATGCAGTCATAAACTTAGACACGAGATTAAATAAGTTTAAAGTAGAGAAAAAAGGATTTGTTAAAAGTGGGGTGAATGGGCACAGGAAAAAAAAATAATGACAGGAAAAAGAAGCAGATGAAAAAAATGACACAGACGAAAAAAAAAATCCGACAGACGAAAAAAAAAATGACACAGACGAAAAAAAATCCGACAGACGAAAAAAAAAATGACACAGACGAAAAAAAAAAATGACACAGACGAAAAAAAAATGACACAGACGAAAAAACAATACAGACAAAAAAAACGACAGACGAAAAAACAGAAAAGCACAGAAAAGAAAAAATATAAAAGAAAACAAAAGTTTTCATACTGGAATAATTATCCAATAATTTCTTGCAGAAAAAGCAATAATTTTTTTTTTAATTTGATATTTCAGTTTTCAAGCATAAGATTAAATGAACTGAATAGAATTTACCTTTATTTGCAGTAAAAGACCTTTGTGTTTCAGCATTTAAGGTACCAGAATAACCATTCAATGTTGATGGTGCTGTGAAATGCCGTAACATTAAAGTTTCAGCAACAGGATGGAAATCGTAGACAAATATCAAAGCTACAAAGGAATAGAAAAGGGAAACGTCATAATTTATTCAATCTAATATATAAAAGGCAAAATGTGCGTGTGCGTGTCTACCAAAAACTTTGGACACACGTGACGGATCCTAACAAGATCAGTATCATTTTGAAGCTAGACGTCGCGGATGACATGTATCGAAAAATTGGACAAAAAACATTAATTCCTTCACCCTCAACTGGGCAGTTTTTTTTTTTGGAGGGGTCAGTTTTTGCATCAACATTTTCGCAAAGTCATTGTCTAGCTTGAATTTACTACGCTTAATTTCAACACTTGAGACTTCCGGTTGCACCATGGAGAAATCAATTAAGACGCCAGGTTTTTTTTTTTTGTTTTTTTTTAAACCTTTTCTTCTTAGCGTTATGGGTTTGAACCTGCCTGCCTACTACCATTTTTTTTTTTTTTTTTAACTTCTCTTCACTCAGGCCACCTACTGTTGCTTTTATCCCCCCCCTCTCCTCTGGGTTCCTTACTAAACAATCTAGACACACCTAGGCAATGCTAGGCACCCCGCTACTACTATTTTTTTTTTTTTTGCATATATATTCCATTTTTTTGGTGGATTTTTCTGGTGCTTTGCCTACATATTTGCACGAAGGACATCCCTATGACAAAGGCGGTTATGTTCAAATTTTGCTGGTCCCTAGAAAACACATCTTCTATTTGCTGCAATCCCTTGCTGCACTCTGCCAGGAGCTCAGGGAAATTCCATAACACTTCAGGTTGTCTTTTAGTTTATCCTTGTAACGCAGCAAGGGATGCTCTATTTTCATCATATCTATATTATTTTGGTAAAATATGTTTTTTTCAATTATATTTCACTCTTTGCGTATACCAATCCTTTTTGTTTAGAAGCTCAATGTATGTTAAATATATGTAACAGAGCATATTTAAAAGAATAACAGATACAAATATTTATTTTTCATGCAAGACAGCTCCCCCAGCATGTTAGATTTCGATACATGTTTTACAGTTCCGTTTCATTATGCAGAAACAAAAGGTTATTATTATGTCAATACCAGCACTTTTTTGTGTATATACTCTTCAGAAAAATTAGAAATTCTTTACTTAGATAGAAAAAAATGCATGACAATAAATTCGTACAACTTTCTTATTTCAATTCATGCTAGGCTGAAAATCTGCTGAAACTGCTCGCGATATCAACAAAATATTTGGCCAAGGAACCACTACTGAATGTACAGAACAATGGTTTAAGAAATTTCATGGCAGCGATGAGAGTTTTGAAGATGATGAGCACAGTGGTCAGCTATCAGATGTTGGCAATGATCAATTAAGAGTCTTAGTCGAAGCCAATCCACACACAACTGTTTGAGAACTTCTTTCTGAATTAGAGGTAATGTATACGATTTCCAACCACTTGAGATTGGATAGACAAAAAAAACAAAAAAAAATTGATAAATGGGTACCTCATGGATTGAATGACAACCCAAAAGAAACGCTGTTAAGAAGTGTCTTCTTCCCTTCTTTTTGCATAAAAGGGCCCATTTTTCGACCGGGTTGTGACTTGTAATGAAAATTGGGTTCTTTACAACAAACAATGATGCACAGCTCAATGGTTAGACGCCAACGAAGCTCCATGACACTTCCCGAAGCCAGAATTGAACCAAAAGGTCATGCTGACTATTTGGTGGCCCCCGATCGATCTTATCCATTAATTTTTTGAATGCAGGCGAAACTATTTTGGTGAAGTACTGTCAACAAATGGATGAAATGCATCAGAAACTTTGACGACAACACACAGCATTAGTCAACAGAAAAACCCCAATTCTCCACGACAACAATGCCCGACTACATGTTGCTAAATCGATCCAGCAGAAATTGAATGAATTGGGCTATGAAACTATGTTTTGTTTTATGGCATATCAACCACTTTTGGGTCATTTAATGGCGAAACATTAAATGTAATGTGTTAGATGTTGGTTAGATGTTTTTGGTTTTTCTTGTGGAATCTTGTTATATTTTGTTGTATATTATAATCTTTTTCAGGAATTCAATAATTTTTTTCTGGGTCGATTTTGTTAAATATCGACCTTAGATTATTTGCCCAATCATGATTTATTCAGGTTTGTTAAAAATCCACATAGCTTGCTAGTATATGATGTACTGTGTAGGGCTCCTGACACATTAGTCACTTTTTCTCCTTTTAGTAGATGTGACATGAATGTGACGTATTCATTGTCTAGTCATTACTTCTTTTCTTGGCATTTTTTGGTATCTTTTATTCCAATGTTTGGTGTTATTTTGATTTAGTTTATTCTCTGTGCATAAGTTCCAATTTTCTTGAGATTTTCTTATATATATATATTTTTATTTTTTTTAAAATAAACTGACTAAAGTAAAACTATTGAAACAATAAAAACCTTAATAGAACAATATACTCTTCTTTTTAATGAAGGTTGAAGAAATTCAAATGCTTCAAGTCTCAACATAAAATTGGTTGGTTGGTTTTTGTTTTACGGCATATCAACCTTTTTCAGGTTATTTAGTGCCGAATCTAGTTATTTTGAGGAACGATTTTTAATGGCGTATATTTTTTTTTTTTTTTACGTCAGATTCTATTTAACCCATAGTTGGGACGCTAACAGGTACTATCACTCCGGGTCAGAGTGGACCTGGGAGCAATGGCAATTAAAGGGTGGCTCCACACTCCCCAAAGCCCGCAAGGTGGGGCTTCACCATCGGATATACTTTTAGGTCATATCCAGGACCGTCAACATAAAATTGGGTGGATATTTAGAATTACACTTATTCAAAAAAAAAAAAATAAAATGAATAAATAAATAAATAATACAGAAAAATCGTTGGTTTGATATTTTCTTTTTTGTTGAAGACGTGTGTATATTATGGATGGAAACACATTGATATGCAGGGTTTGATGGGCATGATGTGAGCTTTAAGTTATATTGTAGAGCTAGTTTTTGTTTTCTTAGGATCAGTGATGGTTCGTTAGCTTCTATGCAAGATCTCCATTGGAGAGGTTCTGAATGCTCCCAAGGCCAATCTCAATCCTTGATGGTGTATCGTATCCAATTCCTTCACATGATTTTCTGGCTACTCCATATATGTAACATCCATAGTCAAGTTTGGATCTAATTAAGGATTGGGTTTTAGGTCTGTATAAGGAATTTTTCTTATATAATTTTGTTGAAGTGTGAGACTCTTCTGCCACTTTATCCATTTGTTGTTTATGTAGATGACGATGTGGTTTGGAATTCAGCAGAAGATTATTTATTGTTATGGTGCTTATATTAATTTAGGAGATTTGTAATAAGGGGATTTTTTATTTTTTCTTTCAGTGATATGAGTACCGATAGAGAATCGGTAACGATGATATATTTTTATGGTTATCAGTTATTATAGGTAGCGCCAAACGCAGAAAACCCATCCGAGAGTCTTTTCTTTAATTTTTTTTTTTCATAGATGGCTGTGCATCCATCTTTGATTCATCTGCGTAGACTTGTGAAAAATTTATGACTACTTGGAAATCTTTAAAAAGAAACCGTTTTTTAAGGATAGCTTTATTTTCCATAATCTTTGATAACTAGTAATACACATAAAATTTTTTAAATCTGATTAAAATTAAGGAAGTTATGGCTATTTTTGTGCCTCACTCATTTTGATATTTTTCCCTCTTTAAGACCATATGCGTTTCGTCAAATTTTTTACACTACTTTTTCAGTAAAAATGTCATATCTTTGTTAAAACACAAGATTAAGCAATGAAATTTACCATATTTTTGTATTTTTGTACAAGAAATCAGAATATGCGACTGAAAATCTCCAAAAGTTCATGGTTTCAAAATAATCTGCAGTAAATGTGCATAAATATGCTGCAATTCCTTAAAAATGCCATGTATCCATAAACAGAAAAGAAGTTGGAGAACTCAAAAGTTGAATTGTAATGTGCTTTATGTACAAAAAACTTAAATCTAAACATAAGACCATTTAAAAATGAATATATTGCAATATTTCTTTGGTATTATTGTAGATTAACACCTTCTGTTTACCCCCACCCAACCCCTTCTTACCACCCCTCCAAAATGTGATTCTACCTTTTTAGGCAATTATGTATGAAATGCCATGAAAAACTTTAATGAACGATAAACAAATTATTTTAGAATTTAATATAAAATAATTCCCTATTACAGGTCATTCTAGCGTTTTAGGGCAGTTAACTATTTTTTTTTTCTATGGGAGATAAATCCGGTGTGCTTTTTGTTTTGTTTTAAGACGATTATGTGTGGTTTTAAGAGGGTTTCTATGCAATGAGAATATGGGGAGGGTTGCCATTCGGATTTTGAATTAATTGTAGGGCTAAGGAAAATTATGTGTGAGCATACTGAAGACTTGACAGAAACAAAAACAATATTAGAGGGGGGGGCGGTTAGTTTCACAAAAATATTATATATATATATATATATATATATATAAAAAAAAAAAGCGAAAATGTGTGTATGTATGTGTATTCGCTTTTTGTGTATGTCTACAAAAGGCTTTTTTGGCTGTGATTCTCGGTTGGCTCGCTCCTTAAGACTTTACATGCTGTCTAAATAATGTCTACAAATTTACCCGACTTTTACAAGCTATTTTCGAGATATTTTTTTATCGCCGCGTAGCAAGGAAAACAAAAACTGGCTTCCAGCGCAAAACTAGGTCAAACATCACGCGACTTAACGTTCTCGCACCTGTTAATTTCGCTTTTTAAACGTCAAAACCTATCAATTCATCTATTCTCGTGGTCGAGATGGTTAAGTCGCAAGGTTTTTTTTCCATTTCCTTTCCACCTCCGCGTCAAAGGATTGGGGTTCAAGCCTACCTTTCTAAAACTTTTTTTTCTTTTACACCTCCAAATACCCGGCCACCGTTTTTTTTTTTTTTAAACTGTTGTTTTTATCTACCCCCCCCCCCCAACGCACACACACCTCCAAACACCCGGGCAATGCTGGGTACCACCCACTAGTGTAAAATAATTCACCATTTTAATCCATTCTAACATTTTAGGACAGCTAACCAATTTATTTTTATGGGAGATAAATCATGTGCATTTTTCTTTAAGGAAGGATCTATTTTTTCTTGACACTTAGATGCTTGTATATAGCTTACAGAGGTATTTTGTTTGGGGGGGGGCTTGCCACTCGAACTTAGTGTTATTATTAGGGTTAAAAAGTGTTTTAGGAGGAGACTAGCCACTCATAACTGGGGTTAGAGGTGAGGTTAAGAGAGCTTTTTTTCAAAGAGCGTTCATCACATATTTACTGCTAGTGGTTCATAATTATTGGCTTTTGAAAACGTTATGGATTAAATTTGGAATATCACATTACTATTAAATATGTAGACGTATGCCCCCCCCCCTAAAAAAAAAGAAAAGATCTTTGACTTACTTGTAGTTTCATCAAATACTTTTGTATGCAAAATCAGATCCCGCATTTTGCTAATTCCTACCCTCTGATGAGAAGGAAAGTATTTCTCCGAAACTCTGCGGATTAAGGACTATCCACTTATCAAGTGTTTCCTTTTCAGATTAAATATGTTTTTAACTCTTTTTCAAAGTGTTTTTTAACATGTTTTATTAACTGTTTACTCTTATATACATAATATAACAAATAAATGTTATGCAAAGCAAGATAAGTTACTTTTCTACCTAACTGAATAAGTTTTTACTGTTTTTATTTAATGTAAAATATTTATTTGTTTCGAAAAGTAGGTAATACTCAGTAAGTGCTACCCGAAAAGAAAATATGGCCGCAATTTCTATTTAAATTTTTCAAGTCTTGATAATCACTTCAAAATAAGAAATAAAACAAAATGGTGAATGAAATCCACCCAATAAATGTCACGGTAACATTTATTGGGTGGGTTTCATTCACCATTTTGTTTCATTTCTTATTTTTAAATCTTTGAGACTTCAAAAATGTTTGCAGCCACTTTTCTTGTTCTCCGGTAGCGCTCGCTCAACACTACTTTTTTTTTTTTTTTTGAACCGAATAAACATTTTACATTAAAAAAAAAAAAAAAAGTATCCAGTTAGGTAGAAAAAGTAACTTATCTTGCCTTTGATAACATTTGTTTTTGACAACTTTTTCGTACGTTTATGGATTGAAATACAAACCATTACTTCATTTTTGTTTTGTTGTCTTAACTGCAAAATGCCATTTCCATTTCAAATAAATATCTTACAGAAAGTTTATATACATAGTGTGTATTTGACAGGTAAATAAGTAAGCAAATGTTATATTTAGTTTTAATTTAATAAGAAGCTGCGTTACGAAATTTCGAAAAAAATTCCATAAATTTGTTGATTTCTATTTTCGAGGTTGAAGGTGTTTATTCCATAGGCCGTTTATACTACGCTGGAGCAGGTTATAAAAATATCTTTCGCTTAATAAGTAGAAAAAAAATAACGAAAGTTTGATGTGTTTTCTAACTGCTTTTAAAATTTCAAGAATATTGATATAGATTTTGAAGGTTTGTATTGAAAAATTTAAAATGGCGCCCGACTCTCTTGAAACGGTAAGTTTGGGGAAAGAGTTAAAAATAAAAAACTAGACAAAATACTGTTAGAAACTCGCTCAATATATGTTACCATTACATAGGCTGACATATATTCAGTGAGTTTTTAACAGTATTTTGTATAGTTTTTATTTTTAACTCCTTTTCTCAAACTTACCGTGTCAAAGAGAGAGTCGGGCCAGGCGCCATTTTTAATTTTCCAATACATCGGTAAATACTGTATGTTTTTCGAGCTGAATAAACATGTTACATTAAATAAAAACACTAAAAAAGTATCCAGTTAGGTAGAAAAGTAACTTATCTTGCCTTTGATAACATTTGTTATATATTTGTTTTTTGACAACTTTTTTGAATCTATGTGCATAGCAATACAAACGAGATTTTGATACTTATTTTGATTTTGAAAAAACATTTGTGGCTGTTCGCAGTAAAACATTGTTTTAATTCGCTGTTCAAAACTAATGCAATGAATAAAAGTGCATGCAAGCTATATATCTATAAAAGTTTATTTTGTTTTTTTAACCATGTTTTTAAATTTGACCAAGAAATGTGAGAAATTGCAACGGATTCATAATGCCAAATTGGTTGGGATTGTTGTTATTATACATTCTGAAAAACGAATGGTTCTAAACTAATGTTATTCTGATAACAAAATAGCTCTAATTAAACATATCAGAATATTTATATTCATATTTTCATGTTTTTCTTAATTCATTCTTGAATAAAAATTAAAGAACGCGTGTTGCTTAGACTGTGCTATTGCTACAACTGCTGCTGCTGCTGCTAATACTTCATTAGTCCACTCGAGAAATAGAAACTTTTTCGAGTAGGTCCTTTTAAATTATTATCAATTACCGTGGTCCTACTCAACATACAATAATACTTTTAATTGATAAAGATAGTAAAAAGAATGATTTACTCACTAGTGGGTGTCCGATGAAATTTTTTTCAAAATGTTTGATACTCATATTAAAGTCTTATTTTTAACAAAACAAAAAAAGAAATGGTCAAAACTATTTCGGACACTTGACAGTATTAAGATTAACACCTCTTCTGATTGTTTCCCAAATTTCATAACGAAATTCTTCGTACAATCATGGTACGGACCTTTAGAAGTCAGTGGGGGCCTTTACAAAACCTTACTGAAAACGCCATTTTATGACGTTCACATTTTTATCACTTTATTTGTTTAAAACTCTTAAAATATATAATGTACATTCATATTTATTAATTCATTTGAAAGTATATTCATTTCCGAACAAAACAGTAGTAATTTGAAGACTTGAAGTGCTTTGGTTTAAAAAAAATATGGCTATTTTAGTAGAACTACCTTGAAATCTGTAAATATCCAAAGCGTTTTTTTTGTCCGTGTGTATTACTATGATAATCTTAAGTGAGAGGAGTTTAAAATCTATCCTAAAAAAAAAAAAGAGGGGGGGGGTTAAGATTTGATCAGGAGTATATTTATTTTGGATGTTAAGCAGTTCTTCATGGAAAGTTGAGTTTTTGTTTTAGAATATTTACTCAATTCTAATATTATGGATGGTTGTTTAAATATCCCAGGTGGAGTTTCCGAGTTGATAGATTCATGTATTTTTGTTGTGTTTGAGGAGGTTCTATTCACGGAGGCTGTAGGGTTTGATATTATTTTCATTTTTGTTGAAAAGGTGTGTATATTGTAGATGGAAAACACATTGATATGCAGGGTTTGATGGACATGATGCAAGCTCTAAGTAACATTGTAGAACTAGTTTTTGTTTTCTTAGGACCAGTGATGGTTCGTTAGCCTCCATACAAGATCTCCATTGGAGAGGTTCTCAATCCTTAGTGGTGTATCGTATCGAATTCCTTCATATATGATTTTCTGGCTGCTCCATATATGCAACATCCGTAGTGAAGTTTGGATCTAATTAAGGATTAGTACAGTTTTTATAATGTAGTTTTATCTGCATCTCAGTTGGTGTGTGCTAACACTTTAATTGCATGGTCTTGTGGCATTTTTTTTTTTTTTTTTTTTTTTTTTTTTTTTACACAGTGGTCACCACTTATCAAGGCCCGGAAGCCACTCAGGGATAAGTGTTATTGCAAGGGGGTGGTTCATTAGGAATTTGTTAACGTTTTTTTAGTATTTTATGAATCTCAATTTCCTATCATAGATGATGTCCAAGTATTTGTGTTGGTCAACGACTGGGATATTATTATTATTATTATTACCCAGTTTCAAGGTGGGATCGTGATGGAACTTTTGTAGCTTACAGAAATGTATGCACTTTGTTTTCTCTTCTGAAAATTGGAATTTATTTTCTATGGCCCACTTACTTATCTTATTTAGGCAGAGTTGGCGTTTGTGTTTGGCTGTTGTATATATTTTGATTAATAGTTAAGTGTTGAGACATTATGCTGAACAAAGATGATGAAGAATCAGTGGAGTTCCGATCTTGAGTGTTAAGTAATTCCTAGTAACAAAGATGGCGGCGAAGATTCAGTGCAGTTCCAATCTTGAGTGTTAAGTAATTCCTAGCAACAAAGATGGCGGCGAAGAATCAAATGCAGTTCCGATCTTGAGTGTTAAGTAATTCCTAGTAACAAAGATGGCGGCGAAGAATCAAATGCAGTTCCGATCTTGAGTGTTAAGTAATTCCTAGTAACAAAGATGGCGGCGAAGAATCAAATGCAGGTTCGTGACAGAGATGACGGTGAACTGATTGAATCCAAAATTCAACAATTTTTTTTGGAAGCTTCTCATTGGTTGGCTATTATAACTTGGTTATAAAAACGATCGTCGAAATCATTTGTCGTACCCCCATTAGGAGTCAAAAGCATTTTAACAATATAACTAGGTCGTCTACATATAGAGCGTAGTCGATTCCTGGGTCTGTTTTTTTATATTGTTTATTTTTATGTTGAAAAGGGTGATGGATAGGATGCTTCCTGGGGGGGGGGGGCACCCATTTCTTCTTCTTTTAGATTGAAAGCAGGTTGTCCATTCATATTTGAAAGAGTATCATTTAAAAAGTTGCTGATAAATTCTGGCATTCTGCCTTTAAGTTCTAGTTCGTACAGGTCTCTTTTGATGCTGTACTTCCAAGTAGTGTCATATGCTTTTTCAAGCTCAAAATAATTGCTATTAGATGTTTCTTCTTGGCAAATGCACGTTTCAAGCCTTATTAAGTAACCGATCGGGCTTCTTTTCCTGAAACCTGACTGATGTTCTATAATCAGGTTTTTGTTTTCTAAGAACCAGGTTAATCCTTCATTAACTATTCTTTCAAATGTCTTGCATAGACAGCTAGTGAGGGCAATGGTTTGGTAGTTTATTGGATATGTACAAGTTTTTTTTTGGCTTCGGTATTGGGATCACTATAGTCTGCTTCCAGTTTTTGGGAATACTGTTATTTATTCATATTTCATCATATATTTGTAGTAGGCAGTCCAGAGTTTTTTTGTTTTTTTTAAGAAAGTGATAATGGATTTCATCAGAGCCAACTGCTGTCTCATGAGAGTTGTGTATTGCTTCTTTTAGTTCTGTGCTATTGAATGGTTGGTTGTACTTTCATTTTTTGATTCAAATTTTTTTTTTCTTCCTTTTATTTATAACTTGAAAGATTTTGATGATAAATTTATTGAAAATTGTTCTGCTAGTTTGTTTGCAATGGTTTCCTTGTCGGTGATCTTCATGTTGTTGCATCTTAGGTGTTTGATTGGGTTTTTGTTCTTCCCTGATATTTTCCTGAACATCTATACTTTTTTTGGTTTTAGTGTTTCATTTATTTTTGATACATAGTTTTACCATGTTCCGTTTTGATTCTTTGATAGTTTTCCACGCTTTTGCTCTGCTGTTTTTGCACATGTCCAAATTTTCTTTTGGCGGATTATTTTTTAATTTTCTTAAGTTAGCACATGTTTTGTTCTTATGGCTTTTTTGCATTCTTTATTGAACCAGAGTTTGTTGTATTTTGGGAATGTAGAGCTTTTTGATATGTTCTCTTCTGCAATGGAAAATAGCATATTGCAGAAATAGGTGTTTGCTTTGAGTAGTTATGTTAGCATTTCGGAATTTTTAACTAATTTGCTTTTTGTACATTCCAGTGGGGCATTTTGTCCTCTAATTTGAGGTTCTCATTTTCCAGTATAATTGGGAAGTGACATAGCCTACTATAATAATGTATAGTAGGTCATGGAAGTGGTCGCTTCCACATTGTCGTGTGTTCTCCAGCTATATAGTCCATGTGTATGGTTGGCTCACATAATGTTAGGTCTACTGCTGATAGTGTTCCTGCTGCTAGGTGGAGGTATGTGTTCTCTTTGTAATTGAGTAAACATAACTAGTTTTGGTTAATTATTTTTTTCAATGATTTTTGCCTGTTTTGTTGTGTTTTGTTTTACGGCCCCATAGTTTGTTATGGCTATTAAAGTTGCCCACCAATAAAAAAAAGTTTTGGTAGTTGTTGGATTACATTGTTCAGTTCTATTTCATTTATCGTTTCATTCGGTGGTATATAAAGTGAGCAGAGGGTTATTGTTTTGTATAGTGTTATTGCAACGGCTTGCATGTTTGTTTTTAAGTTTATTGTGCTGTGTGGAATATTTTTATTCATGAGTAATGATACACCAGTGGCTATGTTTGATTTTTTTTTTTTATGTGGTTGTATAATGATTCTGCCATTTTCTTTTAAGTGCATTTCTTGTAGGCAAATTGTTGCAAGACCAAGGGTTTTAATGCAGAGTATTATTTCTTTGATATTAATTTTTAGGCCTCTTATATTTCATTGTAGTATTTTATTAGCCATGGTTTATGTTTCATTTTCTTGTTTTGGATTATTGAGGTTACTGTCAACTTCAATGGTTTCGGTAGTTTCTTGCTTATTTTTTGTTTTTGTTTGTAGTCGTAATTGAGAGGTGTTCATTTCGTTTTCTTTTTTATTGATTCTTTCTTGGACTGGTGATTCTTTGTTTCTGGATATGCTAGGAATTTGTAGAGGTTCTATTTTTGTTTAGTTTGATTTTTTTTTTTTTTTTTTTTTTAATTTATTTGATCTTTATTTTGGGTTATTTCAGAGTAGGTGTTTACGTTTGTAGTATCTGTGATTGTAAGTTTTATTTCGGTTATGAATTTTTGCACATCATTTAGGTCCAGTTTCATTAATTTTACAGTAGGCATGTCATATTTAGCACTTTTTTCTATGATTTCTTTATTTTTTTTGTAATTTGTGCATAACTTTTGTCTCCCATATATTTATCTACAATTTTCTTTATTTCAGAGAATTAAATGTTTTGTTTTTATTTTACCGCTATAATTTTCTTTTTTTCCATATATCACAGATTCTTGCATAGGCAGGATGGTCCTCTCCAGTTTGCACATTTGCATCTGTTTGTGCTTTCATTTGTGTTATAGTCAGGTTTTTTGTTTAGTACATCTGCCACACACTGGTTGGTTGCACCATACACCCTTATGATGCCCAAATTTCTGACATCGTAGGGGAGTTTGGTATAAATAGTTCTACTTTTTCAATTGAATAACTAATTCTTACTTCCTTTGGGGCTTCTGGTGTATTAAAGGTTATGACGTAGGCATTTGTTCGTATAATGTTTTCATTCTTTTTAATGGATATTTTTTATGTCAATTAAGTCTTGAGATTTTAGTTCCATTTTGATTTTGTCAATTAAACAACTGGATAGTTCTTTGTTTCGAATAACACCCTTTGACGTATTCATTTTCCATGAGGATAGATTTTAATTATTTTGTCATGGAATTTCTCCATTTTTAGTAGGACATCAGCATATCTTTTTTTCTACCTCGACTAGGATTATCTCATTTTGTAACTTTTTAACTGCTTTGGATGTTATTTTTGTAGAAATTAACCTCTGAATTAAAGATGGGGGATGGTTTTATCAATGGGGGTGTTGTCTTCTGCTTCCAGAATAATGACTCTCAGGAAGTTTTCCCTATTTTCAGTGTCCGAATCGAACTCGGTGTGAGTCTCTTGGTTGATTTTGTTGTCAGAAATGTTTTTTGTAAAAATTTAATCGTGTCTGCTCTCCACCTGCCGCAGAATCCAATTTAATGGGAAATAAGAAAGGGGGGGGGCATTCGCCCTCATAGAACAGAGATATAGGGGTGGTATACTTGTATTTGAAGGGATCCATGAGCAGTTCTTCCTTTTTGTTTCATTACCCAAGAAAATAGTAAGAATAGTCACGGGAGTACAACAATGTCATATACCCTTTTCTTCAAATCGACTGACCCTAGAGCTACTGCCTTAATTAGAATATTTTTTTTTTGTGTGTTTATGTGGATGTTGATTTTGTCTTCTGATTTAGGGCTTCACATGACCAGCTGATTGATCGTATTGGGCCTCTCCGACCACCTGTTTAGCCCAGATAAGGACCAAAGGAGTGTGTGTGCGTTTTTTTTACATAGGCATCACCATTTATCAAGGCTAAGAGGCCACTCGAGGATAAGGGTTAAAGAGTGTACAGTAGAAATTGGACACTATAGTAACCGTTAGTAATGGAGATTCGGTAAATTTACTAACTTATATGGAACGGCTCATCAAAAACTTGTTTACGTTAGACTTGAACACAACCATATTGTAGTCAGCTGGAAAGCAGAAAAACAGGAGACAATTCCATAAGTGTGCAGTTCTAAGAAAGAAGCTTTGCTCATGGAATCTATGTTTAGGTTTAGGCACAGATAAAGAGTGGGGGAAACTAGTGATACTGTTTTCTGCTAGACGGGTGTTTCTTGTGAAAGTTTGGCGAGGGGGGACCATAGAATGGAGCTCAGCCGAGCACCTGCCATGAAAATAATGATAAAGCAGAGACAAACTTGCAACATCTCTTCTGTGAGATAGAGGTTGCAGGGAAGAGAAAAGGATATCCCCCACAAGGCTACAAAGTCTATTTTGAACTCTATCAAGGCAGGATAAATCCTTTCTAGCAGCTCCTGCCTGGATGTGGCAACAGTACTCCATCCTTGGACGTACCTGGCTCTTATATAAATAGAGAATTGCATAAGCAGTGAGATATTTACTGGATCGATAGAAGGATCCTACCATTTTTTCAGCGGCCTTGGCAACGGATTTAATGTATGTGTTCCATTTAAGATCAGGAGTAAATGTCAAGCCCAGAAGCTTGTCAAAACATGAGTGTGGTAGAGTCATGTTCTCTTTGTACCTAGGTCAAGTTCTGCTTAACCATGAGGATCCCGTTAGATAAAGAGGGAGTAAAAGAAACAAAAGGGTGGGGGTGTAGGGATAGGGGAATATTGATTTTGCTTTTTTGCTTTGCAGAACATGATTAAGCTTTGCAAAGAGATAAAGTGACAAAAACTTTGATGTACGGTGCATTTGAATCAGGAAGTCAATATCTTCAGACAGTTTGATCTGATAGCACGTATGAAATTGCCTCGTCCGCCATACTCTCTAGATCTCTCACTTACTGACTACCACTTTTTCAAGCATCTCGACAACTTTCTGTGTGAGAAATACTTCAATAACTTAAGCAATATAAAGAATGCCTTCAGTGGCCTCATCGCCACCAGAATGCAAAATTTTTCTAAGTTACTGGCATAAATATACTTGTTTTGCATTTGCAAAAGTGTCTTCATTCTGATGGTGCTTATTTCAAGCAATAAATTTTTGTTCGAGCCAAAATATGTTCATCTGAATTTAAAAGTTAAAAACCGCAAGAACTTTCTTGTCAATCTGATAAAAAAGGAATAGTTATTTACTTGCCTTCCCACGAAGGCCGAGCTAGACACAATCCATCCATCCAGTGCGACTGTAGCTGAGATTGAACTCACTATATGAGTGTAGTGTAATTCAAATCTTGTCATTAGCTGAATACTTGATGCTTCGCCAGGGCTATCAAGGGTATTTTTTATCGTGACGCCATCACTAGATGGGGTGCCTACCACAACTTAAGAGAGTCCCAATCGCGCCAGTTTCTCAACCTGGTATTTTACCTAACGGTACATACAGCATGTCGCCTTCCCGAATGGTCACCAATCTGGTACTGGCCAGCTCAACATTGCTTAACTTCAATGATCTGGCAAGGACCAATGTGTCAACGTGATTGTGCCGTATACAAGGCCTGTTTTAAATGTGGGTAAAACACAGTTCTCCCAAAAGGAGTACACTGGATTAGAAAAATAATAATTGCCTCAGTTTTTACGAATTATTTTCTTTTACATCATATACATAGTTCTTTATAACATTTTGCACTGAAGGTAGTTTGCTCAAATAATATGCTGAATTTACCTCCACTAGTGAATCAGCAGGGACAAGTAGTTGTACATTTAGTTGTGCATAAATAAAATTTACACAATTTTTTTAAAAATTGTTTTCACTTACAATTATCTCCAAAGGCTGTGGTTGTGAAGACCTCTTTCAGCTGGACAACGTTTGGATGATAGAGTTTTTTCCACTGGTCGATTGTGGCCATACATTTCGTATTTGCTAATCTAAAACCTATAAAAAAAAAAATTTAAAAAATGGCAAAACGTTATTTTAGGTGTTAATTAAATTCCTGAAATGTTAAATTCAAATGTGACAGAATGACCAACAAAACAAAGCGTCTTGAATGAATCTAAAATAAGTTGTGTCCATTGAATTTGCATGACAGACGGACAATGTTATTTCAAAATAAAGTCCGAGATTAAAGATACTATTTCAAACTGAACTATGACAAACCAAAGAAGATACTATTTCGAACTGGACTATGACAGACCAAAGAAGATACTATTTCGAACTGAACTATGACAGACCAAAGAAGATACTATTTCAAACTGAACTATGACAGACCAAAGAAGATACTATTTCAAACTGAACTATGACAGACCAAAGAAGATACTATTTCAAACTGAACTATGACAGACCAAAGAAGATACTATTTCAAACTGAACTATGACAGACCAAAGATACTATTTCAAACTGAACTATGACAGACCATAAATTTTTAATCGTATAATTTCATCTCTTCTCATTCTACTACCTTTGTAGAGTGGAGGTAAGTCATCACGCTTTTTTTTTTTTTCGCTTTCACCTCAAGGATTTGAGTTTGAGCCTACCTCCTCAAAACTTCTTTTTTTTCAAACACCTGGGCAACGCCGGGCACCTCTACTAAGAAGTTTTAACATCATTCTTTTTTTTTCATCACGTTTGCTGTTTTTTTTTTTGTTCAAGCTTTACTTCGCTTTGTTTTGATTTACCCCTCTCTCACACACACACACACCTCTAAAAACCCAGGCAACCTGGGCACCCCCGCTAGTGACCTTGGAAATCAGAGACTCAAACGAAACATTTCAAGCCACACTGATTGACTGCCAACGCATGTATCATTTGTAAACAAACTTGTATAACCTAAGTTGTTTATTTCATTTGTAGATCATAGGTATTGAGGAAAGATTTAAAGAAAAATGGAGGGAATATATTTTTTATGTAAGGTGCGTTTTTGTTTTTTTTCAGTGGGGTGGGGGAGGCTTTTCTTTTTTAACAAAACTTTTCAATAAAATGAACACAAAGATGGTAGCTATTTTTTCTTGGTTCTTATGTACTTTTTGTCTTGTTTCTACTCTTTTTTTTTTTTTTGCTCACATGCACCTATTTCAAATTCGTAGCTGTGGGCCAGCATCAATGGACTTTTTCTACCAAAACAGTCATTAACAATGTTTTTTTGTATTTTTTTTTTTAGGTTTAACACATTTCAAACTGATAAATTATTGCACAATAAAAATAATAATTGTCTGTATTTTTGAGATGGGGTGTTTTCATTTATTGAGATTGTCGGACTGACTTCCTCATCTTGGCTGTTATAGTCACAACGTTTCGGCCGTTTTGCCCTCCGGCCTTCATTAGATGTTTTGTATCGAACTGGGGAACCATTTGTTAGGAGTCTCGAACCCAACCCTTTATTATTATTACGGGGGTACCGTGTTCGGATTCCAGCTAGGCTCTGGGACATAGTTGCTGATTCTCCTAGTGACATATGGCCGAGTGGTCCTAGACGTTGTATCAAAGTTTACAGTTACCCAAAGGTGATGAGTTCAATCCTGAACGAAGGCAGTGAAAAGTAACATTCAAAACAGAGAATCAGCAACTATGTCCCAGAGCCTAGCTGGAATCCGAACACGGTACCCCCGTAATAATAATAAAGGGTTGGGTTCGAGACTCCTAACAAACGGTTCCCAAGTTCGATACAAAACACCTGATGAAGGCCGGAGGGCAAAACGGCCGAAACATTGTGATTATAACAACCAAGATGAGGAAGTCAGTCCGACAATCTCAAAAAATAATTAAATTAAAACAAAAAATCATTTTCTTATTTTCAATTAATCAAGTAAAATTACATTTTTTACTTGATTACCAAATTTAAAAAGTTATTCTAGCAAATTTGAAGGTTCTTGTAAACCTTTGTATAGAATTTTTACTTGATTAAATAATTTGGAATAACAAAAATGAGAACCATTTATATGTTGCTGCGCAATTTTTTCATAGTATTTTCAAGTTAAATTCAATTTTTACGGTATATTTGTTTATTAAATTGTAAGATGAAAGCACAAAATAGTTACACAACAACCTCCCCATGGTAAGAATAGTTTCTAAGTAACAACATTATTATTTCAGTGTGGTAACATCATTTTTCTTATTTCAAATTATTTAATCAAGTGAAAATTCCAAGCAAAGTTAAATTAGAACCTTCAAATTTGCTAGAATAACTTTTTTAATTTAATAATCAAGTAATAAATGGAATTTTTACTTGATTAAATAATTCGAAATAAGAAAAATGATTTTTGTTTCACTTTAACTTTTATTATACAATAATTTATATGTGTTTGAAATAGGTTAAACTAAAAAAAAAAATTGTTTATGTCTGTTTCAGTAAATAAAACTGATGACAGCCCACTTCTTTGGATTCAAGATAGGGGCAGGTGAGCAAGAATAAAACGAGTAGAAAACGGGGAGACAAGAAGTACATAAACAATATTATATTAATATTAACTAGTGGGACCTGTGGAAATTCCACAGCAGACTCATTCATATGTAATATACTGATGTTGGCATTTTGTAGATGTTCAGCATAAATGGAGACACTGATATTATTGTAGTTATTTTGTTAACACTGCAAAAGTATTTATCTAAGCTTGTAGGAAAGCCCGGCATAGCCCAGTTGTAAAGTACGCTTAAATATGATATTTTAATTCTTGTAGATTTCATATATATATATATATATATATATATATATATATATATTATAGAGTTAATATTCTATTGATTTTTATATATTATAAAGTTGCGATTTCAAAAAAAAAAAAAATATATATATATGACTTGGGTGCATCAGCTTGAATTGAAACCGAAACCAAAACTTATGAAAACAAAAAATATATATATATAACTTGAGTTCCTTCAGCTATAATACAAACCGAAACCAAAACTTATGAAGAATTCTTGATAAAATTATAAAAAAAATTAATGACTTAACTGCTATCAGCTATAATAGAAACCGAAACTTACAAAGAATTCTTGGTAAAATTATTTATCACAAGAAATGAAAGTCCATAACAAATGATTCAGATGTAAGCCTGACACAAAAAATAAATAACACACACACTATCGTATTAATATATAGATAAATTATTATTTTTTTTTTAAGGTGTTCAATTTCATTTGTTTATACTTTTGCTTACAGAAAAAAAATAAATAAATAAATGAAAGTTTGGAAATTGATCTCTACAATGTTTGGTTTATTTATTAAAAGGTTTGTAAATTTAACTAAAATTTCGAGCATAAAAATTGCCTAAATCTCGAAGGATATCTCCTTCAGTAATCGAAGACAATAAAGGGTAGTATCTAAAATTCTCATTAAAAAATAAATAAAATGGATCTACATTTGTTTATTAAAATGTTTTGTTAAAAAAGGCACCCTCCATCAAGAAAAAAACCCCCCAAAAACGCACCTAACATAAAAAATATATTCTCTCCATCTTTTGTTGAAATAAATTTTTCCTTTATATTAAAAAATCAACAAATAAAACAAATAACTCAGGTTGTCTATGTCTGTGGAAAAATGATATGTACATCGGCAGTCAACCAGTGTTGATTGGAATGTGTCCCCTTTGAGTCTCTCGGCTTCTGGTGTCCTTGTTTCATACTTCATCCAAAATCTAAACTTACTTAAAGTGAAGTGAAAAAAAAAAAATGAAATAAAGGTGCTAGGAAGAAATAGCTGTTGAATGAAAAAGACTTTCCATAGTATGCAGACGATAGTAAATCTAAATATGGATGATTATGTTAGAAGTTGTCAAGTTTGGAAAAAAAAATAAAATAAAATAAAATAAAATAAAAAATTAAAAAAAAAAGAGTAAAATTTAGTGAATTTAGTGAAACAAACACTTTTTTAAAAACACATCGATATTTAATCTAAAGTCTACAACTTATGCAGGGAATAACCCATTTTTCCAGGAGTGTTTCCTTGGTATATTCTAGCATGCTACATGTAAACTGCTGGAATATGGTGAAATGCTCAGCCAATGCAGCAAATGACAGATAATAAATTGGAAGAAAATATTAGTTTTAATTGTGTAAAAATTAAAATCATTAAAAATAAATCGTTTTAGTAAAGTCCTCATGATGAATCTAATGGATTTGTAGATTATGCTAATCACCAGAGAAACAGTATTTGGTACTTGTTAAGATAGAGGTGACAGATAGATTGTTAGAAAAATGTGCCGTTTTAAGCAAAAACCATATTATGTACTTGTTATGATGAAAATAGTAATATACCCCAAAATTAAGAAAATTCATTGAATAGAAAGTTATTTATAGTTAGAAGTAATTTTTATGGAAAATTGGAGAAAATTGCATTTTTTGTAATGTGATAAAGTAGACGGTGAAGAGTTCACACACAGGGAATATAACTTGGAAGACATATTTTAGATTACATGAAATGGCATGCAATATTTATAGCCTATAGTGATAGACTTTTTTTAAACTAAAAAAAAAAAGAAAAAAAAAAAGCAGTTCTACTTGATGAATTTATGATTTTTGTATATATTACTATTTTCTATATGAAAATTAAGTATGTGATATTGTTTTTGCTTACTGTTGTCTATCTTAAGCACCAAATTTTTTTTTTTTTTTGCTAGCATTCTAATATTTGATCAGCGCTTGGCATATTCTGGTGGTTTACGTAGGCTGCAGAGATATGCCGACACAATACCCATGGAAAAACGGGTCGTTCTCAGCATAAGTACCAAGATCTAAATAGATGCCAAAGCAAATATGCATTCTGCTTTTGGAAAAAAAAAAAAAAAGCTATAACAGTAAGTGAAATACGAGAAAAAAAAAAAAAATTTTTTAAATGAAAATAAAAAAACGAAAAAAAAAAAAAAAATCCAAAAAACAAAAGCAAAAAAAAAAAAAATTTTAAGACCCCCCCCCCCCGGCCCCAAAAAACAATTTTATGATGAAAAGGATTAACTGCTTTGTTGCTTTTGATGAGAAAGTATAAAAATTGACATACGCATGGAGGTTCCAAAATGAATGCCTTCTATATTTTTATTCCACCCAAATGGATCAGAGGGGATTGCAAATTGCATTGTTATAATGACTGAAATCATGCATTCATGACCTGAATGTTTCATCTCTCTGTTGCAGATATTGATGATGTAAGACTTAAGAAAGCAACCCCTGTCAAGGACATGCGCCAGAAGCAGAGATGCCTCATTGATTTCCTGGCAAAAGTGCATGAATGGTGGTGACGATGTAGAAAAATAAATTCTGGAGCAGTAAGGTCGCTTAGTGTAATGGTACCACTCCTATCTTTGTAGCTCATTAACTTTTTTAGTTAAAAAAAAAAAAAAAAAAAAAAAGGAGGCTTATTGAAATCTCATTTTTGATAACTTTTTGACAGATAACATACACTGTTTTCTAATTAAAGCTTAGTTATATGCACACACACACACACACATAATAAAAGCATAAATTACCGTGTATTCGTCGAAGGCAGTAGGTGAGACCATCTTTGGTATTTACTGCTTTGTAGCAGGTTGTGGGGTAACTAAACGTACTGGATTTTTGAAGGGGATTTGCCGCTGACTGTTCCAATGGATATAACTGATTATAACTATCCACTTCATTTGGAATATCTACGGAAGACAAAAAAAAAAACACAGGAAAATGTTAATTTACTTTCAAATATAAAACATTTAAAAAAAAAAAGTAAATTAAAAAAAAAACACACACACACACACACACACACACACACACAACCCCTCCCCAAAAAACCAACTGTATTGAAAGTGCTTAGTTTATTAAAAATTATTGAAAGAGAATGTGATTACTTCAAATAAAGATCATCCTTGGATAAGAATTTTGAAGATGACTAAAAAATAAAAAAAAAAGAAGAGAATAAAGAATACTTGAGGAATTCTAGGATCATCAGGTGGGGTGACCAAATGCTCGACAGACTACCAAAATCATAATCATTGTTTAACATTATTTAGATGTTAGCATAGGTTGCTTGCGCAAGGCCTGATCATAATGTCAACTTCCTAAGGTCATCCTTAACTTACTGAATCCATGTCTTACTTGGTCTACCCCTCCCTCTAAATCCACCAACCTTAATATGGGAAAGTAGTCTATGTAAGACAGCTAGTTATTTAAGGATGACCTTAGGAAATTGAGATTAAATTAAAAAATTTTTTTAATTTAATCTCAATTTTCTAAGGTCATCCTTAAAAAAAAAAAAAAAAAAAAAAATTAGATTCCCAAGAAATTAAAGTTTTGGGAGTCCAATTTTTTTTTTTTTGACTCCCAACAAAAGTCCTATCAGAAAAGGAAATCTTCAGAGGTTTCATTTGTCATTTATAATGTCACAGCTACACAAAAGATCCTCCCCCTGCTCTCCTACACAGAGTATGCTTTTTGTCTATTAAAATAACTATTAAAAAAAAAAAAAAAAAAAAAAAAAATTAATAAATGGATATGAAAGAAACAATTTACCTGGATTTTGGGCAGGATCAATCTGCAGCAATGAACATGCATGGCGATTCAACAGTTCCTTTAAATAGAACAAAAATTAATAAATTAAAATTGAGCAAATTGAATAGATAAAAATAAAAAGAAAATTGAATGCAGGTTTGAGAATTAATTTCAGTCACAACCAAATATTTAACATCTTTTTTTTTTTTAACTTTTCTTTGGGGGACTTCACATGTGCAATGAATCCTAGCATTCTTTTTTCTGTCCAATTGCAATGTTGTCAGAAACCCTGCCACTTGTTTCAAGTAGTATGCATCTTCCAAGTTTTCCATTTTTACAGTTGAATCCTAATTTGAAAAGTTTTTCTGAAAAGATCCTGTACATTGACAAACCTGGCAACTAACTAGTGCTCGAGACGGTTTTATAAATAAAATAAATTAAAAAAAAAAAAAAAGAAAAAAAAGGCATCTTTTATATGACGATCACTAAAATCAAAACTGATTTGACAAAACAAATTTTGTAGTGAAACATTTCTCTTGAAATAAATATTGTACCGTTCTATTTGAAGTCTGTACAGATTCATGAAACGCTACTCTCTTGAAATAAATATTGTAATTGCAGCCAGTCTTTAGCTGGCTGAGTACATATCAATTTCTTGTCTTGGTTGAATTGATGCTACAGTCGACAGTTTCAAAAACAAAAGTGAAATATATTTCTGAATTTTTGAGATGAGGATTGATAATTCGTATTATTTGGATTCTTCAGACTACTGTTATCATCTTGAGTGTTATTTTCACAACGTTTTGGTCGATGTAACCTCCGACCTTCTTCAGGTATATCTTTTGAGATAATGATTGATAATTCATATTATTTGGATTCTTCAGACTACTGTTCTCATCTTAAGTGTTATTTTCACGTTTTGGTCAATGTAACCTCAGACCTTCTTCAGGTATATCTTTTGAGATAATGATTGATAATTCGTATTATTTGGATTCTTTAGACTACTGTTCTCATCTTGAGTGTTATTTTTTTTCATAACATTTTGATCAATGTAACCCATGATCTTTTTATGTGTATCTTGTTGAAATCTGGAATCTTTCCTTCCAACTCAGGAATTTACATGTAATTTCAAACGTACCCTTGATCGATGGGAGTAGTATGCTCTCATTCCATAAACCATGACTGGGTAGAGGTTCTAAGTGGTCCACAGTTGTATTTGGGTATTGCCTGCATTTAGGATTGAACCTTCAACCAACAGAATATAATTTTTACAACTAAATTTTACCAAGTAATTTATCCACTATGCCACAGGTCCTTATGGGTCATGGCTGACAGAACAAGAGCATGATATTCTCGCAGATTAAAAATTTAAAATTCCATACAGATTCCAAGTTTAACAGAAAGATTTCCGTGTTCGACAATATACACCTAAAGAAGGTCGAAGGTTACAGAAACCAAAATAACAAATAACACTCAAGATGAGAACAGTAGTCCAAAAAAACTCAAATAACACAATAAATGAGACTATCAAGAAATTAATTGAGTGTATTATTGTAGACTTCTTTATCCCATTTTTCCTTTATGTTTCTGAATTTTTGAGATGAGGATTGATTATTCGTATTCTTTGAATTCTCCTGACTACTGTTCTCATCTTGAGCGTTACTTTTAGGCTTCAGTCAATGTAACCGCCAACTTTCCTCAGATTTATCTCGTCAAATTCAGAAATCTGCACAGAATTCATGCACTACATTATCTTTTACACGACAAGGACCTCGTGTGGTCGGTAAAGTACTTGATAAGATTCAGTTGTAAAGTTACACTCTCATGGAGGTTGAAGGTTCAATCCTCAGTGAAGGTGATACTCAAGATACAAGCGTGAATTAGGACTTCTAACCAGTCATGGCTGATGGAATACAAGCATGCTACCCTCGTGGATTAAATAAAATGTTCCGTTTAACATTTTGCGCAGATTCTCAGAGGTCAACAAGATATACTCGAAGAAGGTAAAGTTATATTGACAAAAATGTTGTGAAAATATCACTTAAGATGAGAACAATAATCCGAAGAATCCAAATAACACAACACGGAATAACCAAACAGGTTTTGATTTTTGTTAAAATAACTCTAGTAACAGATTCTTAATTTAGAGAAATTTAAAATAAATATTGCTATTTTTTTTTTTTGTTATTTGGTTTTCATTATATATTTTTATTTATTATTATTACTTTTTTTTTTTAAATTATTTTATTTATGTCTCTAGGTATTTTGAGAAAAAAAACGTGAAAATCTATCAAAATATATATTTAAAAAAAAAAAATCTTACTATTTTAATAAATCTAGCAACATATTCTCAATCTGGAGAAATTTAAAATAAATTTTGTTTACTTTATTTTTTGTCATTTTTTGTCATTTTGTGATTGTTTATTATTTTTATATATTATTTTTTATTTATATTTATGGCTATCTTAAAAAAAAAAAGAAAAAAAAAAAGAAAAAAAAAAAGAAAAAAAAAAAGAAAAAAGAAGTACCCGAAAATCTGACTATTTTGTTTTGCTTTCATTTGGTTTTATTTGTAATTGTTTTCGTCATTTTTATATATTTTATTTATATCTCTATGGGTATATTAGAAAAAAAAAAAACGTTTGCAAACTACCAAAATATATACATAAAAAAAAAAAATTGAAAAAAAAATTTAAATAATATCTTACCATTTTAATTTCATCTGGCATGAAAAACTGAGGCATGTTTGTTTTCACTTTCATGTGAGCGATATGTGCTGGCATTCCTGGATAGTATGAGTAGCTCGGAAGCACCTGCTGAAATAAACAAAATAGATTAAAAACAACAGCTGTTTTTTTTTTTGTTTTTTTTTCTTAACTCGTTCTAGATGGAGCATCCTACCAGATTCCATATCATCACTAGCCATCTCGAACATTCCAACAGATCTTTTTAAGATTCTAACAGTCCCTTTAAGTTCTATTGTTTATATCTCTCTTGCACTTGGTTCACTTGGTATATTTGCCAGGTAGTTTTCGAAATTCTTTTTCACAAGCCTGATTGCTCCTATAATTACTGGAATAAGAGAAATCTTCATAAGATTCCATTTTTTTTTTCCATGTCACACATAAGATTTTGGCGTTTAGTTAACTTTTCCCTCTCACCTCTGTTTAACCCTGGGGACAATCCCTTCCAAGGTTGCTTTCTCCTTGTTCCATATCACTATGTCCTGTTCAGTAGCACCGTTTTCTAGGTACATACATGTAGAAAGTGAATAGTCATAATGGATGGTGTAGGACTTCTTTTCTTTTTTTTTTTTTACTTGGGAGTCACCACTTATAAAGGCCCGAAGGTCACTCAAGGATAAAGGCTAATGAATGTAAGGTGGTAGTGTAATAATCGTTAATGGTGTAAAGTACAGTTCAACAAGAATACGTTTACATTGGATTTGAAGGCTATCATGTTGTATTCATCCGGGAAGCAGCCCAGGACTTGCTGCTACATTCAATATTCAAGTTTTTTTCAGATTGTTGATTGGAGATATTGCACATTCCATTGTGTTGCGCTGTATAAAAACCGTCCCTCAGCAGAACCTTACAGCTCCCCGCCTCTTTTCGTTTCATTTTACTTTAGCTGAAATTCTCGGAAATCAAGACTTGATCTCTATCCGAGATGCACAGTTTCTTTTGATGTCACACATAAGACGTTGGTATTTCATCATCTTTTCTTTCTCAGTTTTCTTTACCCTAGCGTCAGTGGGAACACCAACTTCTTTCTTTGTCCCATATCAATATGTCAAGTTTAATAGCACGGTTTTCTAGCTATGTAGCTGTAAAAATTGCATAGTCATAGTGTACGACTCATTTCCAACTGTTCTTTCTAGCATATATGTTCCAATGGCTTTTTGATCTATTCGATTTGACAGTGAAAAATGCCATTTAAATTTGAATGTGGCCAACCGACAAGGGTTTGTAGTTCGGAGTATCCACCATTAAAATACTTGTAAAACAGGCAGAGAGATGCAACATTTCATCGATGGAACAGAGGTTGGAGCTTAGATGACAGTTCAGGACCTATCAGGTTGACGACTCTTGTAATAGGAGTATAAAAAAATAAGTTTAGACAATGCATGACAAGGCAAACTCATTGTGGCCGATGCAGAAACGCTACTGCATGTGCACTACTGTACCAAGAATGATGTCTATACTCATTTGCATAAGGCCTCAGGGACATAAAAGAAGAGACTGTTCACGTTCGGTTGAGAAGACCTTCTCCCTGTAAACAGAGGGAATACCTCGAGTTTGAGCGTGATTAGTCTAGTATCTTCGAATAATATAACGTTTGCTTTATTTTAATTGCTCCCCCTCCCACACACACATCCACAACAAATGCAACAAAATTTTATTTTAAATTTTACATATTTTCACCCCCCCCCCCCTCCTTTAAAAAAAAAAAAAAAAAAAATCCCTCAGTACAGCTTTAAGAAAGCAAAGGCAAAACCGGTCAGCTGACTCCTCACCTTTCTCTTCTCTTACTTTATATTTTAAACCGCTTTTAATCATGAATTATAAAAGTCTTCCCTTAATGATTACGAGATCATATATATATATATATATTAAATATTTTTTATCCAAAGGTTTAATATATCAAAATATACTAGCCGATGGCAATGTACATATACCAGTAAAATCAAAAATAAGCCAAGTAGAGTGTTTTCAAAAGATGTTTTTGGTAAAAAAAAAAAAAAAACTCGCGTAAGCTTCA
Organism: Euprymna scolopes; assembly: GCF_053919585.1. NCBI lineage: Eukaryota > Metazoa > Mollusca > Cephalopoda > Sepiida > Sepiolidae > Euprymna > Euprymna scolopes. The sequence goes on along the minus strand of NC_136524.1, from coordinate 46,506,014 downwards.
TAATTATCATTTCTGTCACCGAGCATTCATTTCGTTTTGTGAAATACCCCCCCCCTTATTTATCAGATGGGGTGATTTTATTAAATTTAAAGTCTAATTTCAATTCAATTTAAAAAAAAAAAATAAATACCTTTAATATTATAACTCCAAAAATAATTTTAAAATTAACCTTCTACATTTAAAACTTATCTCAATATCAAATTAAATTTCTATTTAATTATATAAAGGATAAAATCAGCCTTAGCCACCCACATGTGGAAGCTTAAAAAAAAAAGGGTACACCTTTTACTATCAAATGGAGAAAAATCAAACATAAACCAGCATACACCCTGGAATTAAATCAATGCTCACTTTGTAATGTGGAGAAATACCATTTCCTATGGTCAATTCATGACCCAGAAATAAGATGTTTAAATGTGAGGAGCGAATCTCTGAAAAATTGTATACACAGAAGGAAAGCATTCCTTATAAACTGGGACAGTAAAAAAAAAAAAGACAAAACCTAAATTAAATTAAAATTTTTATCTAAATTTAATTGAAATTAGACTTTAAATTTAATAAAAATCGCCCCATCCGATAAATAAGGGGGGGGTATTTCACAAAACGAGAGTTAAACGTGAACTCTTAATGTATATGTTTCCACTTCTGGTGATGAGTATTGGCTGAAGAGAGCTTGATATGGGTATCTAAAACGATCCATAATTATCAGGTTTGAAACCGACGATACCGATGACTTATCAAAACTTTCTGTAAACAAAACACTAATATATATATATATATATATATATATATATATATATATATGAGAGAGAGAGAAAATAAATGACATCTTATAATTTATTCCTTTAATTCAGTTGACTTATACAGTTCTTGACAGTATCTGTTTCATAGCACGAAGTCAATCAATTATTATATCAATCAGTGAATCTATTATGCCCTTAACTCATCAGAAGAAATAGCAACGATTAATCTGTAAAAATGAATTAAAATGTGATATATATATGTGTGTGTGTGTGTGTGTGTGTGTGTGTGTGTGTGTGTGTGTGTGTGTGTGTGTGTGTGTGTGTGTGTGTGTGTGTGTGTGTGTAGACAATTCTCATTCTACATACTCAACAAATTTTTAATCTAGACTTGATGTCCATACAAATACTGTGTGTGTGTGTGTGTGCGCGCATACGTGCATGTAGTCAACAAACATTACACCCTTTAACCAGAACAAGAAACTAACAGAACACTTAACAATAAATGCCAAGATGAAGAGAACTTGAATGCCTACTAGACACTATCCTCAAGTGTCTAAGGTCTCTCTGTACAGAGAGTTTGTCAGGACAACCTAGCATAAGAATATTTTTTTCTACAAGTAAACCCTGACTAAATATTCAAAATCACATAGTATTTGCAGCCCAAACAAAATTCCGTCAGTATGATAATCCCACACTGGCTAAAGATTGGTACATCTCTAAGTTATACAATACTAAGCCGGATACTCCCCGAGACTGAATGAATTCTTGTCCTGGGAGTTCTGTCCAGTAAGACTGAGACCAAAAGAAAGATATTATAACATAGTTAACTGGTCAATTGGGAAGAGGAAAATTAATGTTCCTAACTTTGTAATCAGATCAGCGCTTGAGATAAACGAACTGGAATGAAATATTCGAATATCCATGCATCTCACGAAGGGATCAAGTGTTAGCCCTAAAAGAGGCCCTTTTGATTTTTAGTAACTTTAAATGCATGAAACAAAAGTAAAAAAAACAACAAAGTTTTGATATAAAGGGAAGTAACTCTTCCTAATCAATGCATTTAGAAGTTTTCACCCACTGATAATGATAGTGATCAACTAACCAGCAGGGTAGAGTGTCATAATGAAAATAATCTATTATTAGTCTCTCACACTTAGATAGCCCCCCCCTCCCCAAGAGTCACATTTAATAAGTTTCACTGTCTGTCCCATTGCCACAATGCCACATTCCTGTGATTGCTTTGCAAGTACTTGGATGTGCTCTAATAAACTCGTAGCAATCGTGCAACTCTAACATACATGAACAGCAAGAAGAAAGAGGTATCTAGATGCCAGAGATCCTGCTATTTTAACAGTTTCTTCATTGGATTGTTAGACTTTGGAATCCCATTTCCTAACTGTGCTAACATGCAGAAGTTTAAATGTGATATAAACAGACATCTCGCTGCTCAACTACCCACAGTCCCCCGTTAGACATGATCCCAAATAGTAGTCCCTTATGTTTCAAGTAGCAATATGCCTTGTTTTGGTACAAAAAAAAAATTAATAAATAAGAAATAAGGAATGCTATTTTTTTTTAAGTTAGACAAAAAATAAAATTGACTAAAATCATTTTTAGATTTTATTCTTTTGGCTGGAATCCAAGTGTAGAACCTTTCTGTTCTCAGTCCAAAAAAAAAAAAAAAAAAAAAAAAAAAAAAAAAAAAAAAAATCGACCCAGTTGTTTTTTTTTTGTTTTACTTCCAATCTGGCTTGCCCAGTTTTGGGAAAGAAGATTCTCTACATCAACCTATGGTACTTGTACAGTTTAATCAAGATATTAAAAATGAAAATATTGAGAGAAAAAAAAAAAAAAAAAAAGGTTATATTGCACGTATCCGTTATGGAATGAAATTCTCAAAAACATTCGCTTAATATCAAGTAGTTTTTTTTGTCTTTTGTACAGTGAAAAAACAATTTATGATACCAACCAAAGGGTTTGATTTTTAGGAAGAAAAGCTAGTATTAAACATGGGGGGGGGGGTCTGTGTTTTAAACGGAGTTATCTCCCCGTGGTGTGTTAAAAAAATTCAAAGATGGCTAACTTCAACGTGCTGTCATAAAAACGTGCTTTCCCATTGTAAAATAAAAAAATACTTGATCAAATTAGGTGAAATTTTTTTTTTTTGAGATCTTCAGTCTAAAACGAATACATACAATATAACCTTTTTCAATATTTTCATTTTGTAATGTCATGGTTAAACTGTACAAGTGCCGAACCTACTTTATGTCTAACTTCTATTCACTTCAGTTTCTCAACACAATTTCATTCCAGTCTTACAAACTTTTCAAGCTGCATTTCCAAAAACTTTTGGGGAGAGAAAAAAAAAAATGGAGGTGTATGTAAATAATAAGGCACCTATGAAATAGGTCAATTAAAAATAAAATGACAGTAAAACTATGAAATACTTATTTGGTACTGAAAAGCATAAACGTATTCAGAAAATGACAGAAAGCGATCAAATATTTATGAAATTCAACTATGCAATGTAATCCAGAGAAGCCTTGATCATTTTCCATATTTTTCAATGTATTGTAATATTATCCAATACCAAGTAAACACTTAAAGTTTTGTCTGCCATTTTTTTTTTTTTTACTGCCATACTTTACAGATGCCTTTTATGCACAAGTGCAAAAAAAAAAAAAAAAAAAAAAAAAAAGTTGGATTATAGCAAATTATTTGGCTCGCTAAAAATTCCTTTTCCTGAAAGAAATCTAATTGGGAAAATCCCATATTTTTATGCTTTCTCACTTTTTTTTTTAAAGAAATTATGACAACTAGTTGTCTCATTTTTAGAAGTATTTTTAAAAATAATCCATACTAATCCCAAAATAAATTTTTAGAACTATTATAGATCTTACCCGAATTATCACCGGGGTAAGATTTATGGTAGCTGCGTGAGAACAGTGCTGTTGTATAGCATTGAGTGTTGGACCCTACACAGGCATAACTTGCACGGTTCCAAAGAGATAACGCAAGGTTTAGGTGGATATGCAACATAAAAGCCAGAGCAGATCCAGAACATCAGGTCAGACACTACTTGAGAAATTGTCCATCACAAAACTTAATGTCCTAATAACACGTTAAAAAAAAAAAAAAAAAAAGGTTATATTAGCACTTGCAGAGACCTAAGACTAAGCAGCAAAAGGAAAGTCATGCATCCTAAAAAGGACAGAGAAGGAAATGATCAGACAAGATCATACCCTTAACCCTTATCCTCGAGTGGCCTCTTGGTCTCGATAAATGGTGATACCTATGCAAAAAAAAAAAAAAAGATCATAAACAATGGCAAATGGACACAATCCTCACAATAATGGTCACTAAAGATTATAGCAAATTATTTGGCTTGCTAAAACTTCCTTTTCATGAAAGAAAATCTAATTTCTTTGTTGTTGGGAAAACTTCATAAGGATAGCCAGACAACGTCAAACCTTTTGTCGAAGGGAACACAGAGATAAACCTCAATAGCAAGTGATACAATGTTCTATTTTTTCTCTTATAAGATCATGCACCCTAAAGAGGACACAGAAACCATCAGGTAGGACTAAAAAGTGGCAAAACGACATAGCATTCAGACAGCTTCAAACCTCTTGCCGAAGAGAATGTAGACAATAAACATGGAAAGTCTAGATTTGAAATGATAAGATCGTACTTACAACTCCTTGATACTGTGGAGCAAAATCTTCGGGAGAATAAAAATATGTAGTGCCGCCAACATTTTCCTGAAATGGAGAAATATTTTATTAGTAAAAAAAAAATAAAATAAAATAAAAATAAATAAAAATAAATAAAAATAAATAAAAAAAAAAAAAAAAAATAAATAAATTAAAAAAAAATAAATTAAAAAAAAATAAATTAAAAAAAAATAAATTAAAAAAAAATAAATTAAAAAAAAATAAATTAAAAAAAAATAAATTAAAAAAAAATAAATTAAAAAAAAATAAATTAAAAAAAAATAAATTAAAAAAAAATAAATTAAAAAAAAATAAATTAAAAAAAAATAAATAAAAAAAAAATAAATTAAAAAAAAAATAAATTAAAAAAAAATAAATTAAAAAAAATAAATTAAAAAAAATAAATTAAAAAAAATAAATTAAAAAAATAAATTAAAAAAAATAAATTAAAAAAAATAAATTAAAAAAATAAATTAAAAAAAAAAAATTAAAAAAAAAAAATTAAAAAAAATTAAAAATTAAAAAAAATTTAAAAAAATTTAAAAAAATAAATTAAAAAAAAAATAAATTAAAAAAAAATAAATTAAAACAAAATAAATTAAAACAAAATAAATTAAAACAAAATAAATTAAAACAAAATAAATTAAAACAAAATAAATTAAACAAAATAAATTAAACAAAATAAATTAAAAAAAATAAATTAAAAAAAAATAAATTAAAAAAAAATAAATTAAAAAAAATAAATTAAAAAAAAATAAATTAAAAAAAATAAATTAAAAAAAAATAAATTAAAAAAAAATAAATTAAAAAAAAATAAATTAAAAAAAAATAAATTAAAAAAAAATAAATTAAAAAAAAATAAATTAAAAAAAAAATAAATTAAAAAAAAAATAAATTAAAAAAAAATAAATTTATATATATCATTACTTATTCCCAAACCACAAGATATATTTAATTCACACTTATAAATTGTTTTTTATGAAAAAAAAAAAAAAAAAAAGAAAGCGTTGAATAGTGAAAAACTGCTAAACAAATACTCAAACAAATACAAGTTCCTCAAAAGAACAAAGTTTTTTTTTTTTAATACATAATGAAAAAGGATTTTGTGAAGAAAAAAAGATAAAAGGAAATGGAGATTTGTAAAAAAAAAATTAAAAAAATGGACTTTGCAAAAAAAAATAAATAAATAAATAAAATAAAATAAAAAGACTTATTGAAGGGTTTATAAGCGCCCTCTATAAAAATGTATATATTATACACATACTAGTGGGGGGGGGGGCTTTGCCTGCGTGTAAAACATGCTTAAATATGATATTTTAACTTGTCCAGATTTCGTATATGATGTTATAGAGTTGTGATTTAAAAAGTAAAAGAAAAAAAAAACGTATTTGGGTGCCATCAGCTAGAATTGAAACCGAAACTGTAGCATTCAAAGCTGTGACATTACCATTGTACCAAGGTGACATGCATATGAACTGATTAAAAAAATGAAAACAAACCAAGATGAATGTACAAAATATATAACGATTTTTTCAATTGTTACCCTTTTTTGACCCCTTAAAAACTATTTTAACCAGCTAAAGGCCCATAAAAGAAGGATTTGTAAAAAATCCAATCATTTGAGACCATTCTGTGACTTTTAGTTTCAGAGGAGATAGAGTTTAAACTATGGTGACAGACAGACATATAGCCTTATATATATATATATATATATATATATATATATATATATATATATAATTTAAAGGAGATTAGAATAATAGTCTAAAGAGCTAAGTGTATTTTAATGTAATAGTGAAATTACTAGTTTAATTAAAATACAGGAAATGCTCGTTGTAATTTAGATATATAATAAGCTCGATAGTTAAATGTCCTAGAGCTAATTCAATATTATTTGAAAAACCAAAAGATTCATCTGCCTTACTTTTAATGCTAGGTTTATTTTTGGTGTCTTTTCAATTCAATAGAAATCCTCCTAAATTTGCTGATGAGGAGACCGTGCTTACCAAAAAAACTATGTATAATTATTCTACGTGACTTCATGTATACCACAAATAAAAAGCACGGATTTCCGAAACGATCGTACAGATAATTGACTTTGTTGTTGTTCCTTCTTATGAAACTGATTTTTAATTTAATTAAATTTTGATTGTTAAATTTAAAAAATTTTAAAACTTTTAAATTATAAATCACATTACTTAATATATATATATATATATATATATATTGTGACATAATCCTTAAATTGGATTATGTATTTAAATAAAAAATTTAAATATTTAATTTTAGGCGAACAAGAGTAGTGCTGATTTTTTTTTTTTTTTTTTTTTTTTGGTGTTTTCTATTTTGTCACCGAGGCAAAATGAACATGATTTCCAAAAGAGAGAAAGAGGGAGAGACTAAACAATAGTAGTTGTTTTGAACTGAGCGAAAGCCTACTAATCTATCCTTCCTTTAAAACTTAAAATCAAACTTGGTCTGGGAGAAGGAGAACAACATTATGGCCCTGTCTGGGAAGGCTGGGAATTCAACCAGCAGAGATTTTATCGGCTAGAAATTTCGTCAGCCAAGCCGCGAGGAAAATATATTTCATCAAGTTTATTTTTAAACCGGAATGTGAAGCAGAGAGGAAAGGGGGGGGGGGCTGGAAGTGGTCCCGCTTCCCCTTCCCGTCTTTCTTTAACTAGATACTAGTGAAAGTCAGTCTTTTTCAGCTTGGACGCTGATGAGGTAAGCACTCTCCTCGTGAGAGGAGACTTCTCGTCATGCGAGAGAATGAGACTACTTACCCCTCATGAAAGAGACAGCGACTTCTTTCCCTCATGCGAAAAAGAGATATAGATATACGAAACGTGGATAACATGATTTTTTCCCCCTCATGAAAGAGACAGACGTATGCAACGCAGACGATAAAAAAGGAGAACCTGTGAATTTGCTGTTTGAATTTTTCCCCACCAAAAAGGAACACCAAACTGACTACGTCGCTAGCAAATTGTGGACCATACAAGAAAAAGAAACAAAAATAAAAATAAAAAGACCTGTGAGTGTAAAAACTTTGTTTCCCCTTATCCAAGCGGACAATTTGGTTTTCCCCTCATGATATTGTGCAAATCCTAATTACGCTGTTAAACCCCTTCCCAAAGACTTTCGCTCAGTTCATACACGTAGATATATTTTAAATTCCATAACTTTGAATACATTTCTTTTTCCTTCGTTAAACTTTTCCTTTTTATCTTCAATAAACCTATTTTTGTATTATTTGGAAAAGTGTTTGTTACTTTGTTTTTTTTTCTCTCGCATTTTTACTGTGTTCGTCCTTGTGTTTCTATTTCTTTTATTTTTTTTTTTTTATCCGTGTCACGTGCGATAAAACACTTGGGTTTTGCTTTCCCGTAAATTCCCTTATACCCCCCCCCTTTTGGTAACATGTTACAAAGATGATTTATTTGCTTTTATCGTAAGTTTCCTTTCATACCCTTACGTCTATTCGTTACTTAAGTCTCCCACCTTTTATCGCATATGTTACAATAGAGATATATATATATATATATATATATATATTGTAACAAATGATTAATAAAACATGTTACAATATATATCAAATTCAGATTTGATGGAGGAATTTTTAAACTAGCCAGATTAAAAATCAAGACAAATGACCAACACAATCAAAGTGACGGAACTGCATTACGCAGACAACAATGCCACCGTAGCTTAATCCGCAGATGAACTTCAGCACTTTTGCTTTGACCTAACAGTTAACAAGACCAAGACCAAAATACGGACCAACCACTGCCAGGTGAAGCTGTTCCAGACTTCAACATCACCATAGATGGCATCACCATAGAATGCATCAACCACTTCCCATACCTGAACAGCAATCTTTTCATTCAAGCTAACTGCTTGAGAGAAATCAAAAAACGACTACAGGCATGTTACAATATATATATATATATATGGATTCTCGGGTTTGTATTACTGTACACAAATTCGAAAAAGTTGTCAAAAAATAAATATATAACAAATAAATGTTATCAAAGGCAAGATAAATTACTTTTCTACCAAACTGGATATCATTTTCGTGTTTTTATTCAATTTAACATGTTTATTCAGATCGAAAACCATACAGTGTTTACCGATGTATTGGAAAATTCAAAATGGCGGCCGACTCTCTCTTTAATACGGTAAGTTCGGAAAAAGGTGTAATAAATAATAAACTCGACAAAATACTGTTAGAAATTCGCTCAATATATGTTTCCGTGACATAACTTGACATATATTCGGTGTTTTTTTTAATAGTATTTTGTCTAGTTTATTATTTATAACACTTTTTCCCGAACTTACCGTGTTAAAGAGAGAGTTGGCCGCCATTTAGAATTTTCCAATACATCGGTAAACACTGTATGCTTTTCGAGCTGAATAAACATGTTAAATTGAATAAAAACACGAAAAACATATCCAGTTTGGTAGAAAAGTAACTTATCTTGCCTTTGATAACATTTGTTATATATTTGTTTTTTGACAACTTTTTCGAATCTATGTGTACAGTAATACAAACCCGGATTCTCTTTTGTTCTGATGAAGTGTTATCCTTAAATTGGGATTTCACTGAAACATGTATGCACATATGTAACGAATAATGTTTGTATAATAAACACATTATATACCAGCTCTGTCCTGCATTGATCACTCTTTAATAATCACGTAAGTTTCATTGGATTTACATCTAGGAAGTCAATCGGTACAACCATTATATATATATATATATATATATATATATATGAGAGAGTGCCTATATATATACATAGATGATGAGCATAATGGAAATAGTATTCCGACAAGATAGAGGTAAAAAAGGAACAAACCAAGTTATGTGTTCATCAATATTTTGTCTTTATTGTAAGACTTCTGGATGAATGAATTAAAGAAACTAAAATACCTGTACAATATTTTTAAAAATATTTGTTGTTATGAAAACTATGACTGTTCTATTTCAGAGTGAAAAAAGTCATTGGAAATTTTTTTTTAAAAGTTATGTTGTGAAAGAGTAAGATTTTTTTTTTTTTAATTTTTTATAACAAATTCACAAATTGAATATACCGATGTGCCCATAATATCTGGCATCAGTAGTGCAACACACAAAATTGCATGTGCCATATCCTAACTACTAATGGGCGCTATCAGCACCTCCCACATAAAGAACTCTGGAGATTTACTCACCAAGATAAAAAACATTAATATACATAAAACTATACACAGCTTAGATATAACATTAAAAAATGTCCATACACACCTAAAAAACAAAAACAAAAAAATAAAAAAAATAAAACATTTTCTCCAGATTGTTTGATCAAAATTATCAGACTTATAACTGACATGACTTATTTTCAATTTAATAACAATTTCTACAAGCAAAATTTTGTCTTCCTATGGGTTAACTCTTTTAGTGGAGTATTAATCCACCTTTTCTTAGAATTCCTAGATATGGTCCTTTCAAGTTTAGACTACCTCCAAACAGAATATTTTAGACATATTTACAACATTTTAATTTTTCTTTCTGAAAACATGCACATAAATATTAAAAACAAATTAGACTCAGTCAAACTCCACATAAACTTCACCTATGAAACAGAAAACAATCTCATAATTATTATATAATCCAATAATAAACTATCCTTCAAAGTTCACCGCAAAAGTACACACAAAAATGATTTACATTTTTATTCACACCATAACAACAAAGTAAAAATAGGTATGATAATTGGTTTCTTTCAGAATTTGTAGTCCAGAATATCTGGACAAAGAATTCAAATACCTCATAAATACTCATGAAAACTGCAATATCCCACATATTTTATACTAAATGCCAAGAAGAAAGCCACAAATATTTTCCAGAATAAATAAGTAAAAATCATATACGCCAGCCACTTCTCTCATAAACATATCTTATTTTACCTACACATGTCAATAATACAATAATTTGCAACACTAAACATACTAGAAATTCCAATCATACAAACTACATCACAAACAATAAAACAACCATTTAAAACAAAATATCTCCAAAACAAACCAGTTTCTAATGCAGGCATATACATACACTGTTCTGTGCCAAAATTGCCATAACATATACATTATTCTCCTTTATTCTCAATATAAGAATATCAAGAACACTCGTTATTTTAGCATACTTTCAAACTATGTTCAGACATTTGTTCCCTTAGTTAAGTAAATATATTTAAGTTTATTTGGAGCTTCAAACAATTTTAAGACAAATTTATTTTACTTGGGAAAAAATCTGATAAAAAAAAAAAAAAAAAAAAAAAAGTTGACAGAGGGTCAATGTTTTATTTTGAAAAATTAAAGACAATTGATTGTATTTATTTTTTTGGAAAGATCCAAGAATTAGTGAAGAATTTGTGATGAAAAGTCATTTGAAGTTATTTTTAGAGAAAACCTAAATAATAACTATTTTATTTAAAGAAAAAGATTGTAACAATGTCATTTAACAAAGGTTATATTTAGAGAAAACAAAATCCAAATATATCCTGTATTTATTGATAATATTGGAAAATTTTGCAAATATTTTTGTATTTTAGTCAGAGTGGCTAAATATTTAAGTGTCAGTGATTTAAAATTCGTTTATCCAAATGATAGATGATTAAAAGAATAAATAAAATATGTCTGCACCTTTAATTAAAAATTTACAGCCCAGAAATTTTCTTAACTAAAGAAAAGGAGAAATTATTTATAAGGATATTTATATAATAATATCAGGTTAGGATATATAAAATTTTAATTTTCAGATTAGCAAGTAATATTTTATTATTTATTACTTAAGAAAGAAGAAACAAGAAAACAGAAATGCAAGAACTCGAGATGTGCTTTAGATTTCAAGTAACTTTTTCAATTAAAAACTGTTCTCTTGAATTTTCCCCAGTCGTGCAAGATTTCTATTAAAAGAAAAGAATGAACTGTTTCATTGAATTTTGTCCCCAGTCATACAAGATTTCCCACAAAATAGAATTCCTTTAAAAAAAAAAAAAAAAAAAAAATACTAGTCGTCTGCCAATGAGAACTTTTGAAAAAGTTTCATAAAAAAGAAAAACACACTAGACAATTTTCTCTCGAAAAATTATTCTAAAGTTTCAACTGTGACTATCGTGTTACCTTTTTTTCTTTTTACAAATAACATTAACATATATATTGTCAATCCTTTTTTTTCTTTATTTTTAATAAATTTTTAATTCTTTGATGTACAAGTATTTTGTCATTTTACAGAGAAAGGAGTGTACAGACGGACACATCTTATTGTTGCGTAGTTATAAAATAACTTTTTTTATTATTCTATTTTAAATAATTTTAATCTTATAAACTGTAACAGCAACATTTTAATATTTTCAGTATATGTGTATATATATATATATATATATATACTAGCGAGGGGTACCCGGCGTTGCCCGGGTGTTTGTAGGTGTGTGGGGGAGTTAAAAAAAAAAAAAGTAAGTATGAGGATCGAAGCCGAACTGTTGAGGCAAAGTTGTAAATTAAAGTGTGAAAAAAAAAAAAAAGAAAAAAAAGTGCAATGTTAACCACTGCCCCACCGCGAGATGCTAACGGAAACACGTTTGAATTTATTTAATTAGCTGGATTTAGCAGGTGCCCGTTTTAAATGAGGTCAAGTTTTGACTGCGGGATAGTATTCATTTACTGCTGAACGCTTTTTTTCCCCCCTGAAGATGTTATAGGAAAAAGACTAACCCACATGCGGCGAGCAACAAATATTGAACATTTATCTTCCCGAAATCGAGCAAATTAAATAGACTGGCGAGCTTCGTTGTTAACTGTGAGATATTACGATTTGTATGTGATATAAAAAATTGTGAACCGACCGACCACTTCTCTGAAAGAAGCCTTTTGTAGACACACAGAAAAAGCGAACACACATACATACATTTTCGCTTTTATATTTATATATATATATATATATATATATATATATAGTAGAAATGGTAAACGCATATATATATATATATATATATATATATATATATATATATACATACATATATACATACACACACACAGTTGTTTTATGGTAAGCTCCTTGGCAAAAGATCCCACATCAAGGAGAGTCTGGTGAACTTTCATGTTCCTGTTGACAGTTGGGAGTCCTTAGCATATAATCGCAAGCAGTGGAGGGCACTGATATACAGGGGTGCAGAACACTTTGAAGCAGCTTAGATAGACCGAGCAAAGCTCAAGAGAGTGTGTAGGAAACGTCAAACCTTGCCACCCAATCATGGGGATCTTTGGATCTGTGAAGTGAGTGACCGGGCTCTCTTGTTCAAAGCAGGTCTTGTTAATCACATGAAAGTGCATGATGAGACAATTGCACTTAAGGGAACAGCGAGGATACTAAAAAGAGCTCTCGGTTGGTTTCAATAAAAAGCGGGCCAATGTTGGCAGCTGGTTTGGCTGTCCCATACCCAGCATTACAATCTTCAAAGGAAGAAAAATGAAAAAAAAAAAAAATATATATATATATATATATATATATATATATAAATTCCGTTGCTGTTAGTTTCATCCAAACCAATAACAGTCTTCAGTATCATGTCTGCTTGAAGGTGTGCAAGTCGCTGGCAGGACTGAAAAGTCATCTTCGGGTACATGGACTTTCAGTGACTGAGGGAGTGGCACTCGTCTGACAAGATGTTGCAATTATATATATATATATCTCAGGTCATGTCATATGCTACTGGTACCATGTAACCAAGTACTACCTGCCTCATGGTTGGGTCACCGCCGATTAAACTGGTTCCCCCACCAGACTTGTTTGGTGAGGAGGGTGGCTAGTTTCCCTGAAGGATTAAAAACAAGACTTTCCAAAGGGTGAATGAACCCTTTTTCGAGGTCAACAGCCAACTAGCACCGTGTGTGTATGTATGTGTGTGTTGAGGTGGAGAGGGCTCCCGTAAGCCGTGGTGAAGGTAATCTTTCTAGGGGAAGCAAATCTGATTTAAAAAACCATAAAGCGGGATACCAGTACCCGCATTAAGCTGGTCTGCAGTTTAACTTGTTGCTGGCTATCTTGCTCTTGCTTGTTGCTGGATCTTGACATTTTGAACTGAGAGAGAGACTTAGCTGTTGTACAAAGCTAAGACTCTGTAACATCATCTGTGTATAGATACTCCCTCAGGCATTTGTCTATTAAAATGGTCCTGTGGCGATGGAAGTCATTTTTGGGCTCATGGACTTTAAGTGTTTGAGGGAGTGGCACTCGTCTGACAAGACGTTGCAATCATCATATATATATATATATATATATAAGGGTATTGTAGATTAACACACACACACACACAAATTAGATACCACTTTCTTTTAGGCAATTATAAGTGAACTAGACTGAGGAAATTTTTTTTTTTTCATCCAAATCTGGACTATCACTTTTTTTTTTTTTTAAGGGAGCTGGATTTTCCCCACATTAAAATCCAATCATATGTTTAATTCTTCCCTCATAAGGAGACAAGTAAATAGAGACTCTCAGATAATGCCAAGTAGATACACTTTGTTAATTTATAGCCTTTATTTATATATTCTATTAACACACCTTGATAAGTCTATTAACATAGATCGACAGTACTTCAAATTGTAACTTAAAATAATTGAGGTTAATTGATAATTGCGACAGAAGAATTAATTAACATTTTTTTTTTTTTTTGATCACGTTCACCCTTAACAAGGCATATCGCCACTTGGACGTAAGTGATTACTATTTGAACCAGGTTAGGAAAGATTAACAAGATATTGGCTTACGTTACATTTACACTTCTGCATATCAGTACAGTCAGGTAAGCAGGAAGGGAATTCCAAAGTCTAGCTGTTCGAAGGAAGTAGCTATTAGAGTAGAAAACTTTCTGCCATTTAGGGTCCTTAAAAATGAAGGGGTAAGATTTTGTTGCTAAGCGGGTTTGTCGGGGATATGTACGTTGAAGGGGCACAAGAGCAATGAATTCAGAGCACATTCCATTAAAAGATTTGTAAAACAGGCACAGAAATGCAACATTGCAGTGATGGGGCAGGGGTTGGAGCTTAGTTGACAAAGTGGAACCTATTAGATTGAAAAACTCTTTTTTGGATCTCTTTGACAAGGTTAAAAAAAAAAAAGAAAGACACACACAAACAGGTGCTTGTGTAGATATATAATCTTTCAGACTAACACATTTCAGTTTAAAATATTTACATACTTATGTGTCAAAATTAGTATAAATCTTAAAAATTATTGAAAAATGATAGAGCATAAGTGTTACATGATAAGGGCTGTCCCTTTTTCATGTAAGTATAAAAATAGAGAGATTTAGTTAAAATGAAAATGAAATAGCATAGACGAAATTCGAACCTCGTAATTTAGGTTTAGAAATAGATTACGTGTGAGAATTAGAAAATGGAATGTAAAGCAAACGATTGTTTAGAATAGAGATAAAATATTTCAAGAAAAGAATGTGCACTGTCAATTTTGTTATGAAAATTCAATTGAAAGAATGCAGCTATAAGATAATGTTTTTAACATATTGGAAATATAGGTTACTGAGTATAGGTTAAAATTCCTTTTGTAAAAAAAAAGGAAAAGTTTTGGACACGCATGTCCAGAACACGTGAAAGAAGGCACATGTTTTAACATGTGTATGACGTCATGGAAAATAGAAAGTTCTAGAGATAGTTAGAAAAACTTTAGAGAAAAGAAAGGAAAAACTGGGAGAAACTCAGAGAGAGTCTGAGGATTCGAACGTCTAGAAGCGAGACAGTCACTTGTGAAACTTAGAATGAAGCTTTGAATTTTTGATGATGAAAACCACGGCCGGTCGTGAAGAAATAAACCCATCATGTGTTTTTATAAAACGTCGTCTTGTGTTGTGATTCTACAAAAAGGTAAATTGAATTGTTATTATATGTCTATATGTACAGTTTAATCAAGACAATAAAAAAGTGAAAATGTTGAAAAAAAGGTTATATTGTACGTATCCGTTTTGAACTGAAAATCTCCGAAAAAAAAAATTTCACTTAATTTGATCAAGTAGTATTTTTTTTTACAGTGGAAAAACACGTTTTTATGACAGCACGTTTAAGGTAGACGTCTTTGAATTTAAAAAATTTTTTTTGGATTTTTATAACATGCCACGGGGAGATAACTCAATTTAAAGCGCCGACACTCCCTCCCCATCTTTAATACAAGCTTTTTTTCCTAAAAATAGAACCTTTTGCTTGGTAAGAATAACAAATTGGGTTTTTTTGCTGTAAAAACAAAAAAAACAAAAAAAAACTACTTGATGAAATTAACTGAAATTTTTTTTTTTTTTGGAGAACTTCATTCCATAACGGATATGTACAATATAAACTTTTTTTTTTTTTTTCGATATTGTCATTTTTTAATGTCTTGATTAAACTATCCAAGTACCCATTTTTCTTAATTTTGGGTATTTATACGAATTTTGATATGACATAAGTACATGACGTTCATACCTCAAAAGTGTTGGTTTAAAAGATCAATCTACACAAGCACCAACGTTTTTGTTTTTTTCAAAATTATTTTGTAAATGTTAATTAGGTTTTAACATGGAAAAATAGTCCGACTAATTCAATATGACAAACTGAATTATCTTCCTTGACTTAACGGTCCGCCATTTTCAAACAAAAAATCTCAATGTAATTATGCTTGATTTTTTGTTAAAAATACATCTAGCCACGTTTATTGGATCATTTTTCATAAATTTTTAAAATTTATACTAATTTCGACATGTCACGCAAGTACGTAATAATGCTATCACCTGAAATGCGTTGGTTTTAAAAGGTTCACGATGTAAACAAGCACCCATAAATTTTTGAAGGGCACTAAGGGTGTGATGAAAAAAAAAACATTTGAAAGTGGGACGTATTTCTCATCCTAGGGAAGATGAGTCGACATTACTTTTCCAATTGTAGGCTCAGGTTATACAAAAAGCATTTACTCCAGTAATTTCCGACAATTCACTTCACTGTGTTTCAAAATATCACTCAGGCGTTGAACATATCTGTCAAGATGTTCTTTCATGCACATATCTGTCATTGTTTGTCTCCATTTTTTTTTTTTTTTTTTTTTTTTTTTGATCGCTCGGCATATTTTTTTTCTTTCACTGCACAGGAGTCAAAGCACCTCTGGCTGCTTACTTTGCTTGACCACGTGCTGTCCATTTTTTTCTGCCTTTTCTTTTTTCACGCATTGACATTATCGGGCATGCGTCTGCTCACTTCAACAACACGTAAGACATCTGTTCTCTCTCCATGAGGTCTTTATTTTCCTTTCCTCTCCTTCCTGTGACGTCAGTGCGTGCACACTTGCCAATTTGCATATGTGCTTTAAATACGGCTGCTGCTGATTTGAGTTAGTCAACACACTTGTTACAATAAGACCGCCTCATTACAAAAGTTTCAACATGTTTTAAAGGATGCAGGAAGACATCTACTTTCCCTATCCGATGAATCGCTTGAAGTAAGGTAAAATTAACTTTTGCAGAGAAAAGAGGTGGAGCAAGACAAGACAAAATGTGACTGAGAAAAGAGAGATAAGGCAGGAAAATGAGGAAGACGCAAAAATCAAACCAAATGGGGGAAAAAAATAAGAGCATAAAGCCCTAGCAATTTGGCCTTTTCTTATATATAAGAAGCTGAATTCTACTAAAAAACAGAAAACTCGCACCCCTGCTAATGGATGTTTGTGTCAGAAATAAAATACAAGTACAATATTTGAAAATATTTGGTGCTTTTGTGGCGCGAAAAAAATCCCCCCCAAACAAACCACAGCCATTAGAATTCCAAATGTAAAGTATTTATGATATACAACAAATGTTCATTTAAATGTTGTTTTTTTTTTCAAATGGCAGTCATTTAGAATTTTTTGAAAATATAGTACAATTGTTTTTTGTTTTTTTCATTCTTTTCACATTAAAATCATACATTTTTTGAATTCGAACAATTGTGTTGCTAAACAAAAAAATAAACAAAAAATTCATGCTATATTAAACACTAGCGGGAGTGCCCAGCGTTGCCTGTGTGTTTGCTGGTGTAAAAGAAAAAAGTTTTGGTAGGTAGGTAGGCTTGAACCCGAAGCCTTGATATGAAGAAAGGGGGGGAAAAAAAACTTGCATCTTACCCACTCAGCCACGACGGGCGAGGAATGAAAAGCGTTTTAATCTAATGATTGAAAACTTAATGGAACAGGTGCGTGAATTTAATGAGGTCAATATTATGCGACTTAACTTTGACGCTGCAAGCCAGTTTCTGCATATTTGTTTGTTTGCCCCGCCAAGATGTTGGGGAAAACAGCTCCCCTAAAAAGGGGAGTGTTCAAAATTGTCTGATATGATGGGCCCCCCCCCCTTACATTGATCAAACCTCATTAGTTTCTGGACGTCTCGGCACAAAAGGCCGAGAACACAACTTCGCTTTCACAGTTTTGCTTTTTTTTTTATATGGAAAAGCAAAACACATGCGGTGAGTGAAAAAAAAATGGTGAAAATAGCGTGTAAAAGTCGCCGAAATTAAAGATAGACGCGAACTTGTTTCGTAAATCTTAGATATTATCATCTAAGTAGCATATAAAAGGTTCTAAGAAAGTAACCGCCTGGAGCGCCCCCCCCCCTCCAAAAACGTTTGGCAGACATACGCAAAAAATGCACACACACACATCTTGCCTTTTATAGATATAGATATATGAAACATTTTGAATTCTAATGGTTATGGTCTGTTTGAAAAATATCAAACATTAATTTTATATCACAAATACACAAATATTTTTTTAATGTTGGACTTGTATATGTTTAATGCATTCTGTCCACATTGATAAATATATTTAAAAACAATAAGGAACTAAAAAAAAAGATTAAACTTGAAAAGTTCAGAAAAACTGTATACAAGAGAATGAAAAAAAAAAGGTAAAAATATTGAATAATCACAAATATAAATTAACAAATTTGCTTCAATACATACATACATACATACATACATATATATATATATATATATATATATATATATCTAATATTAATCTCACCTGTCTGTTTAAATGTGTGTACGTATGTATGTCTGCCTGCCTAAAACTTTCGACAGGGATGACAGATTTTCATGAGATCGGTATCATTTTGAAGCTCGACCCTTCGGATGACAAATATCGAAACATTGGCCAAAAACATTAATACCTTCACCCTCAGCTGGCCACTTTTCTACAGGGAGGGGTTGCTTTTTTTCACTGATATTTTCGAAAATCATTGCTTCTTTTTGATTGTCTAGTCTTAATTTAAACCTATGTCACTTCCAGTTTGGCGATGGGCGCAACAGCAAACACGTCACTTTTATTTTTTTCACTTTCTTTTCCTTCTTTGCGGTATGGGTTCGAACCTGCTTATTACTCTTACTTTTTTTTTTTTTTTTTAGCTCAACCAACACCTTTACACACACCTCCACTTTCTTTTCCGCCTTTGCGTCACAGGTTTGAGCCTACCTGCCTACTACAACTTTTTTTTCTTTGCTCAACACACACCTACAAACACCCAAGCAACGCCGGGCACCCAGGCTAGTATATATATGTATGAAACAAAATTCTAATCCAATATACATACATTCAAAATCTAACAATATTCATCCATTATTAAAATTATTCCTTATTCTATAGCATACTTAGTAAAACCAAAACTAATGAAAACACGCTTAAAAAATTAAGTAATATATAAAGAAGCATTAAAAAAAAAAAAAAAAATGGTGAGCATGTTTTAATTAATTATAACTAAACATAATATAATAGGAATAGAAAGATTTAGAAAAAAAAGAGAAAATAAGGACAAAAAATAAGGATGAAGGAAAGAAAAAAAAAAAGGACAAAAATATTACAGGAACAAAAACAAGAAATTACAGGAAATAAGAAAATATTTTTGCAATAATTAGGTGTGGATGGAATTTCTGCCATTACAGTTGAACCCCGAGATACGATGGCCCTAGAATACATTTTTTTCATGTTACGATGTAGAAAACAATGTTTTCCTGGACCCTGGTTACAGTATTTGCCTCACCTCATGGTGTTATTTATAATGTTATTTAATCATATACATGTGCATTATATACTGTACTGTATTTTGGTACTAATTTTTAATATGTACTACATAAAATGTTGCTTAGGCCCTACCATACAGTGATTTCACCTTACGATCCCAACCCTGGAACGGATTAATGCCGTATCCCTGGGTTCTACTGTATTAACTCAAAAACTGGAAACTCTTTGCTAGTTTTGTGAAAAACTGGAAAATATTAACATATGATAGTACATTTTTAGATTCTTGTAGAGTATGTCTTTGTGAAAACCTATACAGTTTAAAGTTAAAAAAATTTAAACAAAAATTGCTAAATTAAGGAAATGAGATAACTGCAAACTGTAGACAAAATAAACTTAACCTAGGGACAGATGACTATATAAAAAAATTGAACTAATTAAATGCATGTCCAAATCACTTAATGGGAAATACTGGAAAACGTTAAAAGGAAGCAAATAAAGAGGGTGGAGTTTAGGAATTTTTAATAAGTAATAGTAGTAGCAGCAGCTATAATAATAATAATAACAATAATAATAATAAATATAAGCAGAAGTTGCTTATAAAAAGGAATTAAGAATATTAATCACATCAATGTATAAACTCTTCAGCCTAATAGTCTCATGCAACACGAGTTAGAATTCCAAAAAGATATTGCCAAGCCTGCTGCAAACGTAAGTTCCTTCTACCAGAGAAGAAAAATTCCTCACACCTGGCAGTATATGATCTATATATCTTTAAAAGTGAGAAGGTGCGTGTGTGTGTATGAGGACACTTCTCAACCTATATACTCAATGGATTTTTTATATACAGACTTGAAATTCGGTATATAGCATATTTAGACACATAGAAAACTTTTTAATCTATTTTCATCCAGAAAAATGGGCTGCTAAGAAAAATTGGTACGTGGGGAGTTGTTGGATTTTTATCCGTTTGCTGTTTCACAAATGCGCATGCATGAATGGTTCACCTGACAGATTCATTATGTTGAAAAATAAGTAGGTTTGAAAACACTTTTTAAAGATCAAGTCAAGCAGGCCTAACGGTTGTCGTACTTGACTCACTGTCTATAGGTTTTGATTTCAGCCCAAGTATTTTTTTTTTTTTTTTACTAAGTGAACTGTTTAGAAAAACATAATACTCGCATGCACATGTTTCGGTTTCTGTATGAATTAAAATATAATATTTATGCATATTTTATGACTGGGCAATGCCTGGCAGCCTGCTAGTATGTCTATGAAGCCATCATTTACCCATGCCTGGAATACTGTTGTCATATTTGAGCTGGTGCACCAATCACTCACCTATTGCTCTCGGGCATAGTGCAACAAATGACTAACCTAACAGGTTCCACACCATCTTCAAATGTTGCATCAGTTTGCTTGTTTTATAAGTACTTCCATGGAATATGCTCCGACAAGCTTACTATACTAGTATTCCTCTTAACATAAATACTCCAAACAAATCTAACAATTAGCAAAATACCATCCTTTCACTGTAAAAGTCCTCATAATGCACAAAAACTTTCCACTCTTTTTTTTCGAACAACGAGACTTTAGTATTCCCTCCCTGCTTCCCGGACTGTACCAACATGCAGAAATTTAAAATTTAATGTGAAGACATTTCTTGCTGCAAAACGCCTCATTTAGTATTACAAATTTTGCTCCTAATCTCAGTAGCCCTTTACATTTTAATAGCAATATGCCTTGTTTGAGGGGTAAAAAAAACCCCAAAAAAACTTGATAAGCTTGTACAAATGAAAGATGCAAATTTCTGTGGTTTGCAATAAGTGTGTATATTCATACAATTGCTTCATTATTTACTAGCAGGGTTACCCAACATTGCCCAGAGCTAAAAAGCAACATTTCTATTAAAACTTCCATCTTTCTAGCCGCTTATATCTTTCTCTCCACCTCTCCACCCCCATCTCCTCTTTCTTCTCTGCTCAGCCCATTCTTTCCTGGACAGAAAACACATACACACAGATAGCTCTCCTTTATCTAAATTACTTAAGGAAGGAGTTGGCATAAGGGAAGTAACTCCTTGATAAAAAAGTTACTTCCCTTCAGTTAATAAAATTACTGAAAAGCCAAATACTTAACAAAACCTTGGTCAGTTAACCTCCAAAGACTGAATCTTTTTTAAAGACCACCGCTGATCAAGCACACTCACAGAACTGCTCTTTACAACCTGTGCCAACCTGGCGTTACCTGAAAGTTTTTTTTTTTGTTCACTAAAAATAAGTTCTTAGATCATTATAATACATGACCTATTTCATCATGACTGCAAGCAATTAAAATATTACATCAATTACGGTTTCATCATATTGAGCTACTAACTTTTATTTCATTTTTTTATGGAAATCACTCCAGGTAGGGCATGAAACCATTTGATGCAAGGAGCTAAAATAAATAAATAAAAATACTATTACTTCAAGTTCAAAAAACTTCTTCCTTCTCAGAAACGTCACTCATGGAATGTGAGAAATAGATAGGGACAAAAAAAGAGAAGTGCTGGCCAAAGTAAATCCAACTGTTACTAAACACTTTTAATGCATATATCATTTCTTCAATGTGTTTTAATTATTTGTATTCATTTTTTTTTTTTTTTTTTGTAAATAATAACAAACATTGCTACATGCGATTATCAAATCTTTAAAGGAGGTGTAGGTTTTTTTTTTTCTTCATTTTTTTTTCTTTGAAAGAGAACATGTTATGATTATGTTTTTAGACTGTTTAAATAATGGATACAAAAAATAAAAATAAATTCCTTCAATTTCATAATAGCAAATATGATTATCAAAGCTATGTTTAGGGATGGTGTACTTTATTTTTTTAAGGAGTGAGCTTATAATAAACAATTCAAGGTATGTAGCATACAAAATTACAGTCTTCAGTAAACATAAAAAGAAATAATTGTGATATTAGGGTAAGTAAAAAAAAAAAAAAAGACGAGAAAAAAAAAAAAAAAACAATGTGTATTTCAAAATGTTACTATTATTTTAATGAAAAACTACAAAGAAAAAAAAAAATTACGTTGGCTGAGTGGATTCAACACAAAACTTTAAAGCTAACTGCTTGTGCCACAAAGCCATCTGAGTAAATCCGGGTCCTAAATGTCAAGATATAAAAAAATATCAGAAACAGATCAAATATTGAAAAAGGGTTCTAAAGTTTTTCCAGTTACTTTCAAGAATCAGAAGAATTTGTTTTGAACTTGGTACCAAAATTAATACCATTTGTTTATTTATGACTGGAGTCTACGGTAGAAATACACTTTCGTTAAGTTGGAGGCTTTATGACAGCAATTTAAGTTTTGGAGTGTTATTTTTTTTAAGAACAGTTCTTATGATATAATATTGTATTCAACGTTAATTATTGTAATCATAGTTTTTCTTTTTCAGTTATTTCTCAACTTTTTTTTTTTTTTTTTTTTAAATAACTAAAATAAGTCATT
>NC_136524.1:46412986-46480486 GCF_053919585.1 Euprymna scolopes | reverse complement strand
GGGAAACAAGAGAAAGGGAGGGTCAAATGAGGGAAACAAGAGAAAGGGAGGGTCAAATGAGGGAAACAAGAGAAAGGGAGGGTCAAATGAGGGAAACAAGAGAAAGGGAGGGTCAAATGAGGGAAACAAGAGAAAGGGAGGGTCAAATGAGGGAAACAAGAGAAAGGGAGGGTCAAATGAGGGAAACAAGAGAAAGGGAGGGTCAAATGAGGGAAACAAGAGAAAGGGAGGGTCAAATGAGGGAAACAAGAGAAAGGGAGGGTCAAATGAGGGAAACAAGAGAAAGGGAGGGTCAAATGAGGGAAACAAGAGAAAGGGAGGGTCAAATGAGGGAAACAAGAGAAAGGGAGGGTCAAATGAGGGAAACAAGAGAAAGGGAGGGTCAAATGAGGGAAACAAGAGAAAGGGAGGGTCAAATGAGGGAAACAAGAGAAAGGGAGGGTCAAATGAGAGAAACAAGGGGGCTCAAGTGGGAGAAAAAAGACGAAGGGGGCTCAAGTGGGAGAAAAAAGACGAAGGGGGCTCAAGTGGGAGAAAAAAGACGAAGGGGGCTCAAGTGGGAGAAAAAAGACGAAGGGGGCTCAAGTGGGAGAAAAAAGACGAAGGGGGCTCAAGTGGGAGAAAAAAGACGAAGGGGGCTCAAGTGGGAGAAAAAAGACGAAGGGGGCTCAAGTGGGAGAAAAAAGACGAAGGGGGCTCAAGTGGGAGAAAAGACGAAGGGGGCTCAAGTAGGCAAAAAAAAGACGAAGGGGCTCAAGTAGGCAAAAAAAAGACGAAGGGGCTCAAGTAGGCAAAAAAAAGACGAAGGGGCTCAAGTAGGCAAAAAAAAGACGAAGGGGGTCAAGTGGGGAAATAAGACGAAGGGGGTCAAGTGGGGAAATAAGACGAAGGGGGTCAAGTGGGGAAATAAGACGAAGGGGGTCAAGTGGGGAAATAAGACGAAGGGGAGTCAAGTGGGGGAAAAAAGACGAAGGGGGGGTCGAGTGGGGGAAAAAAGACGAAGGGGGGGGGGGTCAAGTGAGGGAAAAAACACGAAGGGGGGGGGTCAAGTGAGAGAAAAAAGACGAAGGGGGGGGGGGTCAAGTGAGAGAAAAAACACGAAGGGGGTTAATTGGGGGAAAAACACGAAGGGGGTCAATTGGGGGAAAAAAGACGAAGGGGGGTCAAGTGGGGGAGGGGGGAACGATGAGGGTAGGTCAAGTGAGGGAAACAAAATGAAGAGGGTGTGAATTGGGGAAACAAGACAAAGGAGGGGGAGGGGGCAAGACAAGGGGTAAACAAGACAAGGGGGTGCCAAGTGGGGGGAAACAAGACGAAGGGAGACGGGGGTAAAGTGGGGGAAAACAAGACAAAGAGGGTGGGGGTCAAGTGGGGGAAGCAAAACAAAGGGGGTAGTGGGGTCAAGTGGGGGAAGCAAGACGAAGGGGTTAGTGGGGTCAAGTGGGGGAAGCAAGACGAAGGGGTTAGTGGGGTCAAGTGGGGGGAACATGACGAAGGGGGGAGGGGCTAAAGTGGTGGAAACCAGATGAGGGGGGATCGTGGGGGAAACAAGACGAGGGGGGACGACAAGACGAAAGGGGGTTGTGGGGGAAACTAGACGAGGGGGGCTAGTGGGGGAAACTAGATGAATGGCGGGTTCAAGTGGGGGAAAACAAGGCGAGGGGGTCAAGTGGGGAAAACAAGGCGAGAGGGGGGTCAAGTGGGGGGAAAAAAAGACGATGGGGGGGTCAAGTGGGGGGAAACAAGACGTGGATGGGGGGTAAAGTGGGGGAAACATGACGTGGTGGTGGTGGGGGGGGGGTCAAGTGGGGGGAAACAAGACGAGGGGGGGGGGTCAAGTGGGGGAAACAAGACGATGGGGGGGTCAAGTGGGGGGAAACAAGACGAGGTGGGTGTCAAGTGGGGGAAAAACAAGACGAGGTGGGGAGTCAAGTGGGGGAAAACAAGACGAGGTGGGGAGTCAAGTGGGGGGAAACAAGACGAGGTGGGGGGTCAAGTGGGGGAAAACAAGACGAGGTGGGGGGTCAAGTGGGGGAAACAAGACGAGGTGGGGGGCCAAGTGGGGGAAACAAGACGAGGTGGGGGGTCAAGTGGGGGAAAACAAGACGAGGTGGGGAGTCAAGTGGGGGAAAACAAGACGAGGTGGGGGGTCAAGTGGGGGGAAACAAGACGAGGTGGGGAGTCAAGTGGGGGAAAACAAGACGAGGTGGGGGGTCAAGTGGGGGAAACAAGACGAGGTGGGGGGTCAAGTGGGGGGAAACAAGACGAGGTGGGGAGTCAAGTGGGGGAAAACAAGACGAGGTGGGGGGTCAAGTGGGGGGAAACAAGACGAGGTGGGGGGTCAAGTGGGGGAAACAAGACGAGGTGGGGGGTCAAGTGGGGGAAAACAAGACGAGGTGGGGAGTCAAGTGGGGGAAAACAAGACGAGGTGGGGGGTCAAGTGGGGGGAAACAAGACGAGGTGGGGAGTCAAGTGGGGGAAAACAAGACGAGGTGGGGGGTCAAGTGGGGGAAAACAAGACGAGGTGGGGGGTCAAGTGGGGGAAACAAGACGAGGTGGGGGGTCAAGTGGGGGGAAACAAGACGTGGTGGGGGGTAAAGCGGGGGGAAACAAGACGTGGATGGGGGGTAAAGTGGGGGAAACATGACGTGGTGGGGGGTTCAAGTGGGGGGAAACAAGACGAGGTGGGGGGGTCAAGTGGGGAAAACAAGACGAGGTGGGGGGGTCAAGTGGGGAAAACAAGACGAGGTGGGGGGTCAAGAGGGGGAAAACAAGACGAGGTGGGGGGGGCAAGTGGGGGAAAACAAGACGAAGTGGGGGGTCAAGTGGGGAAAACAAGACGAAGTGGGGGGGTCAAATGGGGGAAAACAAGACGAGGTGGGGGGGCAAGTGGGGGAAAACAAGACGAGGTGGGGGGCAAGTGGGGGAAAACAAGACGAGGTGGGGGGGCAAGTGGAGGAAAACAAGACGAAGGGGGAGTCAAGTGGGGGAAAACAAGACGAGGTGGGGAGTCAAGTGGGGGAAAACAAGACGAGGTGGGGAGTCAAGTGGGGGAAAACAAGACGAGGTGGGGAGTCAAGTGGGGGAAAACAAGACGAGGTGGGGAGTCAAGTGGGGGAAAACAAGACGAGGTGGGGGTCAAGTGGGGGGAAACAAGACGAGGTGGGGGTCAAGTGGGGGGAAACAAGACGTGGTGGGGGGGTAAAGTGGGGGGAAACATGACGTGGTGGGGGTAAAGTGGGGGAAACATGACGTGGTGGGGGGGTCAAGTGGGGGGAAACAAGACGAGGTGGGGGGTCAAATGGGGAAAACAAGACGAGGTGGGGGGTCAAATGGGGAAAACAAGACGAGGTGGGGGGGTCAAGTGGGGAAAACAAGACGAGGTGGGGGGTCAAGTGGGGAAAACAAGACGAGGTGGGGATCAAGTGGGGAAAACAAGACGAGGTGGGGGGATCAAGTGGGGGAAACAAGACGAGGTGGGGGGGTCAAGTGGGAAAAACAAGACGAGGTGGGGGGGTCAAGTGGGGAAAACAAGACGAGGTGGGGGGGGTCAAGTGGGGGAAAACAAGACGAAGTGGGGGGGCAAGTGGAGGAAAACAAGACGAAGTGGGGGGTCAAGTGGGGAAAACAAGACGAGGTGGGGGGGCAAGTGGGGGAAAGCAAGGCGAAGGGGGAGTCAAGTGGGGGAAAACAAGACGAAGGGGGAGTCAAGTGGGGGAAAACAAGACGAAGGGGGAGTCAAGTGGGGGAAAACAAGACGAAGGGGGAGTCAAGTGGGGAAAACAACAGAAAGAGGGGAGTCAAGTGGGGAAAACAACAGAAAGAGGGGAGTCAAGTGGGGAAAACAACAGAAAGAGGGGAGTCAAGTGGGGAAAACAACAGAAAGGGGGAGTTAAGTGGAAGAAACAAGAAAAAGGGGCGGGGGCAAGTGAGGGAAACAAGAGAAAGGGGGGACAAGTGAGGGAAACAAGAGAAAGGGGGGCAAGTGAGGGAAACAAGAGAAAGGGGGGCAAGTGAGGGAAACAAGAGAAAGGGGGGCAAGTGATGGAAACAAGAGAAAGGGGACCAGGAGAGAAAAAAGAGAAAGGGGGCCAGATGGAAAAAATAAATGGAAAGGCGGTGTAGAAGAGAGAAAAAGGGAGAAGGAAGAAAAGTGAGAGGAGGAGAGGGAGAAAAGGGAAAGGGGGAAGAGGGAAAAGGAACAGTTAGCTTATCCTTTATCTGAAGTCTTGATATATTTTAAGCATCTTTTTTTTTCTAGTTAGTTTATTTTAAATTTCCTCTCCTGACAATGGTAAATGTTTTAAGAAAAGTTTAACAATTTATTTATTATTTTTGATTAAATCATTTTAATTGCTGTTCATGCTAACAAACTTTTGCATGTATATGAAAAAAAAAAAAAATAGGATAATACAATTACAAATGCATAACACATAAAAAACTTTATTACAGATCGTTTTAAAAAAATAGTTATACAAATTAAATATATGAATATCTATGGGCCTTTCATCGGCATTATACAGTCAGAATTTTAAATTATGTTGTATGATCTATATATTAATACAATAACGTGTGCTATTTTGTGTCACGCTTACATGTTTTTTCTGAGTGACTTTCGTTTAATTGTTATTACCTTCCATTTCTTTTAATAAATAATTTTACCAAAAATTCTTTATAAGTTCTGGTTTCAATTATAGCTAAAGGAACTCAACTTATGTTTGTTCTTCATACGTTTTGATTTTGGTTCAAGCTGATGCATCCAAGTCATATGGATATATTTTTTATGTTTGAAATCACAACTTTATAATATATAACAATCGATAGAAAATTGACTATAATAATATATATGAAATCTGCAAGAATTAAAGTATCATAAGTGTATTTTATGAACGGGCTATGCCGGGCATCTATATATATAAAAGCAAAAATGTATGTATGTTTGTGTGTATGTATGTATATTTATGTGTCTGCTAAAAACTTTCGACCGACGGAACAAAAATTCACAAACTTGGTCTCATATGAAAGCCCCACCTTCCGGACGACAAATATCGAAAAATTGGCCCAAAATGACCATCAGAAGTGCGTGAACTGATCGATTTTCTGCAGGGGGGGGGGCCAAAAAAAATTGACATTTTAATGTTAAACATTACATATTTTTAAATCGATTTATAACTGCCCCAAAAAATACGGGTGTCAACTCTTCTACATAAAGTATAGACGCGGCCGTTTATTTTAGGTCAACTTGTATTTAAAACCCGCCGAGTCATGTCACGTGATCTTGACGTCAGCAAGCTCTAATGGCAGTCTGAATTTACAATTTAAAAATGTTGTTATCGGTAAAAAAAAAATTAATAAAAGCTAAACTATGAACTTCTATGCTATGGCAACGTTACCAAAGTTATTAGCACATTCAAAATAGTTAGATACGATAGTTAAATGAAAAATAACAAGACAAACATGTGAAGTAAAAAAAAAAAAAAAATATGCTTACAAAAAATATTAACGATCAAAGATTTTAAAAATAAAAACAGCCAGACGCCATTTTCCAGTCTTTAGAGTAAGGAAGACGAAGTGAGAGAGAGAGAGACACACACATACACACACGCAAACAGAGAGAGAGAGAGAGATACAGATAGAGAGAGATGTCTAGACAGGAAACGACTGCTACGTCATCTCGTAACGCTCCCACGATGACCTCATTTAGTGGCTATCTGTCAATCAAACATCTTTCACTCGCTTTATAACCCTTATTTTAACGCTATAATCAATTCCTCTTACTCTTAGTCTAGATAGTTAAGTGGTTGGAGTTAGTTTCACCTCCGCGTTCCGGGTTCAATCCAGCCTCACGACAAAAACTTTTTTCTTTTACATCTTTAGACACGCGGGCAACGTTTCTTTATATTTTTTTACTTCGCTTATTCTTTAGTTTACCCCCCCCCCCCTACACACAGCGTTTTTTTTTTTTTTTTTTTTGATTTTTCTGATTTTTTTAACATCGTTTCAGGGTTATTACTTATCCCCCCCTCATACACACACCTAAAAACACCTGGGCAACGCCGGGTACCCCCCCCCCCGCTAGTCATAAATAAATAAATATCATTGCAGTTTTAACCAAAGGACTACAATGACATTTACCTACAGTAGGCTACTTGGCCTTTTGGCCAAGATCAAAGTGTAGTATCTGTTCTTCAGATGCGGCACTTCCGTTTCTCATTCTCTTTCAGTGGAGGAGGAGTCCTTCACGACTGAGACAATTTTTATTTTTGTACCTTTTCTCCACATTAAAAAACGACCCTGGTGTCTAACTGTCCCGTGGGGAGGCATTGTAAATAGGTACAATGATATTTATATTGAACATCCACAGAATGCCAACATCAATATATTATGTATGAAAGAGTTTGCTGTGGAATTTCCAGTTCTCGGTAGTTAGCATTATCACAACCGTTTACCCTTGATTTCTCATTTGTAACAACCATTAGTTTTCACTGGAATTTGGGTTGCAATATGAGAGCATAAATTAAAAAGCAAGTGCTTGTGCATTATAAGTGAAAAAAAAATGGATTTTAAGTAAAAACATTAGTATGTACTTACATGTGATGTCAAAATGAGTAAAAATTAAAAAAATTACAAAAAAATGACAGAGCAGAAAAATTACACGAAAAATAAAAATTTATCGAATTATTGAGCTTTACGAATATTGGTTAATGTTGAAGACTTTTTAAAATCCAAGGGAGATAACTTTAGTCTATCGATTTGACCAAATAATTTTAAACGGCCAATATGCTTATAAGTTTTGTTATGTATTATTTTATTTTTGTTATTTAAATAAATTGCTATCATTTTGATACATGTGATTTTTTTTTTTTTTTTAAATGCTAAAACACATTTCTTCTATATGGTAAGACAAACTAACTTATCTGACTTATTTCAGTTAAATTCTACAATTTCAAATTAGTAAATGGTGGATAAAAAAGTTATGTTTTGTAAAAAAAAAAAAAAAAAAAAAAAAGTTCTAACATTTTTTTTTACTCTATCATTTTTCATAATTTGGAGAATTCTTTTTACTAATTCTGACAAACCACGCAAGTATATGTTACTTTAGAATACTTAAAAAAAAAAAAAAAAAAAAAATTTCATCTTTTATATATGTACTTATAATGCACAAGCACCAAAATATTTTGCATATAGGCATTATTCGATAATGAAATCTTCCTGTGTACTCCTGTGTACTTCAACACTTAAACTCCTATTACCATTTTTATTTTTATTTTCTAACTTTTGCGAATTTCCTATCATGAATAAAAGTAAAACATTGTCTTCACTTTTCATGGATTTCTGGCATGACTGCAACAATCCCCACCCATCCAATAATATTCTAAAAAAAAAATAAAAAAATAAATAAATAAAAAATAAATAAGTAAATAAAATAAAATGAAAAAAAATAATTAAAAAAATTTTTTTTTTAAATAGATAAATAAATAAATTTAAAAAAAAACAAAAAAAAAAACATTGGTTTGCTTCTAACTGTATCATTTGGATCATTCGTGGTACTTTGATCCGTCTGTGGCTGCTATCCGGGAGGTGGACCTCCGAAAGACAATTCACACCGACTCCGTAATTATTAAGTGCTTTCATGGTGAAAGAGTGAATTCCTTCACTGTACAAAATGCATACATTTCCAACCAGCAATTCTAACAACTTCTCTCTTACTCAGAAAAGAGATGGCCACCAACCTGAAGATCGGTTATACAAGCATCAAACACTTTAGTTATAGTGTCAATTGTATTTATGGAGGAAGTTTCAATGGAATCAATTTGAGGAAAGGGCCCTAAATCCTACCTTTTGGAGCATTCTGCTTGCCACGAAATATTCAGACGCGGGAACAGGACAACCAGACACTGCAAGGATTTTGAGTGAGATTGACCATTTTTTATCTCTATCACAGTAGAGTCACAATAATAGCAGACTTCATGGTGTCACAATTGCACTTGACCTCCATGCACGTGCAGCTCTTCTAGACTGGGAGCCAATCTTGTATAGGTTAGCTAAGATTCGTTTCAAGCATCGTGTTGTGAATGTCAGTGTCATCTCAGTATGCGCACTGGCACTCAATATGACTAAAGAGGAAGTGGCCAGGGATTAGAATGTTCACATAGGACCAGCAGACGAAAACACCAGGTATGTGTTCAGCAGCTTTACTCTTGGTACAAAATGTGACAATGGTAATTTGCTAGTCAACTTTGTAACTACTAATTGTCTGGTGGTAACCAATACCTGCTTCCAGCACCTTTATCTTACCACTTGGCATTCAAATGATGACCACACAACCAATCAGATGGATAACATTGTGTGTGTGTTGGGCAAGATCTGTTCTTGAACTCCGTGCTTTTTTCCATTTGCCTGTTTCCCAGCTGAATACAACTTGGTTGCCTTCAAGTCTAACATAAACAAATTCTTGATGGACTACCCCCTAAAGTAATTCAATTTACCAAATCTCCATTACTAACGATTACTACGATATTATCCCATTGATTACTGTATACTCAATAACCCTTATCCTCAAGTGGCCTCCAGGCATTGATAAGTGGTGACTCCTATGTATATACATAAAAAAGCATGGTTGTCGGTAGCAAATTTATCTCAGTATTCTTTGGCGGCCATCGTTTTTACGTGCGTGCTCCATAAACAAATCTACGCGCGTAACAAAGATGGCCACCAAATAATAAAATGCATAATACAACTTTTTATATCTCGATAACTAATTATTTCTGCAAAATTTCAAGACGATTTTCGTATTCAGCATAGTCGAAAACCTTTAAAAGAAAATTGTGGAAGTGGACCTAATCTGAAAATTTACCTTAATTTTATACACCAAACCCTTCTGCTTGTGTGGTGATAAAACTTCTCAAATGCACTTGTGATGTTAGGCTGTATAAGGTGTTGACTTGTTCGCTTTTGAACAGATTTTTTCAATTATGAATTTTTTATACTTATTCCAATACAACACCTATTCAGCCATTTCGGAGTGCATAGGTGAGAAAGTAATATACACATAAACAAAATGCTTTTTCTATAAAAGATATATATATATATATATATATATATATATATATATATATATATATATATATATAAGAGCAAACAATTAATAAAACATGTTAAAAAACACTTTGAAAAAGAGTTAAAAACATATTTAATCTGAAAAGGAAACACTAGATAAGTGGATAGTCCTTAATCCGCGGAGTTTCCAAGAAATACTTTCCTTCACATCAGAGGGTAGGAATTAGCAAAATGCGGGATCGGATTTTGCATACAAAAGTATTTGATGAAACTGCAAGTAAGTCAAAGATCCTACTTGATAACAAAAAGTGAAGCAGAGGGAATATGGTGAAGAAAAAGGTGATTACACGTGAATGGATAGTCTCGTGAAAGGTAAATAATCCAAAAATATAACTCCAAGAAAGTTAATTGAATTCCCATTTGCACAAGTAAAATCCAAGGAAATCACGTAATTGGAAGATGGTCCAAAATAATCCAAAAGGCCGAAATCCATGGAATAATTCGCAAATATGTACAAGGAAATGAGGGGAAATTCCAATAATATTAATAAAAGAAAAATAAGATATGCTTTACACACAGATGCCGAGACACAATTTTATATATATATATATATATATATATATATATATATATATATATATATATATACTAGCATTTCAGCCCAGCGTTGCCCGGGTGTTTGGATGTGCATGTTGAGCAAAAAAAAAAAGTGGTAGTAGGAAGGCAGGCTCGAACCGCAAAGGAGGAAAAGAACGGGGTAAAACATAACGTTTATGCTGTTACGACCACTGCCAAACTGGAAGCGACATTTTAAAAAATTAAGGCTAGACAATCTAAAGGAGAGGATAACTTTAAAAAATATCGTTGAAAAAAGTGACCCCCACCCCCACAGAAAAGTGCCTAGTTGAAGGGGAAGATAATGTTTTTAGCCAATTTTTCAATATTTGTCGTATGAAAGGTCGAACTTTAAAACGATAATGATCTTGGTAAAATCCGTCGCCTCTTTGAAAGTTTAAGGCAGACACGCAAACATACATACATACATTTATATATTGGTAACTAAAAATTTTCGACCCAAACTGATGAAAAAGCTTGCCCTATCTCGGAATACACTTCATGTAAAATTTCAAATATTTAGACCAGAAATTGTCTGAGTAATTTGGAAGAGACCGGAGAGGTCAATTTTTTTTTTTTTTAACTTTGGCCCCTATTATGACCCCTTAAAATTTATTGTTTTGGTCTCAAATCAAGTTATTAAGTTAGATCCATGCCCAAGGAACCTATATATAAAATTTCAAGTGCGTAGACCCAAAATTGTCGGAGGAGTTTGGTAGAGTTCTCAAAGATCAAATCGTTGAATTTTGACCCCTTAATCACCGAATTTCTGGCCAAAAACCGATCACATCGATTTTCCCAAATCTCAGTACCCTGTATATCAAATTTCGAGTCTGTAGACTAAAAATTGTCAGAGTTATTGCATAGGGAAATATACACAGACACATGTTCACTTATATTTATTATATATACTTTTATAGAAAAAGCATTTTGTATATGTATATATATAACACTACTTCATTTAATCACAAATTAATATACAAAAATATAATTTTATGTGTAAATTTTCAGTATTTACTTCAACAGTCCTCAATACATAGGCAGAGCTAGGTAGTAAGGTATGAAAATATATATGGAAATTAAGCTACAAAGAATATTCTGCATAGCTTAATTGCCATATATATATATATATATATATATTTATTTTTTCGGATCAACTTGAGGATTTTCATGCAAACTGAAATTTTATATGTGGTTTAATTTTGATATATTTTTTTACATATCCAACATTTTTTCACTTTTTGATTTGGCAGTTTATAACTACAATAAATTGCGTTTCACTTAATGCCTTAACTAGCAAATTCTAGCATTGCTACAAATATAATTTGCTTATTTTTTTACGTCTGATGAGTAGAATAACAAGAATAGCATTCTTTGAAACTCCGCGGAATAAGGACTTTGTAAATTGTTTTTTGGAGTATTCAATCGAATAATAAATTTTGATTGTAAAGTTCAACTTACAGTTTTAATTTTCTTTCTCATATATATATATATATATATATATATATACACTTGTATATTATATAGTTTTTACAATTTTCTTGTTAAATTTTCTTAACAATGCAAGCAAGCTTTCTAGTTTTAGGTGGTAGTTTGTCTAATACAAAAATAAATACATAAGTAAAATAAGTAAATAATAAAATTCAAAATTAAACACAGAAATACAAAAATAAAAAAAAAATAAAATAAACAATTAACTCAACCATGTTTTTTTTCCCTTCCTTTCCTTCTGCTGCCAAAATATTTGTAAAAAAAAAAAAAAAAAAAAAAAAATTAGTTAATAATTTATTAATTAAAAAAAGTTCCTATTTACTTGCCTCCCTACAGGAGCAGAGTTTAACACAAAGGTGGTTTTAAATATGGCCAAAATCCAGTTCCCAAAAGGAAGTACCATTCAAGATTGGGAAAAACGTTAAATTACTCAAGTCTAGGAAAATTTCTTCTCCACTGACTGAGGACAGAAAAGATGATGTGTAGTATCCAAACAGATACTATATTTTGTTCCTAGCTAAAAGGCCAATGGATTGAAATTTATACCAAATAGTTAATTAAAATAATAATTAAAACAGTTAATTAAAATAAAACTTAATCAGAAAGAACAAGGTATAAATTTCAGTTTCAAAACACCTTTGGAAAAAAAAAAAAAAAGAAAAAAAAAAAAAAAGAAATAACAGAAAAAAAAAAAAAGGGTTTGTTTTACTGTACACATAGATTCGAAAAAGTTGTCACAAAACAAATATATAACAAATAAATGTTATCAAAGGCAAGATAAGTTACTTTTCTACCAAACTGGATATGTTTTTAATGTTATAGTTAATGTAACATGTTTATCCAGCTCGAAAAATATACAGTGCTTACCAATGTATTGAAAAATTTTAAATGGCAGCTGACTCTCTTTGAGGCGGTAAATTTGGGAAAAGGAGTTATAAAAAATAACCACGCTCAATATATGTTACCGTGACATAGGCTGACATATATTCGGCAAGTTTTTAACAGTATTTTGACTGTTTTTTTTTTAAATTTTATTCATAACTCATTTTACCAAACTTAGTTTCCGAGAGAGTCGGCCACCATTTAAAATTTTCCAATACATCGGTAAACACTGTTTTTCGAGCTGAATAAACATGTTACATTAAATAAAAACACTAAAAACATATCCAGTTTGGTAGAAAAGTAACTTATCTTGCCTTTGATAACATTTATTTGTTGTATATTTGTTTTGTGACAACTTTTTCGAATCTGTGTACAGTAAAACAAATCCAAAAAGAAATAATAGAAAGAAATAATAGAAAAAAATAACAGAAAAAAATAATAGAAAGAAATAACAGAAAGAAACAAAAAGAAATAAATAAAGAAATAACAAAAAAAAAGAAAGAAATAACAAAAAGAAATAACAAAAGAAATAAAAAAGAAATAACAAAAAAAGAAATAAAAAAAGAAACAAAAAAAGAAATAACAAAAAAAGAAACAAAAAAAAGAAATAAAAAAAAGAAACAAAAAAAAAGAAACAAAAAAAAGAAATAAAAAAAAGAAATAACAAAAAAAAAGAAATAACAAAAAAAAGAAATAACAAAAAAAAAGAAATAACAAAAAAAAGAAATAACAAAAAAAGAAATAACAAAAAAAGAAATAACAAAAAAAGAAATAACAAAAAAAAGAAATAACAAAAAAAGAAATAACAAAAAAAGAAATAACAAAAAAAGAAATAACAAAAAAAGAAATAACAAAAAAAAGAAATTAAAAAAAAAAAAAAAAAAACAAAAAAAACAGCATACATTTGCCTAAAAGTATTTGATTTAAAACATCTGATTGGTTTCTATTACAATGCATGTTTTTCCTCATTGAATTCTCTTTCCAAATTAATTTAAAAACATCTTAAAAGTAAAACTTAATATCATATTCTTGAAGGCATGGTATATTACTGTAAAATTGACTGAATTGCTTTCTCAAAAAGAAACTTCCAAGGGAGGTAATAAATACAGCACTAAAACATTCCAAGATGAATCTGAACAGGTGACTGATTACTGTGTCCACTTCTCTCTAAATTTCTACCACCCTTTCCCAGGATTGTTACATATATATTTTTGGTCCCGACAAAAGGAGGGTGGACTTGTAAATTCACCCTTATCTGTTCATCCATCCACATTTTTCTCAATAAATACGCCTTGAAATTATTTGAAATTTTGCACAAACATTAAACATGATAGGAGTAAAAAAAGTAACAGAACAAATTTTCTGGGAAAACTCTGCCCCCACCCCAGGGGTGCCTTTCAGGTTAAAATGGCTAAAATTAATACTTGTGCTTATTAAAAAAAATTGACGTCTTGGATTTTTATAAAACTTTCTGAAAAGTTGCAACTAACTGATTTCTATATAATTTTGTTTGTCTATACTTCATGATAACTCTTAGGTGTGCCCCAGGGCTCTTTTAGGGCTAATAAGAACACTCCATTTTTGGGACTATTTTACCATATTTGTCCAAAATTTTCTGCGTATGCTATTTAGCAGTTTTGTATGGTGCTGAACTCAAATTAGGAGATTATATTTAATGAGGAAATTCAAGGTAAAAATGGCCACTTATATATACACATAAATAAGAGTAATGATTTTAAAAGGCTTTTGTTGTTAAAAAATATAATGAGTACATATATCATGTGGAGATTTATATAAAATGATTTACGAAAAAAAAAAGCACACACACACACACACACACACACACGTATATCTATATATCTATAAAAGTCAACGTGTGTGTGTGTGTGCACATTTTCCTATGCAATAACTGTCAAATTTAAGTCTACAGACTCGAAATTTGATATACAGGGTACTAAGATTTGGGAAAATCTTTGTAATCCGTTTTCGCCCAGAAATGTGGCTGTTAGGAGGTCAAAGTTTAAGGATTTGATCTTTGAGAACTCTACCAAACTTCTCCGACAATTTTGGGTATAAACAATTGAAATTTTAGATATAGGTTCCTTGAACATGGATCTAACTTAATAACTTGATTTGAGCCCAAAACAAATGTTAAGTTTTAAAAAATTTGACCTCTGCGGTCTACAAAGTTACTCAGACAATTTCTAGTCTAAACATTTGAAATTTTACATAAAGGGTATTCAGAGATAGGGAAAGCTTTTTAATCGGTTTGGGTCGAAAATTTGAGTTACGAATATATAAATGTATGTATGTATATATGTATGTATGTTTGCATGTCTGTAAAAAACTTTCGACAGAGGCAACGGATTTTTACAAGATCCGTATCATTTTGAAGTTCGACCTTCCAGATAACAAATATCAAAAAACTGGCTAAAACATTAAAATCTTCACCTTCAACTGAGCACTTTTCTACAGAGGGTGTCGCTTTTCCTGACGATATTTTCAAAAGTGATCCTTTCCTTTCGATTGTCTAGCCTTAATTTAAACCTATGTCACTTTCGGTGTGGCGGTGGTCGTAACAGCAAAGACGTCAGGTTTTTTTCCTTCTTTGCGGTATGGGTTCGAGCATGCCTTCCTACTACCACTATATTTTTTTTTTGCTCAACATACACCTCCAAACACCCGGGCAACACCGGGCTGAAATACTAGTATACACACACACACACACACACACACACACACACACACACACACACACACACACACACACACACACACATATGTACACACAATGAACCTTCCATCCATTTATACACAAAGATATGTAGAAACATCCACACATATATACACGTTTAACACAGTCATCTAACTATAATTAAATAAAATAAATAAAAACAATATCTACTTTGTTACAGCATAGATATATACATTTAAAATTTCAACCATATTTACTTACTAATGATTATGAATAAAAATTCATATCCTATATTCAATGCAATTACAAATCTTTCAAATTAAAAAGGTACTAACACACCCATGTAAGAGTATTCTACCCTTTATTCCTAGATCACTTCATTACGCAAACCAAATATCAAACATAGGTTCAAAATTTTATCTATCCAACGTTAAAATGTACTATAATTTTTTTTTTTTTAAATTGCACACTTAAAATACCTTACGAAAGTACATACATATATAAGTGTGCTGACGAAATTTATAATATATTCAACTATACAATTGAAAGAGTCAAAAAAAAAAAAAAATACCCTTGATTATTCATTGTTTTATATGGGGTGAGTTGGGTCATGGGACAGGGTTTTTTTTTTTCTTTTTGATGTAGTTACAGTCATAATCGTCAATTTATAATTTCTTCAGTGCATGTATTTTAAAATGTTTGCAGGAGTCTGTCCAGATCCTTAAATCACATTATTTCAAGTTTTTCATAAAGTCATAAAAAACACGGTGAGTGTAGTGAGTGGCATGTATTTGCCTTTTTAATAATTTTCCACTCTAACCTTGGTGTCGTGTTTTTCCAAACTAATTTCCAATAATGTATTGATAAGGAGGTATCCTTTTCATACCTTTGATTGTTTATAGAATGTATATGCCCATAAAATCTATCCTTATTTTTGCCTAGTATACTACTGAAGGGGTTAAACATTCATTACTTAAAGGACACTTCTCAGGTATTCGACAGTTGCAATTGTTAATAACATAATTTTTCTTTTAATTTAATATATATTGATATATTAGTAAAAATATAATGCCACGTATGCTACGCAGTAACTTCATTCCCAACCAAAATCAGAGATGCTTGTTTACATAACATTTGAACCTATGCAAGTTAGTACAGCCAGGGAAGTAAAGAGGAAATTCGAAAGTCTAGCAGTTCGAGGGAAGAAACAAAGTAGAAGGCCTTTCAACATCTAGAAACCTCAACAGTGAAGGTGTGGGATCTTGCTGCTTGTTGGGTTAGTCAATGGTATGTACATGGAAAGGAGACAAGTGCTTTGAGTTCAGAGCACATGCCATTACAGTACTTGCAAAACAGGTACAGATTGTGGCAATGGGACAGAGATTGGAGCTTTGCAACGTCCTAGTAATATACTATATTTGGTTTTGTTATTAAATATACTTTTGTGATTATAATATATTATGTTTTAGTCAAACAGGGTTTCTCCGATATAATAGTGTTTGTTATTTAAGTTTTCATTGGAATATATTATGGTTAGGTAGATTGTTTTTTTTTTTACTAGGAATTTGCCTGTTAGAATGATGAAGTCCATCTAATCATCTCAACGATGAAGACTATATGATCATCTCTAGAATGATCTGATAGTCTCCATCATTCCGTCAAGCAATTTAAAAAATATTAAGTAATTATAATTAGATAAAAGGAAAGAAAAAAAAATAAAGAGAAATGTCATCTTACCTGGCGTGACATGTGGAGATGGCGTTGATATGCTAGACATCTGTGAATAAGTAGAAAAAGATGGAGAGCTTGAGCTATGAGTGAGAGAAGTTGGTGATTTGACCACATAATCTGAGATGCTGGCACTTGATTCCTAAAAGGAGAAAATAATCAGTAAAATGTGTTTTTTTTGTTTTGTTTTTGTTTTTTTTTCTTCTTTCTTAGGTCATCTGGTCTGGAAAGGGCAATATATTGAACTTGGAACAAAAAAATATTTTTAGTATTTGTGTAAATTGGTGATCTTTTAAACCAACACATTTCAGGTGAAAACATTATGTACTTGCATGTCATGTCAAAATTAGTATAAATTCTAAAAAAATATATATATGAAAATGATCCGATAGAAAAATAATTGCAAGTAAAAATAGAATTAATCAATTTATAGTTTTATTGTATGTTTTTTTATATGGGAAAGTTGTATTGTACACCCAATTCAGTATGACAAAGTGACAACTTATCTCCCTTGAAAGAAATTGACTAAAAGGTGCGCCATTTTTAAACAGAATATAAATGTGGATGATTGTATTTTTAGCAAAAAAAAAACATCTGTCACTGGATCAGTTTTTGTAATTTCTGGAACTTATATTAATTTTGACACAGTATGTATGTAATAATGTTTTCACCTGAAATGTGTTGGCTTAAAAGTTCACCGATCTACACAAGCACCTAATTTTCTTTCAGATGTATGCCTCTTTAATAGTTAAACCTTAATCATTTGAATAAGATTGCAGAAAATAAATTTTAAAAAGTAAACAAATGAGAATTAATTATAAATACTAGATAAATGAAGATAAATATTAATAAAATAAAGTGTAATAAATAATATTAAGTATCAACACAGGAATTGCATAATATATATATTTCCAATTTCTGCAAAATTTGCTCAGTTTACAATAGCCATATTATAGACATGTTTGAAAGCCAAACAAATGTCTGATGAAGGATATTTTCTGAAATATAACAATACAGATCCTCCCCACTTGACCATACTAATGGAAGTAAGATCATGATGCATGTAAAACGTGTGTGTGTGTGTGTGTGTGTGTGTGTGTGTGTGTTACAGATCAGAAAAACATTGATACCATTGGTTTCAAATCCAACAGAAAGGGGACCAGTCTGGTCGTCTATGCTGGACTTTTCAGCCTCTGGAAGAGACAGATATAAACAGAGGCCACTATCATTACTACTACTGCTGCTTTATTCAAAAGCTAAATTCTATCACTTCTTTAATTAATATTTTTTTTTCAATTAAGTTTTTCACTACAAAAACAAACTTCACATGATTTTTCTTTTAAATTACTTCTTTATCATTGCTGTTTATTTTTTTAGGGGGGGGTGTCATCAATTTAATGTATATTTTACATTGCTGGCATTCATTGAATGACTTTTAGAAATCGATTTCCAAACTAACTATCCCATCGCTGGTCAGGTGTTTATTTATCCATCAAGTCCATTTCGATCACTACCTCCCATGTTTTTCTTGCCCTTCAGGTAACTGGACCTGCTACCCCAACTGTTCTACATCACAGGTCATCAGACCTAAGTCTGTCTTTATGACTCATTACACATCTATTGTATCATTCTGATATAATTTCTCTCCATGCAACACATGTCCTCAACGCTCAGTGGCTAGGTTTTACTTCCATAGATCATAACACTGAGCACACACATCTGACAAACTTATTCAGCACAGCTAACAATAAAATAATTTAAATCCGTTTTATCTAATGAAACCAAAATAGAATTTTTAGGTTTCTGAATTTCAGAGCTGAGGATTGATTATTCATACTATTTGGATATACGTATATATGATGGATTCCCGTCATGCTCAACACATGAGGACCATAAATCCATCCTGTTATACTCTGCTTTCAATGTTGGTACTACATGTGTGACACAAGGCCAGCCCTGCTCCCACAAATCAAGCCGCCTGACTCATAAGTGGTGGGTCGAGCAGTTGCAGTTCCTATTCACATTCTACAAGGATTGGCTTGATAACACATCTTCGATTGAAACAGCAGAGTGAGCAAATTGATGGACTACACACACAATGAATTGTTTATAGTAGTAATGGCTAGTGTAGAACGATTCACTTCCTGATACAGGTGACTTTATTAACTGGTGCTATATATGCCACAGAATCGACGAACAATTGCATACAGGTTTGTATTGTCAGAGTTTTCCAGCTCTTAAAGTAGACTGTCAACCAGGACTGAAAAGCTCCTACTGGTGAGTCATTGCAAGTCAGACACCAACCTGGTTAATTCTTCACACAACACGTAATCTATAATATAATTCTCACCTGTCTGTTTAAATGTATGTATGTATGTATGTATGTATGTCAGGTCATGTCATATGCTACTGATACTATGTAACCAAGTACTACCTGCCTCATGGTCGGGTCACCAGTGACTAAACTGGTTCCCCCATCAGACTTGTTTGGTGAGGAGGGCGGCTAGTCTCCCTGAAGGATTAAAAACAAGACCTTTCAAAGGATGAATGAACCCTTTTCTGTATGTGTTTGTGTGTATGTATGTGTGTGCTAGGGTGGAGAGGGCTTCCGTAAGCCATGGTGAAGGCAACCTTTCTAGGAGGAGAAGCAAATCTCTGATTTAAAAAACCATAAAGCGGGAGACCAGTACCCGCATTAAGCTGGTCTGCAGTTTAACTTGTTGCTAGTGTAACGGTTTGGGGTCTAACCCAGGGATTTGATGTGTATCGGGATCTTGGATGGGAATCCCATGTGTCGATAGCCCGTGATTAGGAATGTTAGAGAATGGATAGAGAGAGAGAGAGAGAGAGAGAAAGAGGAGGGAGAGTGTGAATTACAGTGTAGACACGTTGACAGGAAGTTAAGATCAGCTGATTGGATTGTGTGCGAGTCATGTGATCAGGTTAGCTGAATCGTTGAGATTTGGTTGCAACTTGGACGACAGCGGACGGCTTTGCCGTTGTCTCCTCCCCTCCGCTGGGGGAACGAACGCTGACGTGGTAGAAATAAGACCTAGAAGAAGAAACCACAGGCCAAATTCACTTTCCACCTTCTGCAAGACATCTGGGAAAGTGA
Source organism: Euprymna scolopes (assembly GCF_053919585.1). Lineage (NCBI taxonomy): Eukaryota > Metazoa > Mollusca > Cephalopoda > Sepiida > Sepiolidae > Euprymna > Euprymna scolopes. The sequence goes on along the minus strand of NC_136524.1, from coordinate 46,460,900 downwards.
AATAAACTATAGAACCAATTTCTTGTCTTGGTGTGAAATAAATCTTCGTCCCCAAAAACAGGTATCAAGTCTCCCTCTCAGACGAGAATTTCCAAATGGACCAACAAAATGGCAGAAGGTATGTTCAAATGACATCTTGCACACATATTCACACTTAACAGCATATGAACATATGTAATAGAAAGACCACTAGACAGATCACACACACGACATTAACTCTGATAAGATAATCAAACACTCAATCTTTTATAAATAGACAATATATCATCTCCATTCCAATTTCGACCAATATACAACAAACGCTCATTTTATGATACGACAACGTAACAGGAACTTCAAAGTGAAATTCTCCTTCCAACCGCAAGTTGAAAAATAAAATAAAAAATATGCAGCGTGCCGGTTATGACGATATTACAACCAAATGGCACTTGCCAAGCTTCGAACCAGCATTATCGTCATGAAACACCTTATTGACATTCACGGTTAATAATTATAATAAGGCAATAAAGACGATAACACAATCGAGTATGAACATACTAAAAACACATTAATTTATTTACATGAGTGCGATACAGGTGAATGCAAAAAAAAAAAATAAAACAATAATGCAAATGAGGGTGCAGACAACATTACGGGTCGAGATGGGGGGGGGCAATAATAAAGTTTGTTCATGGGGATGTATTGTCTCTTTCCCCTACTTTTCTTTTTTTTTGAATGAAAAGAAAAATTTAGTCGCAGTTATTATTTAGAATCAGACAATCATGTATTTCTTCTTTCATTGCACTTGGCAAAAAGTCAATTTATACATAACATGAATGATATTTTAGCATAGAGACATGGGAGCTGGTTGGGCGGATTGGAGTGAATGAAAATTGATAAAAACTTAGCTTCTTGATAATTGTCCAGTCCCGACCAGCATCGTTAACACAAATGTCTTTTCTTCGTCACCATTCTCTTTTAACATTATTCCTGACGAGTGATTTTTAGCATAAGATTCTCTATTGGAGGGATATCCATCTCCAAGAATAACATTCGGCCAAGGTATATTCAAGCTTTGAGTGGATTTCCCTTTTCGGTCCGATGGCGATCCGCCAATCCGAGTTGAATGGACTATATTTCACCTATGCATCTTTCTACGCTGGTGTTAACCCCATTTTCTTCAAGGCACCCATTTTTAACCAGTGTTTCCCTGGCTGTTGGTAGCCCAACTAAATTTCCCGCTAAAGTTTTTTTTATTTCCAGATGTTCCCTTCTGAGATGGGTGGGTTGGGGTTTCTGTCTGGTTTACATCCATTATGTTCCCCGTCTTGTCGAAAGGCGGTGGAGATGAGGTGGGGGATCTTGTCTCTGTGATTTCCTTTGCGTGGGTGGATGACGTGAAAGGAAGAAGGGGGGGGGTATTGTTTTTCCTTATAATACTGGCTATATTTCTCTTGCTTGTTGCTGGATCTCAACATTTTGAACCGAGAGAGAGACTTTGCTGTCGTACAAAGCTAAAACTCTGTAACATCATCTGTGTACAGATACTCCCTCAGGCATTTGTCTATAAAAATGGTTCTGTGGCGATGGAAGTCATTTTTGGGCTCATGGACTTTAAGTGTCGTGAGAGAGTGGCACTCGTCTGACAAGACGTTGCAATCATCATGTTTGTATGTATGTATGTATGTTTGCATATCTCGCAAAAAATTTCGACAGAGGCGACAGATTTTCACAAGATTAGTATCATCTTAAAGCTTGACCCTTCGGATAACAAATATAAAAAAAATTAGCCAGAAACATTAATTCCTTCACCCTCAATTGGACACTTTTCTACAGGGAGGAGTCACTTTTTTCAGCGATATTTTCGAAAGTTATCGCATTTTTTCGATTGTCTAGCCTTAATTTAAACCTACATCACTTCCGGTTTGGTGATGGGCATGATAGCTAACACGTCACTTTTTTTTTTTTTTTTTTTCACTTTCTTTACCTCCTTTGCAGTACGGGTTTGAGTCTGCCTGTTTACTACAAATTTTTTTTTTTTTTTTGCTCAACACACACCTACAAACACGCGGGCAACATCGGGCACCCAGGCTAGTATATTATATAGGAGTAATATGTAATAGTGATATATATATATATATATATATATATATATATATATATATATATATATACTTGGTTGCCAGTGATGGCAATTTTTCTCTCCTCAAAATTTGAAAAGGTATGGAACCTTTCTAATTTTTGAACTTAAATTTTTCTTGTCTGATGATATCTAATATGATTGAAACGGTCTGCACATCATAGCAAGATATGACTGTATTTACATTAGAGAGAGAGAGAGAGAGAGAGAGAGAGAGAGAGAGAGAGAGAGACAGAATTGAACTTTTTAAATAAGGATTGGTATATATTATAAGAAAATATATTTCTACATATTCCAGGTAGAAAAATATTCAAAAGATTAGAATCATTGAATTCCAACAAGTCGTTGATAGTGCTCAATCAAAGAGAGCAAATTTAGGATTTTTTAAAATTTTGTTTATGTATGGAAAATATGACTATATTTACATAAAGAAAATAAAAAAATTATATAATATATATATCTCCAAATAGCAAGATGAATTAGATCACAGATTAATGAATCTTGTAGTTTCAAGTCTTACCAAATACTTTTGGGAGGTAATATTTTGATATAATTCAATTCAAATAAATTTTGGTCCTGGATATGACCTAAAACTATATCCGATGGTGAGGCCCCACCTTGTGGGCCTTAGGGAGTGTAGAGCCACCCTTTAATTGCCATTGCTCCCAGGTCCACTCTGACCCGGAGTGGTAGTACCTGTTAGGGTCCCAACTATGGGTTAAATAGAATCTGACTTAAAAAAAAAATATATACTCCGTTAAAAATCGTTCCTCAAAATAACTAAATTCGGCATTAAATAACCTGAAAAAGGTTGATATGCCATAAAACAAAAACAACCAACCAACCAACCAAATAAATTTGCTCAATATACTAGAGTGTGCAAATTAAAGATTGCAGTCTATTAAAATTTCCTTTAAAAAAAATTATAATTTTCAAAGCAAAAAATTGATTGTTTGATTATAGAATACAACATTTAAAGTAATTTAAAGGAAATTACTTTAAATGTAGTCCTTGTTTGCTTTGAAAATTATACTTTCTGAAAAAAATTTAAATTTATAAACTGCAATATATATATATATATATATATATATATATATATATAATTATTCAACGTGAAATGTTATGTCATAATGCATACTTGTCGACCAAGAGAAAAGTCTACCAGGCATGTGCACGCAGTGTTATGATGCATGGAATTGAAACTTCGCCAATGAGGGTTGAGGACATATGTTGCATGGAGAAAAATGATAAGAGAATGATACGATGGATGTGTACTATGGGTGTAAAGATATTCATAATTCTGATGACCTTAGCGGAAAATTAAATCTGGACAGCATAAGGAAATGAGTGCAGAACAGGAGACTTTGATGGTATGGTCACATTGAAATAATGGATGATAGTTCTTTTTTTGGGTTAATAGATGTAGAACAGTCAAGGTAACATGTCCAGTTCATAAAAGAAAGGCAAGGAAAACATGGGAGGAAATGATAAAAATGAACTTAAGAGAAAGAGGGATGAATAAAAACCTGGCCAGAGATAGGTTAATTTGGAAATCAATTTCTTAAAGCAGTCCAATACATGCCAACGTGTGAAACAGGTGTTAAACAGTTGACAATGACATTGATAGTGTTATCTACAAACTTACAAGTTAAAAATGTATACAACATGATAAACTTTAATATCTATATCATGTTTCTCCCCTCCCAATAAAAGTTAAACCAACTTAAGATGCTGAAGCACAAAAAAAACAAACTTAAATCTTACAAAAGTATTTGAAAAATACATCAATTCGTACTGGAATGGTTCAATAATAAGAAAAATACAAACTTCATCTGAAAACAATCTGCGTTGAAAATGAAAAATACTGTATAAACTTGTGTATAAGTTGATGTGCATTTTTAGACCAAAAATTGTGTCATTTTAGGTATTACCTGTGTATAAGTCAATTGTAGGTTATAAACAAGTTAAATGGTTCGTCTCATGGCTCTTTCTCGCACAGATAATTTCCTTTTTGTAAGACATATTATAAATTGTTTCTCGGCATCCGTGAGCAATAATATGTGCATTTACGCAAGTGTGGTCTATTCGATTTTCATATATAGAACCAATCCGTTGCACACTTACATGCAACGAACGCAAATGTTGCTAATCAAACATTCTGATCAACAACATGCTGTAGATTCGAAGAGCAGTTACTGTTTTTAGATATAATTTATGTCACGTACCATAATAACGTAAACGCATACATTGTACGAGCTGTAATATACTGTAATAATGCGAAGGCATGCGTTAAGTACCATTAAATGGTTTCATTAAATTGTTGATAAAGTTTCTCTTTAACACAGTAGGTTAAACGTAAAGGCCTAACTTACCATAGGCCTATATTTACCATAGCTGTTCAATAATTACAAATGTTTACAGGCCTAGCCCTAAAATATGCAATGGGGTTCAGAAGGGCTAATTAGTAGGATTACCGGTATATACTGTGTGCACAAGCATTTCTATTTTATGATTGAGAGCCGAGTCGCTCTTTAACAAAATTTCCAAAAAAAAATTTTGTATGTATGCGTCAACCTCACAAAAATAATCGTCTCCCAGAAATTCTACTTATACACAAGTATATACGGTATTTTTTTTTTCGACCAAGAATTTGCAAGAATATTAAATAATCCCGATCAAATATAGGTTCGAACACTTATAGAATTTTAACTAACCAGCAGATTGTTATCATTGTCGATCAACAGAAGAGTCTATCAGATTATGTATATAAGTAGTGTGATGATGTATTGTAATATAAAACTGCATTAAGTGCCATTAAATGATTTAATTAAATAGTTGTCATTAACTTGTTGAACTTAGAGGAGAACAGCATTGTAAAAACTACATTTCCTAACCCCCTAAAAAAAACGTCATATCATCACAGCGTACATCATATCGAACTTAGGCCTATAGCCACGTCTAGAGAGTGAACATTGCAAGAGCTATTCCAATTATTATTAAGCCTCCCCACTGAAAAATCGAGCATGTGCTTACATGTTGGCAAACACACCGCAGTCGGGTTTAGAAGGAGTATAATAATTTACTAGGATTACCAATATATACAGAGTGCACAAACAAATTGGCATTTTCTATGTTATGATCGAGCGCCGAGTCACTCTTTAACTACATTTCCAAAAACATTACCTATATATAAGTCGACCCCAAAAAAGTAACCTTAAAATCGTCTCCCAGAAATTTGACTTGTACACAAGTATATACGGTATATGGTGCTTGTTTAGACTTCAACTTTATTAAAAAGACAAAAATACAGTAAAATCCGTATGATGTATGTAACCGTCAATGAACGAATGTCATACTCCAAAAATCACATAAATTGATCAAAGTTTGTTTTCTTTTTAACTAAAATAAAAATCAAACTTTATAAGTGAGAGTTGATTTTGATCTGCAATGTTTTAAATAAAGGGAGACAATTCCATTCAAACTACCAAGATCAAATTAGTCTTGCAATGGCAATCATTATTTAAAATAGCTAAAAATGATTTTATATATATATATATATATATATATATATATATATATATATATAAAAAACTACTTGATAGATTTACATGATTTTTGGAATATGACATTTTCACTATGATGGGTACGTACAGTTTAAAACTTTTTCTGTACTTTTTATTTATTTATTTTTTTTTTTTTTGATTAAGTTGAATTCTATACAACTAATCTATGCTGAAAATAAAAAATAAAATATATAATTTTAATACTAATACATACTTGACCCGAAGCAGGACTTGAAAGATTCAAAGCTGAAAAGTTGTCCGCAAGTGTTTGGTCAACCCGACTTGCTGGTAAAAATGGTTTAGCACCTTGAGATAATGGGCTGCTAAAATGGTTGAGAGTTCGTGCTCTTGGTCTCTGCAAGAAAATTTAGGCATCAAATAAAAAGCATAATAATTGGAGTTGAGAACAGCAATGCACATTCAAAGGGTCAAATAACGCCTCCCAGTCCATCAACAATTCCTATTTATTTTCCTTTCTGCAAGGACAAAGTTAGACACCAAATTACCCCAGTCATAAAGCATCTCCTTTTCTCTGACGAAGGATAGAACATAACATTTAAACTAAAATCAAGAATTTTCCCCACTCTTTATCTGTGCCAAAACCAAAAACGTAGATTCCATGAACAAAGCTTCTTTCTTAGAAGTGTACGCCTGTGGAACTCTCTTCCATTTGCCTGTTTCCCACCTGAATATAACTTGAATGTCTTCAAGTGCAACATAAACAAATTCCTGATGAACCGCCCCCTTACGTAAGACACTTTATCAAATCTCAACACTAATGTACTGCACATGCAATAACCTTTATCCCTGAGTGGCTTCCAGGCCTTGATCAGTGGTGACCACCTTGTAAAAAAAAAAAAAAAAAAAAGTCTAAAGGCTAGATCAACAATCACATTGTTTAGCGGCAACGAACATTACAAGGTGGAACGATAAAATTGTCGCCCTAGAAAAGACGACAGGATTCCATTTCAGTTTGATGAAAACCGGTTTCTTCTTTTTTTGTTGCAGACCATCTACTAGTTGGTCAGTTGTATACAAAGCCCAAGAGCTTTAGGAGCCTTCTATCATGTCTGAAAGTGATACAATGTTCAACGAGCGAGATTGGAGATGCACAGCTGTACAACTCGTGCTCTCTATCGATCCAAGTTATGACAACAGGACCATTGCCAGCACCCTCAAAATGCAAATCTGGACGTTTCAACTCTTGAGGACAATGCTCAAAGTTTCCGGCCATGGTTATGGTCTTTGGTATGATTTCAAATGAGGGCTACATCATGTACCCTCAGATCTTCAAAGTAGACTTGAAAGTCAACACCAAAGTGTATGTGGATGCACTGAAGAGTGTGAGGATTCCCTGGTGCAATCAGGTGGCCGCTGGCAGATCCTAAGTGTGGCATCAGGACTCAGCACTGGCCCACAAGTCCAAAGAGACCCAGGCTTAGCTTCAGAAGGAGTGCTACGATCTTGTATTCTTCTCTCACAGGTCACTCTTCTCCTTCCTTGGCCTGAACCCACTGGACTATTTCGTTTGGTCATACGTCGAGAACATCACTAACATGGCCTCCCACAACACCAACCTGATCACAGAGCTTTCACTGGTGCTTGTTCCCAGTTGCAGACCTGTATCTCGGCAGTGATTGAGGGCGAAGGCGGCTACATTGAATAGATGTCAGCTCTACTACATAATCAAGTTACCTGAATTGATTTTTTTCAATAAAAGTTTTAAAATAAAGCTGTAGTGTTGTTTTCTTTAGGGCGAGAAATTTATCGTTCCTTCTGTATTCTTTACAACTGAATTGTTTCAAACATGGGTGCATAGGAGGATGGAGGGTCCCTTAGAACCAAAGACAACAGTCTAGGCCATTGTTGAGATAGCTTATTTCCTGTTGGCTGAAGTATATCTAGTCCTGTGCAGTTCTAGGAGGTCTACCGTTCCAGATTTTGTTTTCTCACCCTTTAAAAAGTGGTTAGTTTATTGCTAACTGCATAAGTGATACCAGGTTCATACAGATTTTCAATATCCATTTTCAAGGACTTTTCAGGGCTTTTCGAAGCTTTCTCACAATAAAATTCAAGTTTTCAAAACAAAATTTGGGGTTAGTTTTACAATCCACAGCAATTCGAAAAAGTGATTAAAAAAAAAATCAATTATACAAGTAAATGTTTCCATAGCTAATAAAAGTTACTTTGCAATCCATTTGCATTTTTTTTTTTTAAAGTAGTTTTAAATGATTTTTATTTCATCTCAAATATTAACTCTCTTCATGGCTTTTAATTTCTAACCAAGACGGATGCCGTCTTTTATTTATTTTTTTTTTTTGGCCCCCACCGGCCTAATTTTAAATGGTCAGTTTTTTTTTTAAGGGAGAGGAGGAGGAGGGGGGGGTCGCCATTGAAGAGTACCATCCATGCAAGGAAAGTAATTTTTAGAAGGGGTGGGTAATTTTTTTTTTTATGCCAGCTGTCACTACACTCTTCCTTTGTGCCCGCACCCAAAATAAAATTAAATTATAAAATGAGGACAAAAATTCACTGAGATTTCAATCTTTATCATGAAACTACCCAAAGTAATTTTGTGATAAAGGGACATAACTCTTGTATTTCAGTATTATATTATTATTACAATGTATTTCAGTTTTATTTACAACTAGTGGATACCCGGCGCTGCCCGGGTGTTTGGAGGTGTGTGTGGTCTTGGGTAAATCAAAACCCCGAGGGGGGGGGAGTTAAAATAAAAAAACAGTTTTGGTAGGTGAGTATGAGGATCGAACCCGAACCCTATGAGGCAAAGTTGGAAATTAAAGTGTGCTAGTTTTTCAAATCCCGTTTTCTGACCCTTGTGCCACATCATTTTTCTGGGGTAAATAATCCCTCTTTACAACTGAAGGTGATTGCAGATTATGGAATAAATGCCTAGATCTCTGTGGCAGGAAGTTAATCCGTTTCTAAATTTTTGAGACAAACTACTGTTCTCATCTTGAATGTTATTTTCATAACGTTCAAGTTGATGTAACCGCTGACCTTCTTCAGGTTATTTGGATAAAGTATGTGTCATGGTTGATGGAACAAAGCATGCTATTCCCCGTGAATTAAATAAAGGATTCCATCTGAAATTCTGTGCGGGTTTCAGAGTCCGACAGAAGGATTTCAGAGTTTTACAAGATACACCCGAAGAAGGTCAAAACCAAAACATTGTGAAAATAATAGCAAATGAGCACAGTCATTCGAAGAATCCAAATAATACAAGGAAACTAGTCTGTCATTTTTTTTTTTTCCAGAAATTTGTTTATACACCTGTATGATGCATTTGCTTACAGCCCTGGGTACTCCCGAATAGTCACCCATCCAAGTACAGACCAGACTCAATTTTATCGTTCAACTTTTGCAATTTAAGTGTGTCAATGTGAATTAACCATATCTCTTCAATTGTCCTCAGCCATCTATGCTTTTTTAAGAAGGCTGACAGGAGTGGTGTTATTTCAGTTTTCCTATACTGATTACCATTATCAAGGCTTTTTTTTATGTAGAGAAAATTCAACCCGCTAAAAAGAGGCTTTCTGGTTGGGACAAAAATCGCCTCTAGAAGAATCGACTTCAGACAGGAAAGATTGAAGTACAACATCAGAACAAATACTACACTTTGCTTGTGAGTCTAGTCTATTTAGTACATAGCTGGAGTGGGGTAATCATTGCCACTTCCTTTATAAATATTACTAAAGTAAAAAAATTCTCTTTCAAGTTATATATTTATTTATATTTCATTTTGAATTCTCTTTTTTAGCTAAGGATTACTAATTTAAAGTATTCAAAATTCATTCTCATCTTTTTCCTTAATTATGTTTTATGAAAATTGCTCCAAACGAGGCATGAAACCACTTGATGTAAGGAGCTAATCAATAAAGGAAGGAAAGAGTCTAGTGAGCATGTGTACTTAGTACGATAACTGATAGAAGTGATACCAGGTCAGTCAGGGTTGAGGATATGCATTGCATGGAGAAATGATACGAGAGTGATAAACGGATTTGCAATGACCTCAGAAGAGTAAATCTGGAAAGTATAGGGATATGTGTGCAGAACAGAAGACATTGATAAAGGAGTTTTGGGGCTAGTAGTTGTAGAGCAGTTGAAGTAGTAGGTCCAATTTACAGGGAAAAGTTTTTAAAAAAATACGAGAGGAAGCGATAACAGATCTGAGGGTTGCACTCAAGATCGACCCTTCCCGACAGGAATGCTCATAGGTCCAATCACAGAAATTTCCAGAGGGGGAGCAGAACTAGATCCCTCATGTTAAACTTGCCACAGTGGGACATGGGTAAATAAACTATTTGATACATACAACGTAAATACATGTAGAGTGAGTCAGAAGTAATTGGGCAGTAAAATCTACTTTTAGGCCAGATAATATTTATCAATATTTTTAGGTAACATCAATAAGTTTATGGTACTTTGGTGATTAGCCATATTAACTTACTCATCATTGCTTGTTGTCTATGTCATAACGTCATAGGAAATAGATAATCACTGCTTGTTGTCTATGTCATATAACGTCCTAGGAAATAGATAGTGTTAGCCAAGTTAGCGACCCCACCCAATTACATTTCATAATTTCTTGTTTCATTTCAATATTGTCTTTAAATATAATAGACTAGCAGGATTTGTGTATTGGCATTGCCTGGTAGAAGTACGACACAAAGCCAGAACAGATTCGGTAAAGCCCCCCCCCCCAAAAAAAAACAAAAAAACAATCAGCCCTGGAAAATAGCAGGCATTGGCAGCCATGATCAAAATGAAATCATCTAGTTTCCACTGTGTGGTATTGTCTGGCAGCAGCAGATAGCAGAAGTCACTGGGGGTTACTGGTAATTAGTATTGGTTTGGGGGTGATTACTTGCAGGTACTGGCAGTCACTGGCAACAATAATCAGTGATTGGTCTCCATTGAACTTCTCCAAACTGAAATTGTCTGTTTACAACTTTCGAGCATTGTTGAGCACTGGCATTAACTGGATGGTTAGTTAGTGCTGTTTTGGGGTTGGTAATTGCATATACTGGTGGACACTGGCCGCTTTTCCAACTGTCATTGTTGGTTCCTGGAATTCATTGTTGACCATGGCCAGTATCAGCCTCAACTGTAGTGCTCCAAAATTAAATTGTCTGTCTTCCATAGCGAGCACTCGTGGTCATTGGTGTTTGTAGGCAGTTATTTGCATTTCGCCATTGTCAGTCACTATCAATCATGACCAGTGTCAAATCCCATAAGACTGCTCTGAAATAAAATGGCCTGTCTTCAATATTCATGCAGTCATCCATTGTATGGTACCATCATCTAATAGCAGGCACTGTTGGTCACGATGATGATTGTCAGGGATTTTCAGATGGTTACTGTCAATTCTGGACAGGGACGGACACTGGCAGAGACTGGTCAGCAAATCACCTGTCTTCAATTGTTGGACACTGGCATCAAGTGGCAGGCACCATTATCCATGTAGGTCATTGCTCTTTTAAATTGGCTACTGACTCTTTATAGCACTGGTGGGCACTGGCAAGCACTACTGTTTATAGGCGGTTACTGCTGTTTTGATGTGATTAGGCAGTCACTGGTGTAGAGAATGGAGACGACTAATGAGACAGTTCAGAAAAAAGTGAAATACCTGTCCTCATGCGGTGTTATAAATCGAGTGCTACTCTTGAACTCTAGACTTTTTAAGTCCACTTTACATGGCGCTACGGACAGTACATATTTCTACAGAATTATTTTCTTACTGAAATTTGAATAGGAATAGCATCAGGACAACGCGATGACGAACATTACTTGAGACTAGTTCAAGGATGGCGTACTGTTGCCACATCTGGGCAGGAGCTGCTAGAAAGGACTTGTCCTGCCTTGATAGAGTTTAAAATATACTTCAGGGCCTCGTAGGAGATGTCCCTTTTCTCTTCCCTGCAACCTCTATCTCACAGAAGAGATGTTGCGAGTTTGTCTCTGCTTTGTTATTTTCATGGCAAGTGCTCAACTGAGCTTCAATTTATGCCCCACCTCGCCAAACTTTCACAAGAAACACTCATCTAGCTGAAAACACTATCAATAATTTCCTCCACTCTTTATCTGTGCCTAAACCGAAATGTACATTCCATGAAAAAAGCTTTCTTAGAACTGCACGCTTGTGGAACTGGCTTCCGTTTTCCTGCTTTCCAGCCGACTACAATCTGATTGTCTTCAAGTCCAACATAAACAAGTTCTTGATGAGCAGTTCCACTTAAGTTAACAACTTTACCGAATTTCCATTACTATTGATTACTATATTGTCCAATTGACTACTGTACACTCTTAACCCTTATCCTCGACTAGTCTCTGGGCTTTGATAAGTGGTTATAGCTATGTAAAAGAAAAAAAAAAGTTCATCAGTTGATAAATTTACAGAAAGAAAACAACGAACTTCATACTGGCAGGGAAAATGTATCGAACTAGCCTCACACTAAAAAACTGGACAGACTTGTAATTGAAGATGGTTACACCAACAGAGACTGGGCATTATTCATAGACACACAGACCTGGTACAAACAAATGTGCAGTTTAACCGACCCAGTGGAAATACACAAGTTAAGAACAACTTGCTCAAATGAGGTAAAAAGATTTGTTTGAACTAGTAGGGTCTAAAGCTTTCAATATAGCCATGGAAGAACAACAAAAAAAAAAAAAAAAAAAAAAAAAAAAAAAGGAAGCAGGGTCCCACACAATTTTTAGCAAAGCTTTCATCCCACGCGAGGTTTTTCCAATTTTACTGTCCAGTGTCCTAACGAGTAACGAGAGCTGCCGACAGACAATAAATGATTCGGAGGTCATCGTGGCTGGCCAACTCGTAGTTGGACTTGTAAATACAGAATACCAGTGCAGGCTGTTGGCCGAAGTCAATATTTTGGCAATAGTGGAACAGAAATTTCAGACTGGTTAGTCTAGACCCAACAGATACATCAACTTCTCAAAGCAGCCAAAATGAGCGTTCAACATTTGGTTCAATGAGGTCGGAGAAGAAACTGTCTAAGGAGGGGGAGAAACCCAGAACACCTCAAAATAAACCATGTGAAAGGTGTGGGAGGTCATCACACCCCAACGGGCTATAAGGAAGGAAGAACTGCTCGGCAACGGAACTCAGATGCCATAATTGTGGAATTACTGGACACTTACGAGAAGCGTGTTGAAAACCAGAGAGGTTCACAACGAAGTTAACAATTCAACATGACACCAATCAAAAATACTTAGCAGCAGAGGAGGAGGAAGACCAGCATTTTATGAACGAAAACAGAAATTAGCAGTAATACCACATCTGTATGGAACAGATGTAGATTCAAAGAACCCCCTCCCTCTCCATAAAAGTCGATGTACCTTTGATATCCGAGACCTATGCCGAATTTGGGCATGCCTGAGATAAGGGGACTTGCCCTCAAATACACGATATCCAAACCGTTGTGGATACTGGTGCTCAAACATGTTTGAGTGTCCCTAAAATACTGCAAGTATTGGGATGTACTAATGACATGCTAACATCAACTGGGTATGTGGAATCACAGATGACCTACTGCACATTAAGGGAATAAGGACTAAAACTAAAAAAATGACTGGAGCCATTCGGTATAAATTTTACAAAGTAAAGTATAAAAATTGAATACATTACTTTGTAAAATGTATAAAAGTGCACTTTGAAGATAAATGAATTTCAAATTGAATCTTGTACCTTTATTTTTTAAAGCCTATAGTAAAAACATTTTGTTTAACAATTTTCATGCCTTGGATGAAATGCTTTTCTAACTTGAATTTTTTTAAGATTATATTTTATTTAATTTATTAATTTGGATTTAAAAAAAAAAAAATGAATGTGGTTTTGCATGTATTTATAAAAACTCTCCTACTCTCTATTTCAGATTGTATTTCTCCTCACACCACAACTTTTTTGCAACTCCCTCTTTGTCATACATGTCTGAATAATGAGAAAATCTGAATTTTTAACAAAAACTTTAAAATAACTTTTTTAGATGAAATTTTTTTAAACTTCTTTCAGAATAAAAAATCTTTACAATTTAATAAGGAACATATTTCGTATAGGTTTCATTAAAAATATTCAGAGTATAACGAGAAAAATAGAGATGAAAATTTCAAAAGGAGTGTATAACTGGTTACGCTCAATAGTAGTCCTCCCTAGCGAAAGACTTTGTTATTGTTATTCTATCATCATTATTATTATTTAAAACATTTTGTGTCCTGCACTTTTGCGCGAGGACTGATATATATATATATATATATATATATACACTAGCTAACTGCACAAGTGTCAACTACAGTTGATGTTCCTCTATACCAAAACCAAAATGCAATAAAGAAATAATCAAATAAGAGAAAAGAGCATAAATAAGCAGTACATGAAGTAGAACAAAGGGAGGTAATCATATAGATTTATTTAGTCATAAGTAAAATTAAATGATAAAGTTATAGTTGAACAGGCTGGCAAACAATATTTTAGCCTTTGTTAGATTCACTTTGGCGTTATCTATAACATAAAAGCGTGTGCGCATTTTTTCTGTACGTCCCCCCGCCCCCCGGTGCTTCTCGGCTTGCTCGCTCATTCTTATAAATTTTTTATATGCTACACAGATCATAATATCTCACACTTATAAAACATGACCGTAAATATATTTTATTTTGGACACTTCTCTTACAATTACAACAAAATTCGCGCTGTGAATTCGTTCTACTGACCTAGAAAAACCACCATTAATTTTTTAAATGCTTATTTTCGACCAATCAAAAGTCCCTGACTTCTTGGCCTCATGGTAAATCATAAGACTATTAACTTAAAGGCTCCAGGTTTCAGACTACCTCCCTCCCAAAACTCTTTGACGTTTTTTTTGTTTTGTTTGTTTTAATGAGAGCCTTTTTTGATCTAAACCCCCCCCCCAACACACACACACACGTGTACCCCCCTCCATCGGTTTCGAGCCTACCTCCCTCCCAAAACTTTTTCGCTGTTTTATTTTTGTTCGTTTTTTTGAATATTTGTTTTCAAGCCTACCTTCCTACCAAAACTTTTTTTCTTTTTATCTACTCCCCCCCTCCAACACACACACACACCTGGGCAACGCGGGGTATCCCCGCTAGTCTATATATATATATATATATATATATATATAACAGGCAAAATGTGTGTGCACATTTTTTGTATGTCTGGCAAAGGCTTTTTTTTACAGCCGGGGGGGGGGGGGGGGGGGAGAACTAAATTTTGGGACTTTTTATATACCGTCTAAATCACAATATCTAAGATTTGCGAACGCATCTAGCTTTATTTACATCGACTTTTACAAAATTCTTGCTATTTTGGCTCCCCTCAAGTGTGTTCAGCTTTTTCGTATAAAAGCGAAACTAATCTGAAGCGAAGGTAGTGTTCCTGGCCCTCGTGCCGGGAACATCCAGAAAGCAATAAAGCTTTGATCAATGCGGGGGAAACAAACCTCCTAAATCAGATAATTGCTATTCATTTATGGGGAGCTGGTTTCCCCCTACCCCAGCCAAAGTTGGGTAAACAAAACTGCCTCACAGTAAAAGTTAACTGCGGGATTTCTATTTGACCTCATTAAATTCACGCACCTGTCAATTCAGGTTTTAATCCTTAAATAAATTCAAACGTTTTTCTCTTATTCTTCCTTGCTGGCCCAGCGGTAATGTGTCAGGTTTTTTCACACTTTATTTTCCACTTTCGTCTCAAGGCTCCTGGTTCAATCCTACCCACTTATCAAAACTTTTTTTTTTTTAATTGTTTTTTCTAACACCCCTCCCCCAACGCACACACCTACAAACACCTGGGCAACGCCAGGCATCCCCGCTAGTTTATTATATAAAAGGCAAAATGGGTGTGAGCCTTTGTGTATGTCTGCCAAAGGCTTTTCAGATTGGGGTTCTCGCGTCAGATTCTGTGAGAAGTTTTCACATACTTCCCAGATAATAATATTTCAGATCTACAAACAGACACTGTCTATCTTTTTTGATCGAATTAAAACAAAATTTCCACCGTGCCGTTGTCTCGGGTGTTTGTTTGGCTTTTTTGGCATAAAGTGAAACTATTCGAACGCAAACGACAGAAAGCAGGAAGCTTTACTAGTCCCTGGCCAGCTATTCTGATGCTTCACTCAACTGGTCGTTGGTCAATGTAGGGGAAACCCTTCATACTGAGACAATTATTATTTATTTGGATACTGCCAGAGTACCCACTTTCAGAGGGAGCTGGTCCCCCTTCCCCCACATTAAAAAAAACACTGTCTAATTTGCTTTCGTGGGGAAGCAAATAAATACCTTACCTGGCCCCCAGCCAGGTTTAAAAGCAACATTCATTTCTACGCATTCGTGGTAACTTCTCTGAATACTAAGTTAATTACCAACTCATTGAGTTTACTATCCTCTAACTTAGAACACCTATGCACCATCGTCATGAAATGTAATTATGCTGCAGTGGTGAAGCAAGTTTGGCGAGTTAAAAGTGGAAATATGCATCCTAGGAGCATCAACAGAATGGTTTTTTTTTTTTTTTTTTTTTACAAGGGTGTCACCATTTATCAAGGCCCAGAGGCCACTCAAGGATAAGGGTTAATAGGTATACATTAGTCATTGTGATTTTAGCATAGTAAACAGTGGGAATTTTGAAACTTGGATTACTTAGGGGGACGATTCAATTAGAACTTGTTCACATTGGACTTTTTTTTTTTTTTTTTTTTCATAGGTATCAACTCATTATCAAGGTCAAAGAGGCAACTCAAGGATAAGGGTTAAAGAGTGTACAGTAGAAATTGGACAATATAATAATCATTAGTAATGAAAATTTGTTAAATTTGATAACTTATATGGAACGGCTCATCAAGAACTTATTTACGTTAGACTTGAAGACAACCATATTGTAGTCAGCCGGAAAGCAGGAAAACGGAAGACAATTCCACAGGCGTGCAGTTCTAAGAAAGAAGCTTTGTTCATGGAATCTACGTTTAGGTTTAGGCACAGATAAAGAGTGGGGGGAATTATTGATAGTGTTTTCAGCTAGACGAGTGTTTCTTGTGAAAGTTTTGCGAGGGGGGACCATAGATTGAAGAACAGCCACTACCCCCATCCTAATAAAATAATGGTTGCTTCTTCCTATTAAAGCAAATTTGAAAATCGAAATATTGAATTCCAAGTAAAACCAATGGTATCTAATGAACACAGGGCTTTACATTGCGAGTGAAACAGTCGCATTTGCGAGTGATTTTTCCAAGTGACAACTAGAAATAATGAAACGCTCATCTTTTGGCGATTGTTTTTTTTTATTTTTCATTGACAATCTTCCAACGCTCATTGCTGAGAGAAAAATGTATTTTCAACCTTTACTTGTTTTTAATACAATGAACAAAGTCAAATTATTTAATCAATAAATGTTTAATAGAACAATATACTCGTTTTTTTTGTTTTGTTTTTTTAACCAAGACTATTCAAAAACATCTGACGAAATATAAATGTTTATACCTATGAGTCTCAACATAAAATTTGGTGCATATTTAGAATTACACTTATTTAAAAAGAAATACGGAAAAAAATCTTTCATGTACACTCATCACAGAACAAAAATGTCATATTCCAAAAATCACGTGGGTTTGGCTAGTAACTTTTCTATTTGGCTAGTAAAGGTCAACTAAAGATAAACTTGTCCATAGAGTCCTGGAACATATCCGAAAATGACAAAAAGACAATAAAAAGGTAGAAAATTAATTCATTAATGAAAACAGTTTTTGAAAAAAAAAAAAAAAAAAAAAAAAAAAAAAAAAATCAGTGAAAATTGAAAGTTTTGCTAAAATGATAAACAGAAGAGTTTGTATTGTAACAGGGGAGGTAATTATTATTTTTTTTTTTTTGAAAACTTTGAAAATCTTAGGTTAATTCCAGAGTTTTCGAAATATTTCAGACTAGCGGGGGTACCCGGCGTTGCCCGAGTGTTTGTTTCCGGGATGGGAGGGGGGAGTTTTAAAAAATGTTATGGTAGGTAAGTAGGAAGGATCAAACCCGGAGTCATGAGTAAAAGTAGGAAAATAAAGTGTGAAAAAAAACAAAAACATCTGCAACGTTAACAGTTCGGCCACCAAGAAAATCCATTCCAGTTGTTTAGGAAAAAAAAAAAAAAAAACGACTACGGTAGGTCGGCGCGAACGTGAAAATATAATGTGAATTGTCCAGCACGCTAACCACTACGCCACAGAGCACTGCAGCTTAGTTTAGTGATTTTAAATAATTTCACATGAAAGAACTACGAAGCCAAACCGGTGTTCTCTTCTCAACTGTTCCTTGTGAACGATCCCCAAACGGTGTTAAGTGGTGGCAGGGGGAGGAGGAATTTATTAGAGAGAAAATATTTTACCACTTCCATTGATCTTAACCGATTTTGGCCGTGACTTCTCAGCAGAAAAAGTATAGAAATCTAAGATTATCGAGGAATCTGAGAAATAATAAGCCTATAACACACCTCAGATATTGTTCTGCCGTTTGTGCATATTATATTTGCATGAAATATCTTGATTTTTAATCCTATTAAGGTCAAAATCAGACGGGGGAAAAATGAGTTCATTTTATTTATATAGAGAAGACTATAAGCTACTTCCCTTGTTTTTATGTCATGTGTTCTAAACAAATATGGCAAAGCATTTTTTCAATAACACATCAAAATAGATTCATGAAATAATGCAATAGTATTTAACTAATTGCAGCATGACAATTATGTAAATAACATTGATTTTAGTTCAAACTGACATAAAAATTATGTAGATTAATTTTTAATGGAAATCGATTTTTTCTTTCAACTGTTGAATTTCACATAATAATGTAAAGTCACCATATAATGTAATCCCCGAGAAAGATGCTATCACTAGGACTATGACAACAGCATATTCTTTTCATCGTTTTGATTCTTGAGTATATATCTGACACAGACAATCAACCGAGGATCACATCACTCTACATAAAAACATAACGTCTCAATGGATATATACCTGAGAGTCAAAACAAGGAAAAGAATATGCTGTTGTCCTAGCCCTAGTTATCACCACAGAACATACTACACTGCTCCATTCCCCTAAATGGTGGTATTATGCCAAACGAACATATACTACACTATCAGCCTCCTGAATTGAACAGTGAGAGAGTACTTTAGTCTAATAGTCTAATACATGGGATACAGCATTAAGAAATAGTGGAATTAATAGAATAGTATTGTTTCCATTTCAGGCAGGTCAATAAGAAATATCCATTATAATTAAGAATCTATTTTGGTGCTAATAAACAGGGCATTTCAAAAAGAATATGCCAAAATAATTACAACTTTTTCTTCAGGTCTACAGGCTGGAATGATAAAATTGTCGCCCTAGAAAAGAGATGATTCCATTTGATGAAAACCTGGTTTTCTTTTGTTGCAAACCATCTATTAGTTAACCAGCTGTGTACAAATCCCAAGAACAATAAGAGCCTTCTATCATGTCTGAAAGTGATACAATGTTCAACAAACGAGATTGGAGATGCGCCGCTGTACAACTCATGCTCTCTACCAATCCGAGTTTTGACAACTGGACCGTAAAAAATGTACCCAAAAAATGCGAATCTGGACAATTCAACATTCGAGGGAACAGCTCAATGAAGTTTCCAGCCACAGTTATGGTCTTTGGGGTGGTTTTAAGTGAGAGCCACATCATACCACCTCACATCATTAGAAGTCGGCTTGAAAATCAACAAAAGTGTACCTGGATGTGCTCAAGAGTGTGGTGATCCCTTGGTGCAATCAGGTGTCCGCTGGCAGACCCTGGGTGTGGCAACAGGACAGCGCTGACCACAAGTCCAAAAAGACCCAGGGTTGCCTTCAGAAGGAGTGCTACAACTTTGTACCCTCCTCTCACTGCCCCCCCCTCCTCCCCTGACCTGAACCCACTGGCTTACTTTGTTTGGTCATATGTCGAGAACATCAACATGACCTCTGACAACACCAAAACCAGTATGATTGCTGCCATCTGCCAAACTCCCATGCTCCCAATTCCAAACCCGTATCAAAGCGGTGATTGAGGGTGAAGGCGGTTACATTGAATAGATGTCAGTTCTACCGCATAATCAAGTTGAATAATCAAGCTTTCTTATGCAGATAGTATTGTACTTGTACCCCTCATATTAATTACTCACACCCCTTTCTATTGTTCCAGAGTGTAACCAGCAGCGCATTCTTAGGAGCCGGAAGGAATTGGTAACCTGAAGATCGTCGAGTCCCTCCTCTCAAGACTATTAGACCTACTGCTCAGTAGAGGCCTGCACCTTCACTTGCCTACTAGTTCCTTTCCCCTGTCTGCTCATAGGAAGGTGTGTCTACTCATCTATGCGCCGCTGAATACACACTTTTGTCAATACAATCATGTCTAATATTCAGCTCACATGCCCAGTCACAGAATGTACCTGAACCTCCCAATCACTCTCTGAATCCCTCTCCAGTGTTTTGGCTGCTGCCATGACACTGCATGCGCAAACTGCCCACCCACCTCCAGCAATGCAGTCTACACAACCCCCAATCCCGACCCTAAAACTCAAATCACCGTCCATCGGTGCTGGTAGCAATCCCGACCAATGGTCTGCATTCACAAGACAGTGGGCCATGTATAAAACCGGCATGGCCATACCTAATTCAATGTGTGCCACAGCACTGTTCCACTGTTGTGACCAGGATTTAATGAATGACCTCCTGAGAGACCTACGCGAAGATGTGTCAAAAATGGCTGAGGAAGACCTCCTTGCTGCCATCAAGCGCCTGGCAATCAGGAGGAGAGCACTCTTGTCCATCGTATCAAGCTGAGCAAATTGACAGGCCCCCGGCACACCAATCAGAACCTTTCTTGCAACCCTCCGAGGTCAAGCCGCGTTGTGTCAGTACACGGCAAAGTGTAAAGAGCCTAACTGTGGCCACATATATGATTACAGCGATGAAATAGTTAGGGACAACCTAATCCGAGGTATTGCCGACCCTGAAATAATGTCTGACCTCTTAGGTGACCCAAAAACAGACCGAACACTGGACGAAACTGTCACCTATATCGCCCAGAAAGAGCAAGGCAAAGCGACCAGGGCAGCCGTTGGGGATTCCACCAGCACCATAAGCGCTATAAGCCATGCCACTAGCAAAACCCGCCATGCTCAGTCTTCTCCCGGCAGCGAGGCAGGCAGGTGCTGGGCTTGTAGGGGGTCATGGCATGGGAAGAATAACGACCGAAACTCCAGAGCTAAACTCTGCATTGCCTGGTCTAACACATGCAACAGGTGCTTAGTAAAAGGCCACTTTTCCGCTAACTTAAGCAAATGCACCAGTTGTGGTACGTGGGGTCACAGAGATAAGAACTCACGGTGGTGCCCCCAAAATCCCAACACCAAAGTGAAGCCAAGAGCCAGCAGAGGCACGTTTCAGATCCAGGACGAAGCCGGATTCCTGTATGACCAGCTATGTGCCACCCAAAATAAAACAGCAGCCGAGCACTATGTCTATGACGGTAAATGGGTCGCAAGACCCTCTAAACCACACCCTATGATAACCGTCAGACACATCGCTACCGACAGATCATGACGAACTGGGCTATCCCCTTAAATCATCGAATCCTACCTCAATTGACATCCCCATGGTGGCAGATTCAGGCTGCCAGAGCTCTATCATCCCGCTTCGGTCTGCCTTGGCCATGGGCATCAGCAAGGATGACATGACACCTGTTCAGTTGAACATGCATGGTGCTATCAAAGAAGACCTTGGGGTTGAAGGTGGGATCTTTGTTGAAGTTTCAACTACCGATACAACTGGTGCATTGAGGACCACTAAACAGCAAGTGTTTATATCGAGGAAGATCGGTAAAGCCTTCTTATGCAGGGAAGCTCTTATAGCTCTGGGAGCCCTACCCTCTGACTTCCCCATTGTGCCTGCCAGATGGGCGGGAGATATGCTTGCTGCCATGAAAGGCGAGGAAGTAAAGCAGTGTTCATGCCCTGAGCGTGTAGATTCACCGCCTCCAATCCCTACGGCACTTCTGGATGGGATATCAGGCACAGAGGAGAATGTGCCTGCCCTGAAGCAGTGGCTGTTAGACTATTACGCCTCTACAGCCTTTAATACATGTGAGCACCAGCCACTGCCAATGATGAAATGTTTTCCGCTGGAGCTTCACGTTAACCCTAACGCCAAGCCAGTCGCCATCTACAAGCCAGCTTTGGTGCCTCTACACTGGCAGGAGAAGGTGTTCCAGGATCTGGAGCGCGACGTCAGCATTGGTGTTTTGGAGAGAGTCAGCCCTAATACGCCAGCTACCTGGTGCTCCCGCATGGTGGTAACAGCCAAAGCTGATGGCTCCCCCACGAGGACAGTGGACTTGCAGCCACAGAACCGCCACTCCGTCAGACAAACCCATCATGTGGAAAGCCCTTTTCACCTCGCCGACCGGGTCCCACAGTACAAGAAGAAAACTGTCACGGATGCCTGGAACAGGTACCACTCTGTCCCGATCAGAGAGGGAGACCGCCACATCACCACCTTCATAACACCATGGGGTCGATATCGCTACAGAGTGGCACCGCAGGGATTCCTGGCCAGCGGGGACGCCTACAATCACCACTTTGACTCCATCATCGCAAACGTGAAGAACAAGGTTAAGTGTGTGGATGACACCTGCATGTGGTCCGACTCAATTGAGGAAGCATTCCACCAGGCCTGTGAGTGGCTAGACCTGTGCGCTAGAAATGGAATCACACTAAACCCAAAAAAGTTCCAGTTTGCGCAAGATACGGTTACTTTTGCTGGCCTCGACATTACTCCCACCAATGTCACACCGTCAGAAAAGTTCCTAGATTCCATCCGGCACTTTCCCAAACCTATGGACATCACCGGTGCCAGGGCCTGGTTTGGACTGGTCAACCAAGCAGCGTATGCATTCTCCATGGCCAAGCGGATGCAACCCTTCCGTCATCTGCTGAAGCCATCAAATAAGTTCCAGTGGACAACAGAACTCAATACCTTCGAAGAATCCAAAATCAAGATTGTTGAAGAGATCAAGGAAGGAGTCCGCCTCTTTCAACCATCCCGTCCTACCTGTCTTATCACTGATTGGTTTGTCACTGGCATCTGGTATTTGATGATGCACCGGTAGAACTCCACTATGCTGTAAGGAAGGGTGGAAGCTATGCTTGGTAGGAAGCAGATTCACACATGCTGCAGAGTCACGTTATGCACCCATCGAGGGAGAGGCCCTTGCAGTTGTCCATGCCCTGTATCAAACTCGTTATTACACGCAGGGATGTCAGGATCTGACGGTGGCTACCGACCACAAGCCACTGGTTGGGCTCCTCAATGACCCTTCCCTCACTGAGATTAACAATCGCCGCCTGCTCAACCTAAAAGAGAAGACTCTTGCCTATAGGTTCAAGATCATCCACATTTCTGGAAAACGTAACCTTGGTGCTGACGCGGCATCACGCTACCCACCCCGTAGCACCCCAATCACTAACTACAAACCAGAAGAGCCAGTGGATATCGGAGAAGATACCTCCACTTTAGCATTAATGTCCAGCACACTGTACGCCGTAACTAATGTTGTCACATGGACCATGCTGCAGGAAGCTACATCCTCTGACCCGGACCTCCAGCAGTTCATCTGTGAAGGCTTTCCATCAGACTGCAGACAGATGAAAGCCGCATTGCGCCCTTACCATCGCATCTCTAGTAACTTGTACAACATAGACGGTGTGGTATTGACAAGCAACCGTGTCATCGTTCCTACAGCACTGCGCTCACAGATTCTGGAGGCTTTGCATGCAGCCCACCAAGGAGTCGGTGTCATGTGCGCCCAGGCAACAGACTCCGTCTATTGGCCAAACATCAGCACTGACATCCAGCGCATCAGGGACCAGTGCGCTAGCTGCCATAGGATTGCAAAGTTGAATGCCATGCAGCCACCATCTGATTTGGTGCCCTCCCGAGTATCCTTTCCAGAAAATCGCCTGCGACTATTTTGCACACAACAATCACGATTACGTAGTAGTCGTTGACAGGTACTCCAATTGGCCAATGGCGTTTAGAGCAGAAAATGGTGCAGATGGTCTTGTCAGGCGCCTCAGGGAAGTGTTTGTGACTTTTGGAGTACCTGAAGAGTTAACCTCAGATGGAGGGCCCCAGTTCACAGCTGGAAAGACGCAGGAATTCCTTCGCTCATGGGGTGTACACCACCGTCTTACCTCAGTCGCCAACCCTCACGCCAACTGCAGAGCTGAGATAGGTGTAAAGACTGTCAAGCGCATGCTGATGGACAATACATCTGCAAGTGGGTCTATTGATGTAGACAAGTTCCAGCACGCCATGCTCATCTATCGGAACTCAATCGACCCGGAGACTAAGGCATCTCCGGCTCTCAGTCTTCGGAAGACCTATCCATGACCCTATCCCCCTGGGTCGGTACTGCCCTCATCCGACATGGACAGAGACCCTTATCAACAGAGAAAAGGCTCTTGCAAAGCGACACTCCCGAGAGCATGAGAAATGGAGGGAACACACTCGATCCTTGCTTCCTCTTCGTATCGGGGATCATGTCTACTTACAGAACCTGATAGGCAATCATCCAAAGCGCTGGGAAAGGACAGGCACCATCGTAGAGGTCAGGCAGTTCAACCAATATGTCGTGAAGATAGATGGCTCTGGGAGACTAACTCTGCGAAACCGCCAGCATCTTCGTAAGTTCACCCCCTTTAAAGCAGCCTCACATGAAGATATCATTGAGTCCCTCAGCCCCATCATCAGGGATGCGGTCATCCACTCAAACGGATTAGGAAAACCTACCATTAACGTTCCAGCAAGGAACCCTGAATCAGCATCAGATGAGGAAGATAAGTGCCTTGGCGCGCCCGCAAGCCCTGGCCCATCGCCTGAGAGAGCCGTAGACACAGCCACACCGACAGCTGGAGACCCTGCACATACAGAGTCAACACATATTGGTCTTCCCATGCAGAATGTAGACGCCACGCATACGGCCTCTCCACAGCTTCATATACCTTCCATACACACAACCCCCAAGAAGCCTCCCATAGCTTTAGGCCGACTGGCATCGCACAATGCCCCCGGTATCACTGAGACTCAACCAGGCAACAGGTCGCGCAGCCGGCGCTCCCAGCACTAGTAAAATTCACTGATACTTGTACAGTGTAAATAGTTGAAACAGATTTTCTTCAGAATTTTTTGTCATGCCTGCAAAAAACTCGCCATGGGTGAGGGAGATAGATAGTATTGTACTTGTACCCCTCATTAATTACTCACACCCCTTTCTATTGTTCCAGAGTGTAACCAGCAGTGCATTCTTTTCCACGTCATTTTCCCAAATTTCATATGAACTTGGGGGGAGCGGGATATCTGTTGGACCAAATAAAGCTGTGGTCATCTTGTAAATATTCTACATAATAATACATATATTGGAATGGGACATACCATTTTGTTAAAGCTTAAGTGGAATCTAGTCATCAGTTAACATCAGAAATTTGGTCGTCGCTACTCATGGTGTGGAAAAGAAAGCAGCGCATTCTTAGGAGCCGGAAGCAATTGGTAACCTGAAGATCGTCGAGTCCCTCCTCTCAAGACTATTAGACCTACTGCTCAGTAGAGGCCTGCACCTTCACTTGCCTACTAGTTCCTTTCCCCTGTCTGCTCATAGGAAGGTGTGTCTACTCATCTAACCTGAATTTATTTTTTTTGAATATAAGTTTTAAAATAAAGCTGCAGCGTTCTTTCCTATATCGTTCCACCTGTATAGCATTGCAGTGGGCTGAAACTGATCATTTGATTGAGCACTTATTAAAGTTTGATTGGATGTCATTTTTACTGCTGTCATCCGTATAACTTCCAATGCAGATGAATCATGGGAAGATGAATCAAAATGACGACTTATCAGCTGAAGGTATTATGTGTACTTGAGTTCGCGAAAACAAATGTCATGGTCACAGTGCAACATGATTTCAGAACAATTCGGCATTGATCCGCCCCATTGCAAGAGCATTCAATGGTGGGTTAGACAGTTTAAAGAGAGTGGGTGCCTATGCAAAGGAAAGAGTTCTGGAAGACCATGTGTTACAGAGGATCAAGTAACGAGGATTCATGATGCATTTGAAATGAGCCTACGCAAGTCCATACGTCGAGCACGTCTTGAGCTTGCTATCCCTCATACCACTGTCTGGCGTGATTACACATGAAGCCATACAAACTAATCCTCGTTCAAACACTTAGTAATGATGACAAGGTGATGCAGAAGACATTCTGTGAGTCTGATGGAGGAAGGTGATGAAACTCTTTCCATGTTTAGTTTTTAGTGACAGAAAGCTACTTTCCATTTCATCAACTGACAATGTGCACATTTGGAAAACAGATCGCCCACATAAAACTTGAACATATTAGAGATTCACCTAAAGTGAACATCTTCTGTATTGATAACGTTTATGGCCTCTTTTTCTTTATAAGAAACACTGTAACAGGACAAACCTGTTAAAGTTGGAGTTATGTCCCTTGTCTCGAGTGGATATTCAATATGGCGTCCGGTCAACAGTAACACATATTTATCCTATGTTGTAGAAAGTTCTAAGTGAACTAACATTGGTAGGAGAGCGTCTTTTGTACGACAGATATATCATTTCAACTTACATTGAAACATAATTGAAAAAAAGATAGCGTCATTTACGAAACAGCTACCTATTTTGCAGAGTGAAGAAATGTACATCGAATGGAAACAAGACATAAGTATATGGCCTATCTTCACGGATTTACCTACGGAAAAACAGAGCCCAGTAGTATTTTTGTCATTGCCACAAAACATACGAATATGCGTTCAACACTTAGACATCACAGATATCGGCTGAACTGATGAATTCAAAATAATTACAGAAAAGTTGGACAAGATATATTTAAGGGATAAAAACATGATGGCATGTCATTCAAGGAATTTTACTTTTATAAAAGAACTCCTGGAATAAGCAAGACTTTTTGGTGCATTATGAATTCTTATACTAGAAATTATGTAAATATGGAATTTCTCTGCTGGAAGGAGTCCAAGCATTTTTCGTTTTGAATTCAGTGAATGTATCAGAAGAAAAAGAAAAATTAGCGAGGACAACATGTGGAAGTTTAACTTATGCAGCAATGAAAGATACTTTAAAAAAGTATTTTCTGATATTTCTCCATTGGATTGCAAAACAATTCCCACTATCAAGGAAGAAATTGAAACTGTAAATTTCAATCAGAATGGAAGTAAAAGGGAACAAAAATTCTATTGAGGAAACAAAACAATTCCAACAGACAGGCAAAGTAGGGCAATGCGCCGTTTTAAATGTGATTCTATTAGGCATTTTGCCAAAGACTGTACTGGTTTTAGTTCTATAAATATTAACACTGTTGTAGATTCAAACCAGGTACACCTCTCATTAATTTTGAGTCCTGTTATCGAACATTGATAAATGATTCTAATATAAAAATATCCAATCTTGTAAAAGAGACACTGGATATGGCAGTGTTAGATTCTGCCTGTTCTAAAACTGTTACTGGAGAACTTTGGTTTAATGTATTTCTTGGTACATTAAATGACCGCGATAAGTGGATAGTGAAGACTTAAATTCAACAGGACATTTTGTCTTGGTGATAGAGAGGAGGTAAGGACAATTAAAGCAGTTAAATTTCTGGTAACTATAGGAAGCATAAAAGGTCTCGGAGCATACATAGAGGCTGACATTGTCAAAAATGATTTGCTCTTGTTACCAAGTCAAATCAGTGAAAACTGCTGACATGATACTAACTTTTAAAAGTGACAGCTGTAAGATTTTAGACAGATATATAAAATTGCAAAGAACTTCTGGATATTATAGTCTTCCATTGACAAATATGATTTTGCAGGCTGAAAAGTCATCAAATGTGTTACATTGTGAAGCTTTAGAAAAATTCTTTAAAATGGACAAAAAGAATGAAGGCTGAGAAATTACATAAACAGTTTGCTCATGCGTCAAAAGAGAAATTGGTATCATTGGTGAGAGGCAGTAAGGCCTTTCATGATAAGGAGTTTCTGGCTCATTAAGGATGTCTGATTCATATTCAGTTTTTCTAAAGCTTAGAAGCCCCCCCCTCTTCATCCAGTGGTGAGATTGGCTCTTGGAAATTGGTGTAATGAAACTATGTATGAACTTAAAAGAATTCAGACATAACCTGGATTTTACACCTAATTGCCACATCCATTAAGTACTTTGCTGCTAGGCTGATTAAAACCAAGAAGAGTGAAGAGATTATTTGCAATATATTTTTAATGCGGATAGCATATCTTGGAGTTCCAAAACGCTTCTTGCGTGATAATGAGGGAGAATTTAATAACGATGGTTACAGAGAGATGAATGAAAAACTAAATATTGAAACCTGCACTACAGGCGCTGAAAGTTCATTCAGAATTAGCAGTGTAGAACATCACAATCTATTATTGGTTGAAACAACGGAGAAAACATTAGAAGATGAGAAATATGAACCAGAAATAGCTTTGGCTTGAGCTGTTAGTGCCAAAAATGCTCTTCAGAATCATTCTGGACCTAGCTCAAATGAGCTGGTTTTTTAATCCAACATAAATACGCCATCAGTTTTAATAGACCTATTACCCATATTACATGCTGCAACAACCAGTGATATGGTTAGAATAAATTTAAATGCTTTACATTCTGCGAGAAAAAGGTTCATGGAGGCTGAATCAAATGAAAGTTTGGAGAGCACTGCGATTTAATGTAAGACATTATGCAGATGAAGGATTTGTGACAGGGGACAGCATTTACTATAGAAGATAAAACTATAAAGGATGGCGTGGCCCTCTAAAGTTTTGGGTAAAAAGGGTCAATGTGTATTGATTAGATATGGAGGAGCATTCTACAGGATCCATCCATGTCACTTGATGAAGGTAAACAAGGACTTTGGAAGACCAAGGAATAAAGAAAATACAATTCTGTTAAATGAGATGAATGAAGTCTTGGAAGAGGAATTTGAAGATCAACATGATGAAAATTCCAATAGTAACAGGGAGGAACTGAAGGATAATACTACGAGGCAGAGTAAAGGGAAAATAGTGGAATATAAAATCATTGGAAGTAATGAGTGGAAATAAAGGGAAGATTATGAGTACAAAACCAAAATCAACTGGAAATTATGGTCATTGGCGTTCTATGAATGTCCAGTGTGTATCAATTGGGATAAGGTTGATCAATGCCGAGAACTTTGCCAAGTAACAGAAGGAATTTATTGAGATTGTCAGACTGACTTCCTCATCTTGGTTGTTATAGTCACAACGTTTCAGCCATTTTGCCCTCCAGCCTTCATCAGGTGTTTGGTATCGAACTGGGGAACCATTTGTTAGGAGTCTCGAAGTTTTGAATGTTACTTTCCACTGCCTTCGTTCAGGATTGAACTCGGCACCTTTGGGTAATTGTAAACTTTGATACAACTTCTAGGACCACTCGACCATATGTCACTAGGCCAATTCTTAGTTGGTTTTTGTTAATGTTAAACCTATGTTGTTATTCAAGGTTTTCTCTCGCTTTCAGAGGTGTCCAAATTGCATTCAGCTCTATGCTTGGTTTGCTCAGTAGGTTGTTATGTCCGAGCATGTGAGCTGTTTCTTTAAGTTTTCTCACTTTCCAGTGGGTCTCTCTGTTTATTATTTTTACTTCATCCCATAGGGGGCGATGATCCCCCCTCTCCATCCAGACATGGTTGGCTATACCCGATTTTTCCGTCTCCCCTTTAGTTACCGCTTTTCGGTGTTCTTCCACCCTTACTTTGAGGGGGCAGCATGTTTCACCCTTGTAAACCTTTCTGCAACTGCATAGGATGGAGTATATGCATTTCTTGGTCATGTTCTCCTCCATGTGGGCCTTCACACGTACCAGGTGTCGTCTGAGTGTTGACTTGCTCTTGAATACCGTCCTGATGTTGTAGAGGGCACATACATATTCTCTGAATCTTTTCATAAAGCTGAATGCAATTTGGACACCTCTAATAGAGAGAGAAAACCTTGAATAACAACATAGGTTTAACATTAACAAAAACCAACTAAGAATTGTCCTAGTGACATATGGCCGAGTGGTATCAAAGTTTACAGTTACCCAAGGTGCCGAGTTCAATCCTGAACGAAGGCAGTGAAAAGTAACATTCAAAACAGAGAATCAGCAACTATGTCCCAGAGCCTAGCTGGAGTCCGAACACGGTACCCCCGTAATAATAATAAAGGGTTGGGTTCGAGGCTCCTAACAAACGGTTCCCCAATTCGATAAAAAAACACCTGATGAAGGCCGGAGGGCAAAACCGCCAAAACGTTGTGACTATAACAACCAAGATGAAGAAGTCAGTCCGACAATCTCAATCTCAAAAATACAGACAATTACTAACAGAAGGAAATCATGAAGAACATGTTTTCCTCACAACTAAACAAGAACAAGCAAAAGAGGTGCTTGATGCAAAGGAGAAAGAAATAAAAAACATATGTGTCCCTAACATAGGTCAAAAATGCATATCATGGGTGATAAAAGAAAGTGAACGATAAAACAATAATGAAGGCCCGTCTTGCAGGATGTGGTCATGAAGAAAATTCACATAACTTAAAAACAGACTCTCCAACATGGCAGGTGGAGACACTTGATTTCACCTCAGCATTTTTGAAAGTGGATATGCTAGAGAGAGAAGTATTTCTCATACCACCATCTGAGGCATGTCCAGAGTCACAAGTGTGGAAGCCGGAAAGATGTATTTATGGATTGAATGATGCACCCCCATTCAAGTTATTAAGAGTGCTCAATAAAAAGAGCAAAACATAATATTTTTATTTATATAGACAAATATTATATAGTCGCTACACTGAACAAGCTAATGTTTCAGACAATTGGTCGGTAAGGACCAAAAGTCCTTGTCAGGCGACGTAATAAAGTTTGTACCACTGAAAGTGTCTGTTTCTCAAATGGGAGAACTGAAGAAATATTTATTTTAATAAAAATAAAATGTTGAATTTAAAAGGAAGGGGTGAAGGGGGTTAAGTGACATAGACATAGTTAAGTGACACACATAGAAAGCGAAAGGAGGAAAAGGACATCAAAACTTTTCAGTGTATTTGTCTATATATATATATATATATATATATATATATATATACAAGCGAAGCCCACTATTAATTTGTTTGTAAACAAGCTGATGGTTAGAGCACTGTTGCGATGGGTGTGTGTGGATTTAATACACACTCAAAGAGAAATATTTACGGCACTGATTCGTAGCCTGTTGGTGAGAGCTGCCGACTGTCAATGCGACGGTTGTAGGTTCGATCCTCAGCTGAGGAAAAGTATTTCTAGTCGCAACGAAACAGTACTGTATGTGGATGACTATATATATATATATATATATATGATACCATAAAATATAATGTTATTTTGGAGCCTATCAAGATAAGAAAAAGTTCAGTATAATGTAGAGCAATAATAAATTAAAAAAATGGTGTAATTGAAATGGTGGTGGTGGTGGAGGGGTCATTTTTCTTATAAAAAAATGCTTGAGTTCTGCTAGTGGAACAAGTCTAAGGATTTAAAACTTAAAACCTGCAATGAAACCTGTTCAGTGATGACTGACCTCGGAGCATCTACAAGGATTGTAATAGGTGATCAGTAGAGTCCATGAAAACAGGATTCATAATGATTTTCAATGTTCATTTCAAGGTTTTGCAAGCTCTTTTTCAAGAGCTTCTCCAGACAAAATTCAAGTTTTAAAGACAAAATTTGATGTCTGAAGAATGATATAAAAGAAAAAAAACAAAAAAAAAAAACTAATATTTTAAAAATATTTTAATAGTATTTATTCTGATTTTGAAGTTCACTTCAGCTACATCCACAAAGTCTGTACGGGACAATCATGTTGATGTACCGGTTCTCACCAGATCACCAAAGTTAAGCAACATTGAGTCTGGATGGGTGACCATTTGGGAAGGCTAGGCGCTATATGTACCTTCTGGGAAGGCTGGGTGTGGGGCCAGCACCTTCACCCCCCCCAAAAAAAAAACAAACTCCTCGCTACAAAAGCATCTACCAAGTTGTAGATGGCCTTTGCCCCTCCTGGGGTTCAAGGTTATGGCTGGATGGATAGGACATCCATAAAATATATGGATGATGTCAGGTAGTTTCATAATGATGGACGTAACTCTTGTATTAACAATACTGGAAATAATATGATACTATTTCAGAAGAATTTATTTATTTCAATCTTATTTTTAATATTTCGACACAAACTTTTACTAGACATGAAGAATACGATTTCCGAGCCCTTTTTCAAAAACATTTCCCATATTGTCAAGGCCTTTTCGAGCCTACGCAAATGCTGGAGGAATAAGTAGAAGAAAAAAATTGCTTACCATCAACAATGGTGAGAAATCTGCAATATGACAAGCAGATCTGAACGTCGCATTAAAATATTGGTCACCATTGTTTGCCATACTGTCACTGATACCTGCAAAGACATTTTTAAAATAAGCATTAATGTGGTTATATTCAAAGATTACTCAATCTGTTATAAAAATAAAATTAACTTTAATATCTAAAGAAAACAACACAATCATGTACTTACCCGTTAGGTTAAAAAAAAACTACACATTTAAATTTATATATTAATCCAGTACTTTTGTTTTAAAAAAAATAAAATTTAAGAAGCCATTCTTAACATGGGAAAGTGTGTGTGGTGGAGGGGGGGGGTGTTAACACTTGAATTGAAATTAAATTGTGAGTTACATATCTTGGCCATAGACAAAAAATACTGAATGAAATTGTGTAATTTTTTGGTATACTATTTTTTTTTTAGCCTAACAAGTAAGTACATAAAAACTTGTGCTATACTTTTTTTTTTATCTTATTTTATCTTATTTTATAAACTGTCTTAAATATTTGAGTGAAACTGGAGAATTACCAGTTAAGTTAAACAAGAGGTTTTACATAATGTTAGAAATTTTAAGGCAACACTGAAAGGAGGGGGGGGCATGCACATACAACAGAGAGAGAGAGAGAGAAAGAGAGAGAGAGAGAGGAGGGGGTTATGGTATATCAACCATCTGTGGACTATTTAATAAAGATTTCACATTTAATTCTAGAGATAGGGCAATATAATACTCCTCTTATAATACACTGCATTACTCCTGATGAGAACATATGCTGGGTTGCATGGTTTAGTGTTGCATTTGAATGGCAGACATTGCAAGTGATAGATGCTTAGTCAAAGAAAAAAGGGGAGTACATTTGAATTTTAAAGTACCTCTGGTTAAAGTCCAACAAAGACATGTTTTCTTTGTCTTAAACAGGGAAATCATACAGAAACCACCATATTTGAGAAATATGTTCCTAAATGGGTTCCAGATAAAAACCACCTGAATGGGCACTGTCCAGTCTCTAGTGGATTTCTTAAGTAATCAACTTCTGGGTGGTTGAATGGTGACCATAGACAAAAATCAGCATCTAAAATTTCTGGTCGAGGTGAAGGGATTTGAGGTGATGGGTAGAGGAGGGACAGCAGTCAGTTGAAGTTGGATGTTTGAGAAGGCAATTGGGTTTCAATGGTCCTCAGAAATGGGGAGGTTGCTGTGTCAGGTCGGACTGGTATTTTTATTTGGCCAGGATAATAGCTTACATTCTATAAGTCCGTCATTTGATCTAAGAAAGTGTGTTTCATTTGTAAGATAAAAATAAAAAGAAACACTATTTTTGGGATTCTGTCCAAGAGGGAGAAACTAGTAGTAGATGCACCAGCCCAAATATAGCAATAATACTCCATGTACGAGTGAAATAGTGGTTTTGTAGAGATACAGGATACCCTCAGGTCTGAGTAATCTTCTAGCACAATAGAGGGAACTCACCTTCTTTGCAGCAACCTTTGCAATGTCCGCAATGTATTACATTAATAAGGCTGTTTATGAAGATCAGGAATAATATAAGACCAAGTATTGACCCCTGGAGTACACCCACATTGATATGGTGTTTAGATGTACAACCATCAAGAAGGAGTTGGATCTTTTGTTTTAGCTAAGAAAGATCAGATTGTATTAAATATTCATCCATTAATACTGTAAGAGTCGCTTTTTATATGAAGACTTTTCATACCGGATCTTGTTAAAGGCCTGGGAGATACAGAGAAGTTTTTCCGACTCTTGGAAGAAGGTGTCAACATCCTCCTTCATACAGTGTCTGGTATTTCCAAATAGTTACCCATCTGGTATTGACCAGGCTCAATGTTATTTAACTTCAGTGATCTAATGAGAACTCGTATAATAGATATAGTGTTGACCATGTTGATATCGATGAGATTGCCCAAATCCACACTGTTGTTTAGAGAGAAGTGTAGTATTTTTGAGGTGTGTAAGCTATCAGTAGATTAAAAGGTATGTTTGAAGGCTTGTCAATGCAGGAATTATTCAGTCATTGTAAATCGATAGATAGATAAATACAATTTAATAGTTTAAAATATTCATTCATTTACCTGACTGTGGATCATGAATTCCTCAAATACTTTGGGGATGCAACATCCATTTTCAAGATGTAGCAAATATATATCCACTCTTTATGCTGTCGTTTTGGTTTAAAACTTAAAAATACCTGGAATAATTCCTGCACTGACAAGCCTTCAAACACACCTTTTATCCAATAAACAATGTCTCAAGCGAACTACGGCATACTTCTATCAGTAGATTAAGGATTAAAAATATTTCGCAAAAAGTGGGAGGATGTTTATGGGGCAATGATTTAGCAGGTCAATTCTTGAAAGTAATTATCACAATGACAATTTTCCAACTACTAAGGAAGCAAGATTCTGTAAGGCATGTGTTAGAGTTTGGAGAGAACAGGGGGCCAGCTCAACAGAGCATTTCTTTATTATAGCATGGATCTGGTCCACATGCCTTCAAGGTGTTTTCTTTTCTTTTCATGGGAAGGGATGATCAGATTATCTAAGAATGGTTTCAATCTGTCATAAAAAAAATTAGGAAGCGAATGGTTTGCAGATTCCAAGATGGAGTTTAGGACAAACCAATGTTGAAATGAATAAGCTGACTGGCTTTTCAGATCATAATAGAAAAATATCTCCATTTTATTAATCTTCCATGTCGTATTAATTTGTTTTTAAGAAACTGAAACTAAGTATTTTTTTTTTTTTTTAATTATTGCAAAGAACATGGTACATCAATAAACAAAAATTGGCTAGGGAGAATCAAATATAGATCTGTGAGATTCATTGTTATTTAGGTCTAATTTGGAAAAAAAAAAAGATCAAATAGACATAATTTTACATATTAGACTTAGGATGGGTTTCCTGCTTTAATTTTAGTTTGATCTACCATAAAAAATAAAATTAAAAAAACAACCAATCTTTTGGGGGATTATTTAATGCCAGATTCAGTAATGTTGCAAAAAAAAAAAAAAAAAAAAAATTATTCTTGGAGTTCTTTATGCCTTTAAATATTTACTCATAATTTGATTGTTTTGTAGAAAACAATTGTTTTTGTTTTTGACTTTGCAAAATTCATTTATGTTCTGCAAAGGGAAAAGAAAAAAAAAGAAAAAACAATAAAATTAATGTTTGGTGCATTTTTGGTTAGGAAGCCAGCATTTTTAGACAGCCTGATCTGGTAGCACCAGATACCCTAACAGGTATTATCACTCCAGGCCAAAGTGGACCTGGGAGCAATGGTAACTAAAGGACAACTCCACAACCTCACCACGAGATGTCAAATATTTCTTTATGAAATGCACACTTCTTTTTATGGTTATTTAGTGGTCGACCACAGTTGATTGCAACTCAAAGGCTGCCTTTTCATTAGTTACTATACAAAGATGTAGGGGAGGGAACCACTTGTTTCCCAGGATTACTCCTCTTACCCTCTATCCTCATCTTATAATGCAGAAAGTTTAGCAAAAAGTAATCAGTACTATATTTTGAGAATTTGGTATAACAAGAGCAAAGATTGAACCTAGGTCTCATGACCCATCATTAAGCACTATTATGTTAAAGTTTAGAGAGAAAAGAGAGGGGAGAGAGAAAAGAGAGGGGAGAGAGAAAAGAGAGGGGAGAGAGAAAAGAGAGGGGAGAGAGAAAAGAGAGGGCAGAGAGAAAAGAGAGGGCAGAGAGAAAAGAGAGGGCAGAGAGAAAAGAGAGGGCAGAGAGAAAAGAGAGGGCAGAGAGAAAAGAGAGGGCAGAGAGAAAAGAGAGGGCAGAGAGAAAAGAGAGGGCAGAGAGAAAAGAGAGGGCAGAGAGAAAAGAGAGGGCAGAGAGAAAAGAGAGGGCAGAGAGAAAAGAGAGGGCAGAGAGAAAAGAGAGGGCAGAGAGAAAAGAAAGGGCAGAGAGAAAAGAAAGGGCAGAGAGAAAAGAAAGGGCAGAGAGAAAAGAGAGGGCAGAGAGAAAAGAAAGGGCAGAGAGAAAAGAAAGGGCAGAGAGAAAAGAAAGGGCAGAGAGAAAAGAAAGGGCAGAGAGAAAAGAAAGGGCAGAGAGAAAAGAAAGGGCAGAGAGAAAAGAAAGGGCAGAGAGAAAAGAAAGGGCAGAGAGAAAAGAAAGCAGAGGTAAGGAGAGGAAAAAAGGAGAAACAGAAAAAAGGAGAGATAAAAGGAGTGAAAAGAGAAAAAAGAAAAAGGAGAGGAAAAAGGAGAGAAAGAGAGAGGGGAAAGGTGAGAGAAAAAAAAGGAGAAAAAAGACAGTTCATGGTTAAGCAAAAAGAGAAGCAAAGTGTGTGTTGGGAAAATGGACTTGTAAAGTTGAGAGCAAGAAAGCGCTGGCTATGGCTGATGTCGGATGGTGGGAAGAGAGACTTAAAAAGTACACGTTATATGGCAGAGCGTTGTAAAACGTTATATGGCAGAGCGTTGTAAAACGTTATATGGCAGCGCGTTGTAAAACGTTATATGGCAGCGCGTTGTAAAACGTTATATGGCAGCGCGTTGTAAAACGTTATATGGCAGCGCGTTGTAAAACGTATGCAAAAAGGCTTGAAAGATAATAAAATGCGTTATTGTTAGAAGAACCACAAATAAATGTTTTTCATTTGCAATTAAAAAGTAAGCAGAGTCAGATTTTTATTTCTTTACTTTTTTTTTCTTGTTCCTTTGCGACGGTGCTAGATAATATGTGGATCTGAAAGGTTTCATATGTAGCGATACGGTTAAAGTGTATTGGCAATGTTACACTTATTTTTTAAAATTTTCTGTGCTGAACTCAATTTTGTACGGCTACTCTGAGCCATGCTCAACTCAATTTTGAACTGCCAACTTCAGTTTTGAAATTTATTACAAAACGCAGTAATGTGCAGGTCAATCAACAGGTAGAAATTAGTCACCTGACCAACAACATCAGCGGCAGTATGCAAATTCAAGAAAGAGAAAAAAATGAAAAAATAAGACCCCCACCCCACCAATTTCTACATCCTAGATGGGAAATTTGGCAATTTTGCTGGATAAGAAAATCAGGCCATTATTGAATAAATATAGATTAAAAATAGATTTTATGACTGTTCTTGAGGGAGATATAGTTTTAAAAAATTTACTATCCCTCCACATAATATATTTTAAAATATTTACTGTTTTAAAGCAAATTAAATCAAGTTTTTGAAAGTTGTTTCAAGAATATGGTTAATCATTTTTTTCAATGATTAATAATAATAAAAAAATTTTTTTTTAAAAACCTGCATTATGATGGATTTAATCTTGTAACAATATTCTAATTTACTTTTTTTTAATAAATTAATATTGGAAGAGATGCCAATGCATAACCATATTCTTAGAACAAACAAATCGATTTTATTGGCTTTAAAACAGTAAATATTTTTAAATATGGGGGGGGGTATCCCTATTCAAAACGATATCCCCTGCAAGAATGATCCTAAAATCTATTTTCAATCAACATTTATTCCACAACTGCCGAATTTTCTTATCTTGCCAAAATTGCCATTTTTTTTTTCTGTTGCCCACAT
This sequence comes from Euprymna scolopes, assembly GCF_053919585.1. NCBI lineage: Eukaryota > Metazoa > Mollusca > Cephalopoda > Sepiida > Sepiolidae > Euprymna > Euprymna scolopes. The sequence goes on along the minus strand of NC_136524.1, from coordinate 46,423,137 downwards.
TTCCTAAATTCTCTTAGATATTAAGTTTCACCTACTTAAATCTATTTCATATTCTACATCCATACCCATATTGTCACTGTTGATGTAAACTAGGGTATTATTAGATTGGGCTAATGTTCCACAGAGATGAAGGAGTTTAAAAAAAAAAAAAAAAATTTTTTTCTTAAAAATGAACAAAATCTGAATTGTGGAAGAAATATCAAAGTTATATTCAAAATAGAAATATTTATTTTGATAAATTTAAAAAGTAATCAATTTTTTTCTTAATTGCTGCAATTAAAAAAAAACAAAAACAAAAAACAAATGAGGCAAAGACAATCACAAAGAATTTATTAGTTTGTGTCTTTTTCATATCATTTTTTGGACACGTACTATAATACAACAAAAATCGAAAGTTAAACAATAAAAACCTATCCAATAAATATATCACAGTAACATTTCTATGAGTATTCTGTTTATTTTCGATTTTTGAATGATTATCAACACTCCAGATGTTTAGCTCGGTGCCTGGAAAACTTGTCCCGGGAAAACTCGTCTCTGGAAAACCTGTACCCGGAAAACTTGTACCCGGAAAAAATCCCCCCTTTTTGCTAGGTAGGAAAGCTGGTCCCTTATTGAATAAATATCGATTGAAAACACATTTTATTACCGTTCTTGAAGGAGATATTGTTTTTAAAAGAGACTATGCATCCCCATAATATTTAAAAAAATTATTTTTAACTCTTGCTTAAAAAGAATTAACTTGTTCACAGAGTCAAGATACGAAAAACGAAACCAAATATTTATTTTAAAAAAATACTCTAGTTTTAACACTTTTTGTGTCATTATGAAACAAAAATAAAGAAAGAAAACAAGTATTATCAAAGAAAGCAATTATTTTATTTAGAAGAATTAATTTAGTTTAAATAATTCTTGTGTTATTATAAAACAAAAAAGAAAACACGGTCTTATGTAATTTTGGTACCACGCTGAAATAACATTTCGAAAGCCATTCTTAACATGGGGAGGGGAGGGTATCATTTAAAAGTAATTTTAAGGCACTTGTGCAGTACTTAAAAATATACAAATTTATTTTCTTTTGGAGGTGGGAGAGGCTCGTTTAAAACTATATCTACCTCAGTATTTTCTTTAATTTTCGGACATTTGTTGTTAAAAATTTACTAAGTAAAGTCGAGTGCGACATTACTTGTTATTTCTTTTTAACTAAATAAACTCTTTAAAATAAGTTTAAACACCAAAAACTTACAAAGCTAGGTAGAGAACGAAAACTTAGAAAAATCAATTTAATTTTTTAAAACAATCAACATGTAAAAATATATTTTTTTTAAATATTATGGGATGTGCATTATTACCTATAAATATAAAAATTTATTTTCTTTTGGAGGGGGGGGGGCTCGTTTTAAAACTATATCTACCTTAATATTTTCTTTAATTTTCTATTTTTGAGCAATTATCCTCCTAAGACATGATCCTCTTACGTCGGACATTTTAAGTAACACTCGACATTACTTTTTTTTTTAAACTAAATAAACTCTTTAAAATAAGTTGAAAGACCAAAAACTTTCAAAGCTAGGTAGAAAACGAAAACTTAGAAAAATTAATTTAATTGTTTTTAAACAACGGTAAACAAGTAAAAATATTTTTAAAAAATATTATGGGATGTGTATTCTCTTTTAAAGACAGTATCTTCTTCAAGAACGGTCATAAAATGTATTTTCAATCGATATTTATTCAATAAGGGACACGTTTTCCTACCTATCAAAAGGGGACAAGTTTTCCGGGGTCGAGTTTTCCGGGTACGAGTTTTCCCAAATTCGTTTGGTTCATGTTGACTCTTTTCTAACACTTTACACTACTTGCTTTTCAAAGTAAATAAAGTCTTTAAAATGAGTTAAAACACCAAAAACTTATCCAACTAGGTTGAAAAGTAACTTATATTGCCTTTGGTAACATTTATTTGTTATATTTTGTCTTTTGGATATTTAGTTTTGTAATAATAATACAAAATATCCCATTTTTCTTTTTCTTGTCTTAACTTGGATGTTTAACAATGATTTTACTCAAATTTGAAAGACCTGGCAATGGAGTCTTCCCAATCTGTAGGCAAATAAAAAATATAATTACTGCAAGTAGTAAATTAAAATAACTATCTATAAATTTATTGGTCCCTCGACAAAAGGAGGGTGGACCTGTAAATTCACCCTTGTTCGTTCGTCTGTCCGCACTTTTCTCAATAACTACGCCTTAGAATTTAAAAAATTTTTGCACAAACATTAAACATGATATGAGTAAAAAGGTAATAGAACGGATTTTCTGGGGAAACTCCAGTTGCCCCCACCACCTCCTAGGGTGCATTTCGGGTTAAAATGGCTAAAATTGGCACTTCTGTGCTTAAAAAAAAAAAAAAAAAAAAAAAAAAAAATGATGCCTTGGATTTTTATAAAACTTTCTGAAAAGTTGTAACTAATTGATTTCCATATAATTTTGTTTGTCTATACTTCGTGATAACTCTTGGGTGTGCCCGCGGGGCTTTTTTAGTGCTAATAGCAACACTCCATTTTTTGGACTATTTTACCATATTTGTCCAAAATTTTCTGTGTATGTCTATTTAGCAGTTTTGCAAGATACTGAACACAAATTTAAATATGTTAAGGTCTTGGTGACTTTTGGGGTTAAATGAGGGGGGGGGGGAGCAAAATGATGAACTTAGTCATTTCTTTTTTTTGCATGGTGCAGAACTAAAATTTACATATGTAAAGGCCTAAAAGTGCACAGTTTGTTCATTTTCACCAGGATTTGATGTTCCCTGGGGACTTTTGGGGATAAATGGAGGGGGCGGGGCAAATGCTGAACTTAGTCATTTTTTTTTTTTTTTTTTTTTTGCCTCATTCACTGTGCACTCACGGGGGACCACGCATACTTCACTTGTTTTATTAGGATTTACATAATATAAAACACAATTGAAAAACTTAAATGTTTATAGGTCATCATGACCCATTTTTCACAATACTCTTTTAACAATTAAACTTCATATAAGTGAGGCTATGCACAGGACTATTGTGTCCCTGTGGCGTTGACGGGCATACTATCGCAGACATCCTCACAGATTATCCTCTAAGTGGAGCATACTTCGATGCGAGTCTGGAGGATGTCCCGGACACTATTCGACAATGATCTCTAGATAGAGCGAAAGGCTCTATTTAATGATGACATTAAAACTAATTTCAAAATGATGGAATTAAAATAAATTTTGATGATAGTTCACGAATTTAAGAAAAAAAAAGGTCACGGAAAAAAAGGGCAATTTTTGCTGATGTAATTATAGAATAAATATCAACTGAAAGTAAATGATATCTCTTAAGAGTTCTCTTTCTATAATATAACAATACAAGAACAAATAATAAAAAACAGAATGCAAGAAGGGTACTATTTGGGACTATATCTACAGTGACACAATTGTGGGAGTTGGGCAGCAAGATGTCTATTCATATTATGCTGGAATTTCTGCATATCAGTACAGTAAAAAAAAAAAAAAAAAAAAAAAAAAACAACAGGAGACCGGGAGGGAATTTCAAAGTCCAGCAGTTTGTGTGTGTGTGTGTGTGTGTGTGTGTGTGTGTGTGTGTGTGTGTGTGTGTGTGTGTGAGTGTGTGTGAGTGTGTGTGAGTGAGTGAGTGAGTGAGTGAGTGAGTGAGTGAGTGAGTGAGTGAGAGAGAGAGACAGAGAGAGAGAAAACTATTAAAAGTAGAAAACTTTCAGTCATCTTGGGCGCTCTACAGTGAAGGGGGTGGAATTTTGCTGCTTGTTAGGTATATTTACATTAAGTGGGCACAATGCATCCTTAAAATAATACAAAACTTAAATTTGTTACACAGATGACTTCGTCTAACTCTAACCCCCTTTTCACGACAATCTCATTCAGCACATCGATAAACACTTTGCCCCATGCTTATCCGCTTCCAATTTAACAAACTCCAAACTAAATGAAATTTTCATGAGCACGAGTCTGCTTCCTCGCAAACTACAACGCGGACGTTTTCAAGTACCATTTTAAATTCTCACCGTGCTGTCCTATAATTAATTAAAACCTGCCTCGTTTCAACTATCAAAGGCTTTTGGATCTGTTAATATATCACCTTCATACGTGTTATATATGCATTAATTCAACGAAAAAAAAAACAAAAAAACTAGATTAGACGATCGCAACATTACAGTCACAGATGAAAACATACACGTCATATAGATGACTGTGACATATATATACAACCATATACACTCATATATATAGCCGCACTGATGAGCTGTGAAACAGCGAAACAGTACTGTATGTGGATGACTATATATATATATATATATTAACGGGAGGTGCCTGGCATTGCCCGGGGTGTTTGGAGGTGTGTGTTGAGAAAAAAAAAGTGTTAGTAGGCAGGCAGGCTCGAACCCGTGACACGAAGGCGGAAAAGAAAGTGAAAGAAAACCCGATATCTTACCGCTACGTTATGATGCAACAGGAAGCGAAAAGCATTCAAATTTAGTTATGTCAATCAAAAAGTTGTCAACTCAATGGTAATTAAATTGAGAATCATAGGAGTCGGCACAGAAATGAAAGTGGCTTTTAAACCTGGCTTGGGGCCAGTCACACTTTCCGTTTTCTCTCGTGGTATTTATTTGCTTCCCCACAAAGTGGTTCCCCCGATAAAGGGAGAACTCTGGCAGCGTCGAAATGAATAGTAATCGTCTGATATCATCTGAAGGGTTTCCCCGACATTGATCAAAGCTAATTGCTTCCAAGACGTTCCGGCACGAAATGCCAGGCGCTATACCTTCGCTCCGATTAAGTTCGCTTTATTTATATGAAAAAGACCAACAAACGCGCAAAAGGACGGAATAGTGTAAATTTTATAAAAGTCAATGTAAATAAATGTAGATACGACATCCGTTTGCAAATCGTTGATATTATGATCTAGGGAGTATATAGAAAGTTCTAAAAAAAAAATCATAACCTCTTAAGACCCCCCCCCCCGGAAAAAAAGCCTTTCTTGGACATACAAAAACGCGGTTGTTTTGTCATTATATATATATATATATATGTATATACACACACACATACACACAGACTCACACACACAGCCCTCTCGATATGACACAGGCAGTTGGTTTTCTGAGGACTGGCAAGCAGTTGGGCCAATGTGCCCTTACAAGCAACAAGATGGCTCTTATATTTCTGTTAAACAAGAATCTTGTTTTGCAAGTCTGATGTTCAATATAAGAAAGTAAGTACCATTGTCCCTCTCCCCTCAAAAAAAAAAAAAAAAAAAAAAAAAAATCTTTGTTAACTGATTTCTAACTGGAGTTTTGTTTTTGTTTGGGATGAAAATTCTTTTTTGCAGCACTGAGTTAAACGGGCACAATGAGCGGGATGATTACAATTAGTGCTGTAAGACCATGTGGTTCTCGCTTGACAGCAAACACCAACCCCAACCATTGTTCTCATGGTCTTTCTTTGTCTTCTCTTCTGGACATATTGTCGTTTCACATAGACGACTAAAGGTGCGCATGGGTCCACGAAAAAAAAAAAATCCACATCTGTTTTCTGCTAAGGCTGTGTTAATCAGTTGCCGTCTTCTCATATCATTTACTCTGAGTCATGATCTGCCTTAGACTGTGTTGCTCTCACAATTGTCCCTCGACTGTCACCATCGTCAACTGTCAAAAACACAAAACAGTCCATAAACCATTCCTAAAAACTAAACTAAATTCCAAAACTGCTGCAAAACTCGTCCAACTCCTTAAACTAACTCTTAAAATATATTGACTGATAGTCAAGTCCTTTTTTCCCAAATCACCGCCAACCCTTGAGCAACAATCCCATTTTTGCTTTCTTTTGTGTTCCTTTAGGAACTACTTCCTCTCATCTAAGTACAGTGGTGATATTATCGATATCCACTCCACCAAGTGTTAGGAAGGAGAAAAGAAAATATGACCAAGAAAAAAAAAAAAGAAAAAAAGTTTATCAGCAAAACAACGGAAAGGAAGTTGTTCACCAAGGTGCACAAAGAAAGCTGAATGCAATTGTTTATCAAGGTGTGGCAGTTATTTGGGACAAGACAAACTGAACAAAAGGAGGTCAAAATGTTTAGAGTTAGTGTGGCTGCCGTCAGATTCATCTTTCATGAAATAGATGGGTTTTGGTATATTCTGGCCTTTCGCAAATCACAATGCCTAAATATCAAAGCCTAATAGACCCTAGTTAAATCCATCACCATAAAAAGGCCCTTAAGGTAATGCCAAAAAAGTAATATGATAATGGTATAAATATATTTAAATAAGATGAATAATTATTCAACTGCGTCCTAAATTGCCTGAAAAATAAAATAAAGTAGGTGTCCATACTTTCAGGTTGTGATTCGGTCAGTGCCCTGGGTGAAGCGATATCAGATAGGGGACGCCAAGCCCTTTTGAAATTAGACCCCTGTTTTGTCGTCCGTTCACCATTCGATCAGTTCAATACAGTAGCAGTTTTTTGTTTAGTCTCTAAAAGTGCCAATGAGGTAAGAATAAAATTTTTTTATTTTATCGGTCATGAAAAGGGCTACGACAACAGAATATTCTTTTCATTGTTTTGACTCTCGAGTATATATCCGACACAGTTAATCAACCGAGAACCACATCACTCTAAAAGCATAAGATATCAACAGATACACATTCGAGAGTCAAAATAATGAAAAGAATGTTGTTGTCATAGTCCTAGTCACAAATTAGTTATAAGGTAGCGTCTAGCCTTGTTTTTAATATATTAAATATTTCTTTACTTATAATATACGTTTGGCAGTCACATTTCTCATTCCACGTGACAGTCTTAAAGAAACTCCTTGTATCACACGTGTCTGGTGTCGCTAGCATGTCTCTTAACCTTTATCTTTTTATTATTTTATTGGTTTGTTATTTTTGTAAAATATTATATTCTTTTTGTACATTTTCTATCGTTTTTATTTTTATTACGGTTTTCACAGCTGCACATGTACATAAATACAAATTTATTTTAAAGATAATTAAAGCAGTTGTTAGTTCTCTCACGTATATCAAGAGGCGAAAGGAATCACAGTTAGTTTACTGACAGTTTTAAGAGTATTAATGAGTTTTGTGATAGTTTATGGACAGTCTTGGGTTTGCAACAGTTGAGGACAGTCGGACACAGGAGGCAGGTCATGGCTTGGACCAGATCACTATAGCTTTAGCAGATTCAGAGGAGTTGACATCAACTGATGAATAGTCTTGACCGAACGTAGATATTGACCTTGCATTGGACTTGGTTGGGGATATATTTTAATCGTTCCCATACTTCCTCCATCTTATTTATACATACAATAATTGCATATATATATTATTTTATACAAATTCCCATTCGTTTCCTTTTTTTTTTTTTTTTTTTTTTTTTTAACTCTTGAGTATTTACTCTTTCATAATTTAATTCGTTTTGTACTTCTGTGTTACACCAACAATTAACTCCTGAGCAGTTTATTGGTGAAAGAGACCTGTAGGAGGTTTTCCATGTATTATTTTTAAATCACTATATTGACCTTGATGTGTAGAGGGTCTATGTCTGTCTGTGTGTCTGTCACACACACACACACAGCAACAGATATTTGCAGAATTCGTCTGAACTTCTTTGTCATGTTTAGTTTTATCTTCATTTTTATACTTGTGAAACCGTACGTGCCTACTCTGCCCCCCCCCACCACCACCTGTAAATGTGAAAGACGATGACACAGCCAGAAAAGAATAGGAAATAAAAGTAAACCATGGAAACAACATCAGAGTCAACGTTTGTTGTTGAGCAAGGCATAACACATATCACAATAATATTCCCAAACATCGATCAATAACGATTATTCGTATTCTTCTTTGAGTCCTCTTTGAATCTGAGATTGGACAATTAATCCAACAGGGCTCTACATTGCGAGTGAAACAGTCGCATTTGCAAGTGATTTTTCAAAGTGGCAACTAGAAATAATGAAACGCTTATCTTCTGGCGATTGTGTTTCTTTAACCGACACTCTTGCAAAGCTCACTACTGAGTGAAAAATATTTTTCAACTTTTTTTTTTTTTAATAAAACAAGCAAAGTCAAATTATTTAAACAATAAAAGGTTTAACAAGATACACTTTGTTTTTAATAAAGGCTGCTTAAAAAAAATCTGAAGAAATTCGAATGTTTATACGTTCAAGTATCAACATAAAATTCTGTGTATATTTAGAATTACACTTCTTAAAAAAAAAAAAAAAAAAAAAAAAAAAAAAACACACACACACACACACACACACACACACACACACACAGAGAGAAAAATCTTTATGATGTACATATTCATCACAGAACAAAGATGTCATATTCTAAAAATCATGTGGGTTTGGCTAGTAACTTTTCTATTTGGCTAGTAAATGAAAATATTTAGTTGTCAAAGGTCAACTAAAGATACATTTGTAGAGCCCTGTCCAAGTAGAGACTTTGATAAGGATTAATAAGTGTTAGGCAAATGGTGAGACAAAATGATCAGTAATGGTGGAACTTGGGTAAGACTTGATTATTTAAGAGGACGGCTCAACAGGAACTTATTTACATTAGACTTGAAAATAACCACGTTATAGTCAGCTAGGAAACAGCCCCAAAGTATATGGGCAGTTCTAGGAAAGAAACTGCCTAAAACTAAATGAAAATTCAATGAGCACAGGTAGAGAGCAAGAAAAATGTTGATGCTTATTGTAGCTAGAGAAGTATTTGTTGTGAACATTCTACAGGGAGGGATCATAGGTTGAAGTTCAGTCAAGAACCTACCATAAAAGTAATGACAGAGCTAAGATAGATTCAACATCTTCTGTGAAGAGAATGTAGGGAGGTGAAAAGGTCCTTGCACACTAAATTTTGAAGATGGTTTTGTACCCTGTCAAGGCAGGAAAGAGTACACTTAGAAACTCCTCCTTAGATGTGACAACAGTACTCCATTTCCAATTTCCTTCATGCCCCACTGCAGTGCCAAGCTTTTCTCAACCATGCTATATCCTCTACCAATACTGTAGCAAGGAGTTAAACTGGCTTCTTCTAAAGGTACAAGTTATTGGAATCCGATTCACAAGCGATCCCCAGTTGCATGTATATCTCATCATGGTAGATAACATCCTCCTACACAATACACGTGTGTGTGTGTGTAATGTATATATATATATATATATATATATACACACACACATATACATACATACACACACACACACACTAGCAGAAGTACCTGTCATTGACTGGGTTCAAAAACAGCCTACAGAAAATGGACTGTGATTGATGAAAGTATGATAGGTCATGAAGAGGGGATTGTAAAGAGATAGGTTTTGATACTCAAAAATTTTACCCTAAGCAAAATATGAAAGTAAAGATAATTTTCGCGAAAATTTATATATTTTTTTTTATATCAACTTTGTTTCCATTCGTAGTAAAGAGTGACCAACAAAATGATGTTTTCTTACAAAGAGAAAATGTTATATATATATAATATAAATATACAAGAAATAAATGTTACCATAGTCAATTAAAGTTACTTTTATGGTAGAAAAGTTCATGGTTTGTATTTTTAAGTAGTTTGTAAAAAAAAACAAACTTTTTTTTTAAATTCACGAACTGGTTTAAAAAAAAAAAAAAAAAATCAAAATGGCAGCAACTTTGAAATGGAGAGCCCGGTTTTCAATTTGAAGGAGGGGCACCTGAGCATTCTGTGTCAACAATTTAAGAGAGTTCCGTCATATTTATAAACATATTTTAATGTTTTCCGTTATTTTGTGCTTGAGGAATATTCGATTATGGCATGTGTAGTTTATATAAAAGTTCATTTAAGTAGTTATCGCCTCAAATTTCGTTTTAATTTCGGTTCGCTGAAATTATTTCAAGTAAAGAGCATTAAAACTATTTCAAAACCAAAACAAACATGAACTGAACTTTTATTGACCATGGTAACATTTATTTCTTGTATATTTATTTTTTCAGGTAGTCGTTTGTTGGCTTTCCTGCTAAACACTCTTGCTAAATAATATTGACAAAATATCGAAAAACAAAGAAACAAAAACAGTTTTGAAAAATAATGAAGCTTTACTTACTTTAGTAAA